>NC_025693.1:16050411-16093527 GCF_000633955.1 Camelina sativa
ACCGATAAGTGTACCAACACTACAACTAAGTGTACCATCTACGTCGACGGCAAAGTGTACCAGCACTACAACTAAGTGTACCAAAAATATCTGACGTACACCTTTAATCAGTCCACGTGTATAAATCTATTATCAAAGGATCGGTAGACTTAGTCCCAACTTCCAATGTTTTTTTTTCTAATGGCATTAGCCATAATTACGTTTTTTTCCAACACTAATTTCAGGGGTAGTATAGGTACAATGGTTTATTCTAGTAATTACAAATAATTGTATGTTACATTTGTAATAAGGAAGCTTTTATGCAATATTCTAGTAACTCATCCTTTTTTTTTTTAATATACAGAAATCATTACTATGTTAGGAGACATATATAATCATTACTATCTAACGATATTATAGCCTTTTAAGTTGTGTTCTATGATAGGTCCACCACTTTTAATAGCGTTTTTCACATTGCTCTCGTTTCTTAATCCAACATAGTGTTTACACTTTAGCAACTAAAGTGTATATCAACTATCTAAAACTAAAGGGTGTATCAACTATAGCAAAAAGGCACGAAACCCTATATTTTATTGGTATCAAGAAGATTGTGCACTGAATCAAGCTTAGCATTAACAGAAGCTAGCTAATTTGAATCATATCCTTCATGTAATCTCTTCCTTTCAGCATCTGCTCTCTTAGTACTATTGCTAGCAGCTAAGTTCTCAATCAACAATTCAGCATCTTCTGGCATTCTTGTCTTGAAATTCCCATGACTTGCAGCATCTAAAGCCAACTGATACTCCCAGTCACACCCTCTGAAGAAGATACTTAGCAATTGAACCCTTGAGAAACCATGGTGTGGACAGTCCCTTTGGTAAGCCTTGAATCTCACCCAAGCTGCTTTGAAGGCTTCATCTGGTCTTTGCTTGAAAGAAGACAGCTTGATTCTCAACTCATCTGACATTGCATCATCATAGAAGTGGTTGAGGAAGGCCACCTTGACATCACGCCAGCTTGTCAATGATCCAGCAGGCAGCTGTTTCAACCACTGAGATGCCTCTCCTGCAAGTGAGTAAGGGAAGAGTTTGCAGAAGATGTAGTCCTCAGTTACCCCATTAGCCTTGATGCTAGTCACCAGATCCTCAAAATGCTCAATGTGATCCAAAGGCTTCTCATTGGGCAAAGCAGAGAAAGGTCTCTGCCCAACTAGTTGAAAGTATGCAGGTTTCAACTCAAAATCATTCCTCTGAAAAGGGGGAGGAACAATAGCAGACCGGTTCTCATACACCAGATCAGCCCGATTGTAGTCAGCAATGGTCCTGATCAGATCCCGGTTGTTCTCCTGTCGTCGAACGGGGTTCTGTACGTGGTTGGCAGCTCCACGCACGTCTGCAGGTGGGTGTCGATCGATGCCACCTGGTTGGTGTCGATCGACACCAAGATCCGGCTCATCAACGACACCAGCTTGCTGGTTCACGACAGCCTGCTCGTTGACAACAGGTTCAGGAATCACGTTTCCTTCTGCATCAAGCTTTTGGCCCTGCTCATTGCGCAAGTGGCCCTCTTGATCCCTCAAAACACCAGCCTCATCACGCATCAGAATGATCGTATTAACCATCTTTAGAGATTTGGCTGCTTTTCTGTTCTCACGCTCAAGTTTTCCCAACTCTTGGTTTGAAATCTTCAAAATTGGACCAGTCTTGTTGCTCCTTGTGTTAGGCTTATTAGGCATACACCTGAAACACACAAGAGAAAAGAAAACAAAAGCGTGTTAGTTTGAAAATAAAAAGAAAAATTTAGACAAAATCTAAAACTCAAATCTAATGGTAGATCAAAGAGTCCCCGGCAACGGCGCCAAAATTTGATATGCTCAAATTAATCCCTGGAGCTACTCTCTCAAATTAAGAGATCAAAGCAGTACTTAGGGATTGAATTCCACAAGGACACAAGTCTATACAATAAATTATAGAGTTTTATAATTAAGCTAAACAGATTAAATTGAATTAAAATAAAAGCTGTTGTAAATTCAGAAGATCAAAAAGCTAGGCCTAGGGAATTTCTCAGGAAATTATGAAATATTAAATCAATCAATAAATTAGGATTCAAACAATTAAGAACAGATCTAGAACTCTAAACACTTTTGTAAATTAAATCAGTTCTCACTGCAAATAATATCTAAATTTAAAACCAGAAAATCCAAATCTCTTTGTAAAATTCTAGGTTAAAAATCAGCAATAAAATCAGGTTTAGATTGTTCACAAAATTATTAAATCAAATCTCTTTGCAAGAAATAATTTTGCTCATCAAAAGGTTTTATCAGGAAAATCAATTATATTCTCATATCAATTTATTTTCCTAGAGTATTAATTCTAGATGGCCAATCAAGGATTAATATGAAGAACAACCTAAGATGAAGATCTAGATAGATAATGAATCCTAAATAATCAGATCTAATAATTCATAAAATCCCTGTGAAAAACCCTAAATCTAACAAGCAAATTACTCAGACATAATCATTGAAGAACAAAACATCTTTCTGAATAATAAGCAATTGAGATTATAAAGAGTAAGAAGGAGTTCAAGAATTCTTTTCTACAAAGCAGATCTGATCTCTCTCTCCCAAAGCTCTCAAAATCTCACAGGGTTGCAGGAAAATAAAACTTGATAGAATAAAACCTAAGGGTTTGGAAAACCTAAAAACTATATATATGTGTCCTAAAACACGTCAGGGACTAGTCTTGCAAATATGGAAAACTTCGGGCAACTTTGTAAAACTTCCAAATTTGGCTCTCTCGTCGGTTTGGACTGGGTGTCGATCGATGCTAAGGCAGTGTCGATCGACACCATCTCCTCTGATCGATTCCAAGTTGATTTCTTGCGGATTATTGCTCCAAACTGATCTAAATTGCTCCACTTTGCTCCTTTCATGCTAAAAATCTGTAAAGACTCAAAAACAATCTAGAAACAAATGAAAAGACACTAAAAGACTCCTTATATCATGATTAAAAACCACAAAAACCATGATATATTATTTAGCTTGGTGTTGCTTGTTCTATCTTTTGTTTATGCATGTTTGGCTTTTGTCCGGTAATTTAATAAGTTTTTTCACTTAGACTTGATAGTTATAAACCCCTTTGAATTTGACTTGACTTGTTCTATCTTCATGCATCTTACTTGTTAGTGAGATTCCCAATTGGATTGACACCTTAGTACTGCAACTGTATAGGATTAACTGAGACCTGCTATGGTAAAAGTTCTAGTATCAAAAGGTGAAGTCGTGAAGAATGCCCAAGAAAATGATTTTGTAATGTTTGAAAATTAATGTCTGGTTTTGTAATGTAGTTTTGCTACGTCCAAGAACGAGGTTTTATACTTCTTGGTATACGGAATGCCTAAAAAGGCTGTTAAGAAAGAATAAACGGAGACTCGCATCGCCAATCGAGTCAGAAACGTTTCTCTCTTCCCAACTTAATTAGTAGACAGACATCACCTTAAAAGTTTAAACCCCTTGTTTGCTTCTTCCTTGAACTGTTGATTTTGCATATGTTTCAAGCATTCTGAAGGTCAAGGAAGCAATAGTAGGCGGCAGACCAAATCCAACAAAAAAAGTAATGAGCCACCGCCAAAGGCCCAAAGCCGTTGAACTTTGATTTTATGAATGTGTCGGAGAAAGTCACTTGGACGGGAACTAATGGTTCGGAAGAAGCTTGATGGCCTTCCATTGGGGACTACAAGATTCTAGAATCCAAGGTTGGGACAAAGCATTCACTCTTGTCACAACCCAAAACCCTTGGAAAACCATGTTTTAGAAGAAGATTGCTGCTGTAGCTCAAATAACAGAAGCGCTAGAAAATCATATCTATTTGGTACTTTGGATTTTCCTTCATTTGTTTAACATGTGTAATGTAGGTTAATATAATTACTCATGTGATAGTTTAGCAACAGTTTAATTTGGGTTGTAATATACTTTTTAACGTTTGTCGTAGAGATTTTGAAGGCAAGGTATGTCAATATTATTGCCTTTGAGAGAATCATTGAGCCAGAAACAAAAATAACAAAACCAAAACGTTTGCAATTTTAAAAAGACAAGAAATTCTCTATGTGATTTGTATAAGTAGATATGGTGCTGAGAGGTCCGTCTCCGAGTCCATTCCGGCGTCTAAATTGGTCATCCACAACTCCTTCAACCACAACCGTTCTGAAGCTGTTAGCCTTGGGATCAAAATATAGAATCCGAAACGGATTCTCCAAATCTGATGGTACGTAAATAAATTCGCCGGCATCATTGACACCTCTCAAGTGTAATTGGGTTTTTGAAATCGGATCATTGCGAGTGAAAGGTAAATGGAGATGTTTACAAGACCACTCCTCTTTCTCGGCATCTTCCAGAATCCACATGGTAATATCATCAGCTTTTGAAGAAACACTAACTAACTTCCCCTCATAAACTATGAGGAAACAACGAGAAAAGGGCCATGGTACTTTTATTACACTCATCTTTTCTGACCGGACATGGAAGCTCACCAAAAACTGACAAAGAAAATCATGAATCGGAGAGGCTACATAGTAGACAACCCCGTCAATGCATCGTCCAGAGCCAGAAGGGAAATGTTCAGGGGTACCTTGGATGACTCTCCATGATTCTTGAGCTCCTCCTCCCAGTGTAAGAGCCCGAGGCTGATAATTGCTGCACTTACGAAAATGACAAGAAGGGATAGACAACACTTTGTATGTACCATCTATTGGATCATATCCTAGAAAGCTCAACGAGTGTCTCCAGCGACGGGTAAATTCGAGAAACGCCTTGTGGTTGGGTTCCAGATTTGGGGGTGTCCTAATATCCTAACGCAGATCAGGCCATTGACTGGCTCGCCGCTTGCAAAGAGACAAAATTTAGGATATGTCATCGAATAACTGTCTGCCACTACTAGAGGGTCCTTCTCCTTCGAACACTGGTTTTCTAACAAGGACAGAACAAACAGCTTGTCGTTTTCTCTTAACAAGATGACAAGACAGGGACTTTTCGATCGAGCTGCAAACGACTTAATGAAACACGGAAGGGTGGTGGCTGATGAACACAGCTTCGACACGCAGCGCGACTTGCCAACAGATTTTGCAGGAAGCCGTACGAGTACCTCCGAGATTATATCCATAGGAATTGAGGTTCCTTTCATCATCGACGCCGCTCAACCCTAATTTCTTCTCTCTCTGTTTTCCTGACGGCTGTTTCTCGCTGTCTCTCTCTCTCCCTTTTAATCGGAGACGAGACAATAAACACAAGTTATGGCTTTAGTGTCTTCCTCAACGATTTCTTCGACAGCAAGCCTGTCAAAAGATAAGTCACACGAGAAGAGACAGAAAATTAGGGTTTCAAAAGATTTAAAGGATTATGACGTAAGAAGCAAGTTGTGTGTATTGGTTTTTAGTTGTTTGGATTGGTTTAGAAAGTTAGAAGCAACAGAATGGACGTAAGACTAAGAGCAAAAATATAAATGGACTTGGAAAAGATTCTCTGATATGTACATGAAGATTCTTAAAACTTAAATAGAAAATTTGAAAAGTTTACAAATCCAATATTTAGTTCCGATTTATCTGCAAATTAACAAGGAAAACAATATAACATTTGCATAAAAATCGGGAATGTTGCTACTAGCATATTTTGTTTTATTCGATTCTAGAAATGGTAATATTTTTTCACAATGATAATTACGTACTAGCATATTACAAGCATATATATATATATCTGATTGTTTCTGAATATTGAACTTGTTTTTTATTTCTGTTGCACTAGATTGTTCTCTATTATACTCTGCATGCAAGTTTAGCTTGTTATTGCTTGTTCTATCTTTTGTTTATGCATGTTGTTCTCTATTACTCTGCATGTTCTCTAGATTGTTCTCTATTACTCTGCATGCAGTAGTTTAATAAGTTTGTTCACTTAATAGTTAAACCTCTTTGAATTTGGCTTGGCTTGTTCTATCTTAATTATTAGTGAAATTCCCAATTGGATTGACACCTTAGTACTGCAAGGGTTAATTGAGACCTTCTAGGGTAAAAATTCTAGTATCAAAAGGTGAAGTCGTGAAGAATGCCCATTGTTTCGAAAAGAATATGATTTTGTAATGTTTGAAATGTCTGGTTTTGTAACGTAGTTTTCCAAGAACAAGGTTTTGTACTACTGGGAATACGGGATGCCTAAAAAGGCTTTTAAGAAAGAAAAAACGGAGACTTGTATCCCGAAGCGAGTCAGAAACGTTTCTCTCTTCCCAACTTTATTTAGTAGACAGACATCACCTTAAAAGTTTAAACCCCTTGTTCCTTACTTGAACTGATGATTTTGCATATTTTTTAAGCATTCTGAAGGTCGAGGAAGCAATAGTAGGCGGCAGACCAAATCCAACAAAAAAAGTAATAAGCCACCCCCAAAGCCTTTGAACTTTGATTTTATGAATGAACCGGAGAATGTCACTTGGACGGGGACTGGTTGTTGCCTTCAATTGAGGACTCCAATATTCAAGAATCTGCCAGCCAAGATTGGGACAAAGCATTCACTCTTGTCACAACCCAAAAGACTTGGAAAACAACGTTCTAGAAGAAGATTACTGATGCTGCAACTCAAATCAAATAACACAAGCGCTAGAGAATCATATCTATCAAAGTTATGAATCATTGAGTAACAAAGTTATGAAATCTGAAATTTAGTGTGTGGAGTTATATGAGCCTTTTTACTTCACTTCTCAGTTAACTCTCTGCTTTAAATCAGAGAAGCATCAGCTTTGTGCATAGACTCTACCTATCTGTATATCATTTGGAATCGTTTACGTTTGATAAAAGATAGTATGAAAATCTACACAAAAGCGTCTGTAGTCCAACGGTTAGGATAATTGCCTTCCAAGCAATAGACCCGGGTTCGACTCCCGGCAGACGCATTTTACTCTNGAAAATTTGAAAAGTTTACAAATCCAATATTTAGTTCCGATTTATCTGCAAATTAACAAGGAAAACAATATAACATTTGCATAAAAATCGGGAATGTTGCTACTAGCATATTTTGTTTTATTCGATTCTAGAAATGGTAATATTTTTTCACAATGATAATTACGTACTAGCATATTACAAGCATATATATATATATCTGATTGTTTCTGAATATTGAACTTGTTTTTTATTTCTGTTGCACTAGATTGTTCTCTATTATACTCTGCATGCAAGTTTAGCTTGTTATTGCTTGTTCTATCTTTTGTTTATGCATGTTGTTCTCTATTACTCTGCATGTTCTCTAGATTGTTCTCTATTACTCTGCATGCAGTAGTTTAATAAGTTTGTTCACTTAATAGTTAAACCTCTTTGAATTTGGCTTGGCTTGTTCTATCTTAATTATTAGTGAAATTCCCAATTGGATTGACACCTTAGTACTGCAAGGGTTAATTGAGACCTTCTAGGGTAAAAATTCTAGTATCAAAAGGTGAAGTCGTGAAGAATGCCCATTGTTTCGAAAAGAATATGATTTTGTAATGTTTGAAATGTCTGGTTTTGTAACGTAGTTTTCCAAGAACAAGGTTTTGTACTACTGGGAATACGGGATGCCTAAAAAGGCTTTTAAGAAAGAAAAAACGGAGACTTGTATCCCGAAGCGAGTCAGAAACGTTTCTCTCTTCCCAACTTTATTTAGTAGACAGACATCACCTTAAAAGTTTAAACCCCTTGTTCCTTACTTGAACTGATGATTTTGCATATTTTTTAAGCATTCTGAAGGTCGAGGAAGCAATAGTAGGCGGCAGACCAAATCCAACAAAAAAAGTAATAAGCCACCCCCAAAGCCTTTGAACTTTGATTTTATGAATGAACCGGAGAATGTCACTTGGACGGGGACTGGTTGTTGCCTTCAATTGAGGACTCCAATATTCAAGAATCTGCCAGCCAAGATTGGGACAAAGCATTCACTCTTGTCACAACCCAAAAGACTTGGAAAACAACGTTCTAGAAGAAGATTACTGATGCTGCAACTCAAATCAAATAACACAAGCGCTAGAGAATCATATCTATCAAAGTTATGAATCATTGAGTAACAAAGTTATGAAATCTGAAATTTAGTGTGTGGAGTTATATGAGCCTTTTTACTTCACTTCTCAGTTAACTCTCTGCTTTAAATCAGAGAAGCATCAGCTTTGTGCATAGACTCTACCTATCTGTATATCATTTGGAATCGTTTACGTTTGATAAAAGATAGTATGAAAATCTACACAAAAGCGTCTGTAGTCCAACGGTTAGGATAATTGCCTTCCAAGCAATAGACCCGGGTTCGACTCCCGGCAGACGCATTTTACTCTTTTTTTTCCACGCCAAAATCGAGCCATGTACCAAAGCATAGATGTGTCTCCAATCAAACCATATTAAAATGAGAACACTAATAAATGTGAAATGTAAAAACCATCTGAACCAGAGGTCAAGAACATAAGTAACTTAAACATTTTAATCAATCCCTTTATATATAAAAACACAAAACCTTTCTATCGCATAAATCATAACTAAATTATGATAAGCCTAGTTTCAAGTTTATTAATTAGAGAAGAAGTATAAAAAAAATATGATGGAATTTTTTTTATTTTTTTTTTTGTAAAAGTGTATCACCTTTAATTCCATATGCTTCTAGAGATATACAATTAAGAACATTTTTATTCACGCACTATATATTTTTCCTATCTTATGTGTGGGATCAGTGGATACAAACGGGTCATTACTGTAACCTAAAATTATCCATTGAATAATTTACCAATTATGCGTCGACAATAACGGTATTTCAAAGGAAAACGTAACAAAGAGTAAAAAGCTCGTGTTGCCACGAATATGAGCCACAGATAAAACGAATTGGCCTTTATTATTATTTGACTGAAATAGTGAATTCTCAAAGCAAAAAAATAGTTATTTTAACGATTTTAGTTTTTAGAAAACTACGAGTGACTATTTGATGTCTCTTCAGTCTTCAAAGTTCAAAAAGATGTCAAAACCAACAAATGTTTGATGCTTTTTTCGACGTTGATCGGACCATATCACAAATGAGAAAACGAACTTGATTAGTTTTCATAGTGAACTTATTCTTATTTCAAAGTAATTCATGAAAAGTCTATCACAATCATGATCTAGAAATGTTTGAGTAATATCTAGTTTACAACCGTTCTCTAAATCCTCATAACACATATAAATGTATATTTGTTATTACGTATTTAGTTGAAGTATACTATAGTCTATATGCACTCATTTTTGGGTTGAAATATACCATCGATCTTAGCCTTTTAAAACTAAAATATGCATGAAATTGCGCATATGTTTTGGTTGTATATGTATGTTAGAATATTCTTTTAAGTATTTTCCAAACAAATTTAATATTGAACGGTGGTGTTTGTATGATATAAATTTAAGGGAATTTCGTTAGAAATGCCATTTTCAAAACAAAAGTTGTAAAAAATGTCATTTTCAAATTTCTTTATCTAAAATGTTATTTTCCAATTCTGAGCCACATATAAAAAAGACAAAAATACCCATAAAATAAAAAAAAAAAGTAAAAAAGGATATTGACTCTATGCCATTAATGATAAACATTTTTCTTTTCCATTAAATCATTGATTCTTAACATTCTACAATTAAAGTTTTGATTGCTTTTAGAAATAAATTTTGATTGACATTAGTTTCTTAGAAACATGTTGTTCATCACTCTGCAGACAAGTAAATGTGGTAGACAAATACTTTGATTATTGTATCTGGTCCATTGGATCTTTATAGTTGCAATGTAGACACTTTTTTGGTTAGCAATGGATACAAATAGTCATACCAAACTGATATGGTCCACTCAAAGAGAATGAAGGACATAATAGTGATGGACAAAAATCTTGGTTGTTTGATCTGGTCCACCGGATTTGCAGACCAACAATGTGGGCATTTTTTTGTAAGCGATGGACACAAAACACCAGACCAAACAGATATGACCAACTTAAGAGAACGAAGGACATAATAGTGGTGGACAAAAACCTTGGTTGTTGGATCTGGTCCACCAGATTCTGCTAACATGCAATGTGGACAAGTTTTCTTGTTAGGAATAGACACAAAACGCCAGACAAAACGAATCTGGTCTACTCAAGAGAACAAAGAACTTAACAGCGGTGGACAAAAACTTGGTCGGTTGTATCTAGTCTACCGGATCTGCAGACATGCAATGTAAACAATTATTTGTTAGCAATGGATACAAAACGTCAGTCCAAACGAGAAAAGGTTAACTCAAGAGAACAAAGCACATAATAATGGTGGACAAAAACTTGGTCGACTGGATTTGGTCCACCGGATCAAAGTGTTGGAAGATTGAAAGCCAAAAAAAGATAGGGTAAGAAGATGAGAGCAGAAAGTTCAC
This sequence comes from Camelina sativa, assembly GCF_000633955.1. NCBI lineage: Eukaryota > Viridiplantae > Streptophyta > Magnoliopsida > Brassicales > Brassicaceae > Camelina > Camelina sativa. The sequence goes on from NC_025693.1 coordinate 16,060,796, forward strand.
CGAAAATTCAACCTTTGAGAGTTATGTCCACTGACTTGTTGGGATTCCTGAGAAATGGACAACAAATGAGAGTTAGTCAATTGTTGATAAGGAGATAATACACAAGCTAAGCGATGGACAAATTATTATCCTCTAGATCTGGTCCATCAATTAAAAGGACTAATGATAGCAAACGAATCTCATACCCAGCTTTAGAAGGAAGCATCTCTGATGGCGACAAGAGCATCTCATGTTACAGATGAAGGGATTCCTCATATGCAGCGGGTGAAATTGGATCAGATGCAAACATGATCGGAGTAAATTATGGAAAAAAATATGTAGATGAATTTGGGATGGAGAGACTCACCAAAAAAAAAAATTGGAATATGAAAAAATGAGAGTTGCAGAGAACGACGAAGATTAAAAGAGATGAAGGATTGTTGAAAAATATTTTATTTGGAGAGAGAGATTGGAAAAAGAAAATAATCGATATTGTTGTTTAGATTTTAGAGGGCAATATAGTCTTTTTAGTTTGTCTCTATGGTACCCGGGGAAAGGAATTAATGAAAATGGCATATCCCAAAAGAATGTACACGGGTTCATGGCATTCTTAATAAATTTCTCTAAATTCAAAACCACCCACCTTTTATCCCTTTCGAACTTTTTCGAGATAGGATAAGATGACATAATTATTTTATTGTAATTTAAGAAAAGAGGTAGGCCTTCCTTTAAAAAAAAAAAAATTATAATGATTGTGGGGCTAAATGAAATCATTTGTAATTGTATCCAACACAGGATTATAAATATGTCGAACTTGTTGTACGTAAATGTTGACTTTTTAATTTATTTTTCTCAACACAGGATAAAATTCGTTAAACGTTAGAAACATCGACGTATGAACTTAATTAATTATGAGAGTGTATTCATTTACACATGGAAATATTTAGTTAGAGCAAACAAATATAAAACACAAGGGGTTTAGACAATGATACATTCTCATAATCTCATCGTTCATTTAACACAAGTTCATAAACTGCTGGGGCTCTTTGCTCTTTACCATATTCAATTGGATCGAGTACAACTCTAATTGTTTTTTTTTTTTTTTTACGTTTCTTGTCACATCTACAATGTAAAATGGTTCATATTATATATACTAAATAGATTACATTCATGATTGATTTTCACTAGAAAATTTTAAAAATATTTTTCTGTAAAAAAATTGGAATCAGGTAGTGTACCATGTTCAGTTTTAAATTAGTACTCCCAATTAATAGAAATCGAGTACCTCATAATTACAATATAAGAAACTAGGGACCATCTTATCTTATACGTGATTCCTAAAACATAAATATTTCTGGAAAATTTTGTTATTTTCTCTTAGGAAAAATATAAAAGCACAAACGAATATTCCAAATAGAAACTAAAATATTTATTACCAAAAAAAAAAAACATTTTCTTTGCCCGAAATGAGTTTTGTTTTTAATAAAATCAGTGACAAGACGTAATTTACTCAAAAGGCTACGGACCAAAGCCATCATCTTTAGTTCTTTACCAACGTGTCATAAATCTAAGGACTTACGAGTGTGTGTGTGTCGTGGGTCATCTCGACCATGGATGGGTAAGAAAACCGAGTCTTTAGGGTGAATGTTTTTTTTACTGGTTATTATAACCCGGTAAGAACGGGACTGGTAATACCGGTAGCTCCGGTGGTTGAGTTATTGTTACATATCGATCTATGAGATTGAGAGGGGTTTAAGCAAGAAAGACGTGGTGGTTCACTTCACTTCACTTCTTTTAAGGGGTTTTGTATAATTTGGTAATCGCAAAAAAGAAAAGAGAGAATTTGATCAAATCCTTTTTGTGGTGAGAGAACATCATCATATAGGTAGCGTTTGATACAAGTAAAAAAAAAAAAAAAAAAGTTTCAATCACTTTCTTGGGGTTAAAAACATGGGTTAGAGATTTGATCCACTGTGTAAAGAATTCTGATTCCTTCATCTCTGATCCTCTCATTTTCTCTGAAGAATCGTCTAGGAGTACTCGTTCTTGGAAAGCTGAAGATTTATTGAAAGGTGAGAAAGATTTAAACTTTTGTTCTTGATGGGTTTTTTGTGTTCTCGATTTTGTCGAAAGTTTTGTGTTTTGGTCTTAGAATTTTCAAATTCGTTGGTTTTGGGTTTGGATCTTGAAAGGGTTTTTGTGTGTTTCTGTTTTTGAAGTTATCGTCATCTTCGTCGATTGATACTTTGTCGTTTTGTTTATACAAACCAAAAAAAAAAAAAAATCTCATTCTATCGATCTGTGTACCCGATCTGTAAGTGTCTCTCTATTTTTTTGCTCAACGTTTGATCTGTTATGTTCTTTTAATTCAAAGATCGAAGCTTTTATTTGAATTACGCTTTTTGTGTTCTTGATTTGGATCTTGTGTTGATCAGGGTTTTAGGATGGTTTATCAGATTTTGATTTTGATAAAACCCAGATCCTTACCATCTGTGAATTTCATATTTTCAATTCTTATGGTTCTTGTTTCTGTTTCTTATCTACAGAGATCGTGGCGTGAGTTTCATTCATTTCTCTATCGCTCGTAGCAATCACTATCATTGTGTTGTTATGCATCCAAGTAATGGTGTCGCATAAAGTCTTAGAATTTGGAGACGATGGTTACAAATTGCCTGCTCAAGCTCGAGCTCCCAGATCACTCCGGGTATAATGGCCTTAGCTGTTACAGAATTTATCACAGATTGTGTTACATGGATGATCAATTCTGTTTACATAATGATCATTCACATTTCATGGCCACTGATTCGCATTGTTCACTTTTGTTGACAGAAGAGGCGCATTTACGAGAAGAAACTGTGCGCGATTGACTTATTGGCCACCGTAGCTGGAACCTTGCTGCTCGAGGGAGAAAGCTCGGTGAATGCGGGTGGAGAAAACTGTCTAGTTGTACAAAATACTGTAAAGAAGGAACTCCAGGCTGAAGAAAACGTGTTATCAGGATCCCCGAGCCCATTTGACAATGGCAAGTGTGGATTTAGCTCTGTGATTACCACAAATCCTAATCACTTGTTGGTAGTAGGTGACAAGTTAGACAAGGAGGTTGTTGAGGGTTTTAGTAACTTGGGTTGTGCTGGTAGTGATTCTTGTAAAGTCAGAAACTTTAGTAAGGATCTTAATCATCCGGGTGTGAATGTAAAACCTGATGTTGTAGCTAGTATAGGTAGTAACAGTAGTACCGAGGTAAGAGCATGTGGGAGCGGTAGTCCCAATGATTCTCGGGATGATGATGATGTACATTTATTTAGTAGAAATAATGATAATGATGATGATGATGAAAACTTCTCTGGGTACATTCGCCCTCGTCTGACTAGGCCTGTGCCTCGTATTGGAGACAGAAGAATCAGGAAGATATTGGCTTCTAGACATTGGAAAGGAGGCAACACAGGTAATATTGCCTAACTAGTGTTTTTTTCTGTTTAGTTTTATTGTCTAAGTTAATGTGTGATTTGATGTTTGGTATTAGCAGATGCAAAGCCATGGTATTGCTCAAAGAGGAGTTATTACTTGCACAATCATCAGAGGAGTTATCCCATCAAGAAAAGGAAATACTTTGACACTATTTCCGATTCGAACTCTGATGATTACCGTTTGCAAGGGAAGACACATAAAGGTTCAAAATATTGTCATCTTCTCATTCTCTTGTTAGGATGTTTGCAAGTCTCTGCTGTTAGTAACGTGATTTCACAAAATTTGTCCGCAGGAAACAGAACAATATCTTCCATGAAAAGTCGAAATGCATCTTTTGTGTCAAGGGACCATCATGGTAATTACTGGTGTCTCAATCTGAATCATTTGTTGGCTATTTGTTTCTTTGAAACAGTGTATAATCTAAAAATGTTTTTCTTTTGTTTCTCTTTAGTGAGGCTGCGGATCAAGTCTTTCAGGGTGCCTGAGCTTTTCATAGAGATTCCAGAAACTGCTACTGTTGGCTCCTTGAAGGTGCAATACCAACATCTTGTTGTGATGAAAATCCCGATCAAGAACTTACCCTATTTTTATTTTTATGTTGGGATTGTTAGCGGATGGTGATGGAAGCAGTGACAACCATACTAGGTGATGGACTCCGAGTCGGGTTGATGGTTCAAGGAAAGAAAGTTCGAGATGATAGCAAAACCCTTCTTCAGACTGGGATCTCTGAGGAGAACACGCACTTGGATTCTCTCGGTTTCAGCCTTGAGCCTAGTTTAGGAACCACCTCTCAACCGCTGTTATCCAGGTTCAGTACTCTTCTCTTCACTCTCAGAGATGCCACATCGATATAAAAAATCAGTCTATTGCGCCTTAAGGGCCTCATTTTCTCTCTGCCAGTTATCTGTCAGAGAATGCCTGTGATGATTTAATGTTATGCCGCGACAATGTGTTGGTGGATCCTAATCATGACTCAACACCATCCCCATCTGACTCATTTGGAAAACTAGGATCGACTGATGATTCTAGAGCTTTGGTTCCTATTGCGTCATCAGCGTTGTTGGCTCCTCGAACTCCTAACCGTAAGTTTAAAAGGACTGAGCAGCAGCAAGCTGCACATCGCAGAATTCGTCGACCTTTCTCAGTTACTGAAGTAGAAGCACTAGTACAAGCTGTTGAGAATCTCGGAACCGGAAGGTAATACGCAAAATAAATAGCATTCTTATCTTATGTTTCTTTGAATAGTAACCATGTTTTGTATCTTTGTTTGTTAACTTCAGGTGGAGAGACGTTAAGGTTCATGCTTTTGTGGACGCGGAGCACCGTACTTATGTTGATCTCAAGGTTAAATTTTAAACTTAAACTGTCTTAGTTTTGACATATTGGAAAGTTACTATCATTGTTGTTGGTATTGAGTCTCTGCCTTTTGTAGGATAAATGGAAGACGCTGGTCCACACGGCAAGGATATCCCCACAGCAGCGGAGAGGAGAGCCGGTGCCACAGGAACTTCTGGACCGTGTTCTGAAGGCACACGCTTACTGGTCACAACACCTAATGCATCAACTGCAGATTGAGCCACCACCATCCTCTCAGGTAGAGGCTCTAATCTGAACAGGTTCTTGTTCTATAGAACCTTTGTGTATTATTATGATCATCAACATTGTAAGATTCTGACATACTTGAAGCTCTGGTCTCAGTCCTTCTCGGTTTTTTTTTCTTTCTTTCTTTCAAGTGTAAAGTTTTATAAAATTGGAATAAGGTTGAGTTTTTCTATAGGAATGGAATAAGGTTGAGTTTTTCTTCCTAACAATGTGAAGGATTTGGTTGTAAATCTTTGGTGACTTTTTTATTCTCTCTATGATTGATGATGACTCGGCCAATCCTGATGAAACCAAGATTCGAAATAGATTAGCAATTAGAATCTTACAACTATTGCAACCTGAACCAACTAGTTAAAATCTGGTCTCCCTCCTACAACTGTCTCTTCACTATCTCCAACAGAGATGTAGAGCGATTAAAGGATCAACATATAGTCTTTAGGCGATCACATACACAAACCAAACGCTAAAGGTTTAGGTTGTTCTGGTCATATGTTCGAAAGATATTCAAAGTACCAAGTCAAATTGTTGACCAGACAAGTGACCAAAAAGGAAGACAATAACAAGAAAACAAATAGTATTTTAGTCACTTGGACCCACGACAGTAGATAAAGTCTTTGGACATATTATTACTAACCTTTTGTGGTGGCGGCTTAGTGTTTATCTCAACCCCCACACATTTCTCTGTTTCCTCGAACCTTCATTTTTCTTCTTTGCCAAGACAAAGATAAACAATAACCAAAATAAACAATACCTTATCATATATATCAACATCTCTCCACTTGTGTGTTCACATAAATCTTCCCTCTAGTTTTATATCTCATTTCTTCTGTTAGTTGACTTATTCTACACTTTCTTTATCTCTCTCCTCCTCTCCTTCTTCTTCTTTAATCTTCATTGAGATTCTCTCAGGGGTTTTTGATCCTACATGGATGCTGTTTTGCAAGTACCCGTTGATGGGTTCAAATTCGAAAACGGTTCTGGATCTTGCTGCAAACCAATGAACAATCTTGATGAATCTTGCTTCACTTGTTTCGACGAATCTGAATCTCAGAGCGACTCTTCTTCTCCTACCGAGTCTAAGGTATGTTCTGATTACCTTCCAGTCTTCAAGTACATCAATGACATGTTGATGGAGGAAGATCTTGAAGGTCAGCCTTGTATGTTGGTAGACAGTTTGGCTTTACAAGCCGCCGAGAAATCTTTCTACGAAGTGCTTCAAGATCAATCTCCTCCTACTTCTGATCAAAGCTCAGATGTCACTGGATCGCCTGAAGTAGTTTCAGAGGAGTCAACGAGAAGGTATCGCCATAGGGATGGTGATGAAGATGATTATCTTGAGGGTGGAAGGAAATCAAAGCTCCCTGCAATATCCACGATGGATGAGCTGGCTGAAAAGTACGAGGAAGTTTTGTTGATCTGTCAAAAGAATACTCATGGAGAAGCATCACCAAACAAAACCAAACCAGCAAAGGGCTCATCGAACCGATCCAAACAACAAAAGACAGAACAGCCAGTAGATATGCGAGATCTCCTGATGCAATGCGCGCAAGCAGTGGCGAGTTTTGACCAGTCTCGAGCTGCTGAGAAACTGAAGGAGATAAGAGAACACTCTTCTATCCGCGGCGATGCAACTCAGAGACTTGGTTATCACTTAGCCGAGGCGCTTGAAGCACGTATCACCGGAACCATGGCTACACCAATATCTGCTACTTATAGCAGAACATCTATGGTGGACATTTTGAAAGCCTACAAGGGGTTTGTTCAAGCTTGCCCCACTTTAAGAATGTGTTACTTCACTGCAAACAGAACAATCTATGAGCTTGCTTCCAAAGCAACCACACTTCACATCATTGATTTTGGGATTCTCTATGGTTTTCAGTTGCCTTGTCTGATACAAGCCCTGTCAAACCGTGACGGCGGACCACCACTGCTCCGTGTGACTGGTATCGAGCTGCCTCAGTCAGGTTTCCGTCCATCAGAGCGGGTAGAAGAGACAGGTAGAAGACTGAAGAGGTTCTGTGACAAGTTCAAAGTCCCGTTTGAGTACAGTTTCATAGCCAAAAACTGGGAGGACATAACTCTTGATGAGCTTGTGATCAAGACTGGAGAGACAACAGTTGTTAACTGCATCCTCCGGCTACAGTATACTCCTGATGAAACCATGTCCCTCAACTCTCCGAGAGACACGGTTCTGAAACTATTCAGAGATATCAATCCTGACCTCTTTGTGTTTGCAGAGATCAACGGGACGTACAATTCTCCCTTCTTCCTAACAAGGTTCAGAGAAGCTCTGTTCCATTGCTCGGCTCTCTTTGACATGTATGAGGCCACATTACCAGAAGAAGACAATTGCAGGACCATGGTGGAGAGGGAGCTAATCGTAAGAGATGCAATGAGTGTGATAGCATGTGAAGGGTCTGAACGGTTTGCAAGGCCCGAAACCTACAAGCAATGGCAGGTTAGGATTTTAAGAGCCGGGTTTAAACCGGCGAAACTAAACAAAGAGATCATAAAGCACGCGAAAGAGATAGTGAAACAACGTTACCATAAAGATTTTGTGATTGACAATGATAACCACTGGATGCTTCAAGGCTGGAAAGGAAGAGTCCTTTATGCTGTTTCTTGTTGGAAACCTGCTAAGAAGTAGTAAACAATTCTGTAATCATCATTTGCATAATTTTGTTAGCTTTCCATTTCTTTGTTTTTTATTTTATTTTTTGGTTTTAAAGTGTGTGTACAATCTGTTTGCTCTCATATATATGGAATGAGTCTCTCTACTTTCTTGAAACCTGAAAGTACATATATGCCAACCAAGATTTGGAAACAAGTTTTGAAGATTACAAATCACAATTAAACAGTGAGACTAGAGAAACTAAAAAGAGTATTACAGAACAATAAGGAGATCATGAAGATGATTACTTGGACACTTTCTTCTTCCCTGCAATAGCAATTTTCTTCCCTTTTAAGGGTCCTCTGCAATTGTTCTTTGTTCTCTGTCCCCGACATGGCAATCCTTGGATGATGTGCCTTACCCCACGGTAACATTGGATTTTGTACAATGTGTTTCATCAGACTAAGCTTTCTTCTTTTTGTCTGGTCGAGGACCCAAAAGATTAAGATCAATGGTGGCTCCATAAGTCTCAGCTGACTTGACAACCGCATCGTATGGCTTAGAAGAGAGCTTAAGCCCTTCGTTTTGAGCCTTCAAATGTAACTCATAAGCAAGCCTTGGCTTTGCATCATTTGCAAGAGCCTCGATCAACATCTCGTAAGTTATCTCATTAGGCTCAACATTCTCACTTCTCAATTTATGAAACCACTCATAAGCCACACCACTTAACCCGTTCCTCGCGCAACCACTTATAACCGCGTTGTAAGTCACAACGCTCGGCTCAATACCCTTTGAAGCCATTTCCTTGAGAAGGGTATCCAAAAGATTGAACTTTTGCTGTCCTGTCAAAACTGAAGCCATTGTCGTGTACGCGTAAAGATTTGGCTCAATCCCTACCTTAACCATATGGTTCCAAACCCGAAACGCCTCATCATATAACTTCCCTTTCTCAAGAGCACTGAGCAGTGCACCGTATGAGATTACCGTTGGCTTTTCACCGTTGTCAACCATTGCTTTAAAGATTTGGATCGCAGCTGCAGTCTCAGAGGCTTTTGAACACGCTACAAGAACAGCGTTCCAATGTCTGCTCTGCGGTTTCAATCCTTTATCTTCCATTTTGTTAAGTAACCTAACTCCCCATCTCCATATTCCTCTCTTGCTAGCTGCACTCAGCAAGATACTGAAATGAGAGACCACTAACTCGTAAGACAAATTGTTAGGTTCAGGTCCTTCATCAAGAAGATTCTCATAGATCTCTAACGCTGCCCACCATTTCTTAGCCTTACCCATCAGCCAAATCAAATGGTTGCAGACAGACAGACTTATCTCAGGAAACCTCTCTCTAATTCTTTTATACAACTCTTTACCAACAATATAATGCTCTTCACGAGTACACGCCCATATAAGCCTCTCGTGCTCTTCCCTGCTCGGTCTAATCCCTGCACTGTCCATTGCATTCAAAAGCTTCAACACTCTAGTACTCCAGTTTTCATCTTTCACCAGCCACCGCCTCATCACTTGGTAGCATATTCTACCAATGAAGTTTTCGAGCTTAACAAACTCAAATTCCCAATCGTAACTGGAGTCGTTCCCTATCTCCCTCTTTGAGTATTTTTCTCTCAACTCAACAAAGAACTCGAGAGCTCCCATACCGTCTTCCATTCTTCTGTAGACGAGCAAAGCCGTTGAATATGTTATCGGGTTAGGCTCAAAACCTTTTTCTTTGACTAAATCAAGAACCCCAAGGGACTTGAGAAACTCCCCTTCTTCCATGTAAATAACCATCAAAGTATTGTAAGTAACAATGTTTGGAACAATCCCTTGTTCCTCCATATCACTCAGTATCTTCTCTGCTTCCCTCAACTGTTTCATCGCACCCAAAAGACTGTTATATATGAAAAGGTTTGGACCTATGACACCTCCTGATTCACTCTTCTTCCTCTTAAGCCAATCTACTACCGCCACCGCAGGCTTCAATCTCTTGTCCTTGCCAAAACCCTTAATCATAGCACAAAAGACTTGTAGAGGCAATTCTCCCTTATCCTTGAGTACATCATCCACATCATCAGCTGTCTTAGCACCTCGTAAACTAAACGCTAATTCTCTAACATTAACTCTTGACTTGTTGTTCTTTTCTCCTCCATTTACGGCTGAACTTGAATCTTCCGTGGAAACATCTTCTTCTTCCCCGAGCTCTCGTTGCTCCGTGGCCCATCCTACCCCAACCGATGATCCCAACAAACTTCTCTTTGGCTCACACAAAAACAGAACTTTTGAAGTAGGGTTAATGGCAAACCCGCTAGAGATACTACTACTACTACTACTACTACCAAAGTAAGGCTGTTCAAGAAAACAATGTCTATTTCGAGTCTTAGGGCTAACTACAACAGAACAAGAACAATCCAATTCAAATTCCAATCTTGATCCAACCAAAAGACCAGACTTTAATGGCCAAATGGTTAAAGCTTGCATCTTTTTTCCAACCAAGTCTCACACAAGCTATGTAGCATGGAAGCGTCAAAGGATACACAAGATTCACGCTTGAGGAGCGGAATCGTAATAGTGTGGAAGCGTGATGGAAGAAGCACTCGCTTCCAATTTTACAAAATTGGAAGCTCAAAGATCTCTTACAATATGAACAAGAAACGAAATTGAGGAGGCAGGGAAGAGGGAAAGTGGAGTAACTAGAAAATAAGTTGAACAACTTCAATGGCGGATTCATCGTGATGAAAGGCGGAGAAGAGATAGAATTTGTCGCTATTGGGCTTATATGGGCTTCAATCAAGCTTCATTATTTGTCTGACAAAAAAACAAAAACAAAAAAAACGTTTTCGGTTCATAATTTTTTGTCAACTATTTGTTTTTAAATTAACCACTACGATGTTACCGACATATTTTTAATTTTTTTTATTAATTTTTTAGTTATTGTAATGTATTTGTTAGTTTACCAATTAAGTAGCTATACAAATTTTTTAATATTTTTTTTTTAGCAAAACAGAAATTTATTTATGAATTAATAAAGTTATGATACAAACAATCCGTAAATCATATAAAAGGTGAAAAACAAGCAAAGTAAAATATTACTTGTTGTACAAGCATGCTTAGCTAAAGAAATGTGCTACATTATTACAATTTCTCTTAACAAACACAAATTCTGTACGTTGTAATCTTGAGATCCAAAGTATAGTTTTTCGATAAATACTAGCAATAGCTATGTCATATAATTTTTATTGATTATTTTTGTGAGCAATTCACTATTTCTTTAAAACAAACCGACGTCAATTCACGAATCCATGTTTGTTGAATAGACGCAAATCAAGATTTACCTTCTGCAAATTTGATATATGTAGAATTACAGATCTCCATCAAGGAGAGTTGTCCATATGATCCTAATAGAAATATTTTCTCAGATCCATCCAGCTGTCATTGTAAGATTTTTTGGATCAAAACTCGCATCATAATGATATTTCTTTTTAATGTTTTATTATGATTTATTTTACAAAATATTTTTTATTTCCATTTTTAGTATACTTTATTTATGTGTTTAACAATTTTTAAATAAGAAAGAAAACTAAAACTATATACGATTCAATAATTGATAATATATTAATTTATATATGGTGTTGGTAGAAATATAAATCTAACAAATAACCAACAATGGCAGTTTTTAACCCAAAATATAAAATTACTATAAGGAAAACATTTATTTTGATTATGTAATTAAGAAATCTTTAATTTAAATAAAAAAAATAGTTTGATTTGTAATAATTTATTTATTATGATTGAATAATGTTTTGATTAATTTATTACTATTTTAATGAGCAATATTACTAATTTATTTAGCTTTTTTCTTTGTAATATGTAGATGATAGATATTCGAACAAAAGTAAATTATTTTTATGTGATATATATGTTACTTGATGATTATTGTACTTATATTTTCTATTTGTTTACATAAAAAGAAGAATATTTTAAGTTAATAAGCTCACCAAACTCTATAAGTATCAAGAATTTGTTTTTCTAATTATATAATTATCTTAGAAATGTTCATATGATTATTTCCGACAATATGATTATTGCACAATTTTTTATATTGTTTATACTATGTCAATGTCTTACTTATTTTTATTAATTTATTCTCATTTCTTTTTTATATGATAATAATTAAATTATGTATTGATAGATTCTTTTTGTTTTAAGTAATAACTTTAGATTTTTGCTTATTTTTATATTATGTATTTTAATAACAAAAATTTATATCAAGAATTTTTCCATATTTTTAAATATATATATATATATATATATATAGTTTTTTTGACAAAAAAAAAATTTGTGTTAATTGTGTTCGCCCACGTTATATTACATGATAAGTATCCCATAGTAGCTAGGGTATTGGACAAATTCGTTGTGGTCTTGTCCCCTACACATATTCATTTTAACAAAATATCAATTTCCAAAAACGAAATTAGCTGAGATTGTCAATATTACCATGTATTTTCAGGGTTATGTTTACATATTTGATTAACGGCAGAGTTGAGTTTACTAAGACAATCACTAGTGTTACCTACATCAGAAATTGTAATATTTTTTGTGAAAATAAGATTTTACTATTAGTTGATAAATGTACTAAGATAAATGTGAGTAGTGGGAACTGAGAAGTCTACCATAGACCATGCCTTTTAAGAACTCACATGCTCACATGTGAATGTGAAATTGGTCTGAAGTGTTTTTCTTTTTTTCTTTCCGAAAACATTAAATGTTCTTTTGGTCCCAAAAGTTTAGTGTCTTTATATACATATATCTACGATCCAACTTAATAATGTTAGATGACCATCGACCACAATGTTCATATGGATCCTTCCGTATTTTGCCCTGTTTCGCATGTGACAGTTTTAAGAGAGAAGGAAAAAAAACACATGTAGTAATGTGTCAAAAATAGGGAATTCAATGTAAAGAGAAACATGTCTCTTGTAACTAACGTTCAGTTTAAGTGTCTAACATGTGAATTATTAAAATGTTATATTTCGAGTCATCTTAAGTAGGTAAGTTGTTGAAGAACAAGAACAAAACTAACTACTCTAACAAATAAGTGAATTATAAGTTCACTCTACATTAATTTGATCATTTTATATTTAGTTTTAGATGGATTAATAAAAGTTGCTAAAAATTACTGTGTTGGAAATTTATTAATCGAATATTCACGTAATCATGTTACGTTCGATCACTACCCGACAGATTACTAGAAAATAATTAAAACTCGACAGACACAGACAGTGAAATAACATTTATAAATGCGGTCAAAGTTATACACTCGTTGACTGCCAAACGTTTTTTATATGTAGTTTTTTTGCTGGAATCTTCTTAACTAAGTTTATACGTATATAGATAAATAAATAAATCTCAATGATACTATCATCTATGCAAATATAAAACTACCTTTTAGTAAATTCAAAATACTTCATATATACCTAGTTAGTTTTACACCCATTTATGTATATGATCATCACTAAAGATTATTGCATCCGGATATCACACATATTCAAGTTAAAATTTAACCTAATCTAGAGGTATACATGTAAAAGTTATTCAAAACAAAAAAAACACTTGCGTTTAGCTCAAAAATATGTTTTTGACAATAATATTATATGCGTAATTTATATTTGTTCACTTCAATAGACAAAATGATTTAAACATTGATTTTTTCCTTAGATTCGATTCCCATATGCAACCACATTTATGCCGCATCCATGCAAAGGATGTAGTCATGTAGACCCTATTATATATACATCATGTATATATATAGATATGATCGACTCTTGAACTCATTTTTGTTCTAAACTATCTCTCTCTCTCTCTCTCTCTCCACGCACACTACGCATATATAGAAACGTTCGGATCAATAGAAGGAAGCACATTGTTGATTCATGGATGTCGAAAAGCTATGGAACCATACAAAGAAAGACTCCATCTTTCAAAATACTCATTTCTCTTCTTCTTCAAAACCCTTTTTCACAAGAAGCTTCTCAACCAAAGATTCATCTTCTCCTTCTTCTTCAAACCCCATTTTCACAAGAAGCTTCTCAACAAAAGCTTCATCTTCTCATCCTTCATCATCCAAATCCCATTTCATGAGAAGCTTCTCAACTAAACCTTCGTCTTCGTCGTCTTCTTGTTCTTCGGAGCCCGTTTTCAGACGGAGTTTCTCAGCAAAGCCCAAAGATTCGAAGTCTTTGCTCATGTCTAGAAGCTGTTCCACGAAATCTTCAGCTGATCATTTCTCTTCCAAGTCTTCTTTAGATCTCTCTAGAAGCTTGTCTCATAAAGGAGCTTCGGTGACGCGAAAATGCTTGAAAGTGGCGAAAGAGCATAAGTCCCGGTTCTACATAATCAAACGCTGCGTTTTCATGCTCGTTTGCTGGCACAAACATTCTTGAGAGTCATTTGCATTGGATCCAGACATAGAAGAAAAATCTTTGTGGAAGCAAAAAAGAATACATATATGGGTTGCCATATATATGTTGAAGTTCTTTTATATTCACTATATACATTGTCCACCGATTAACTTCAAACACTTATAAATGAACTTGATTGTAAAGAAAAGCAACCGAATGGGTTGCGGAGTATTTTTATAGTTCTAAGTGAGTGTTATGAACTTTTAGAGTATTCTGTTTTTAGATAAAGTTAGATTCAATTGTTACTTTGACATGAATTTACAGAATGTGTTTTTGTATTGCGTTTACTTTTGCCGGGTATTGGATACATGATCACCAATTTGTGGGATAGATAGATAGATCACAGATTCACAAGTAGGGCGAGGTAGAAAACTCGTGGTCCAAAAGCCAATGCCGCTCCCACAATGAGACTCTAGTACCACCGTTATTCGAATAATGGTCCTAAGAGAAGTAACAAATACTAGGCCCGTCAACGTCCTTAGCAAGTGATTTAGAAGCGTGATCCTCGAAACCGGATAACATAGAGGGAATATCCAATGCATCCTCCGTTAACTTAGAGATTGCACATTCCTTTTAATTAAGAATATGATAGTAAAATCTCCTGTGGAATCACCGTGTTCTTTAGAAAGTCTCTCCATATAGGAATGAAGTTTTTGTGAAGTGTCTCTCATTGAAATGAGGAAATTAAAGCATTTTCGTTGGAGCAATTTGGCTTTTGAGTCCTTATTGAATATTGGGCCAGCAATAACAACTTTGGTTCTACACCACCTTTTCTTGCATTAACGACATTTACATTGTTTCTGTTGCAACTAGCAGAGTTATGTTTACTGTTTTATATGCCTCCGCAGGACCACACAGTGATACTTATAATCGGTTTATAAATTTCCGAATCTAGTTTAAAACTATTGGACCGCATGTATACAAATAACTTTCCTTAGTGGAGGAGAAAAAAAAAATGAAATAGTACGTTACTTCAAAAAAGAATGTAAAATAGAGAACAAGTGGTCCGCTCAACTCCTCGTAGCTCCACTACCATTACTTCACATTCAAGCATCTAGATCTCTTTGGTTACACATATTTACAAGGACTTACTGTTACAAAAATATCTAACACAAAACTTCTTGACTTTTATTATTAGTTCCAACAATTATAGGACCACCCATTTAGAGTAGATGAGAACCTTTCACACATTGTTTTTGTCACAAGACAAAAAAAAAAAAAGATATTATTTATAAGACCTTGTCTATGAATGAAGTCTATCCATTCGTTTATCTTTGTCAAATTAAATGTTACAATAATTTAAATCATCAGCTTGATGATGTAAGTCATGACGAATGCCATACATATCCCGTTCAACAACAAAAATAAACAAATGTAAGGATTATGTGTTAAATCGGGAAAGTTTTTTTTTTTTTTTTTTTTTTCTTGAGAAATTTGTTGTATCCACGTAACTCAATCTAGTCTGATGGAATTGATGTTTGTAGAGATCATTATTATTACCCGATTTGCCCGAAAATGAAACTACTGACTCGCACAATGAATTTGAATTCGAATTTGGTAACTTTAAACAATCAATTTCACAACCGTGCATTCATGTCATGTCTCACCATCCGAGGAACACAAAACAAACACAATCCTTTCACTTTCTCAGAATCCAATGAAAAAAAAATGTTTTAAGAATTTGGTCCAAAACAAAAGGCAAACCAATACTACTACTTAGAAATTTGTTTCCCATAAAATCTGATTGTAACACGAGATTTCCCAATCTGAATAAATATATATACATACATTGTTGAATCAACAAACCAAAAAATGAACTTTTGTTTTCTTTTTTTCACCTAATCAGAAAAATCTTCTGATCAACGAAGTCGATCGATTCATTACTCTAGTTTCACCATCACTATCCAAATCAATAAGATTCGAATTCGCATTCGAATGAGAAGAAGAGGAAGAAGAAGAGCCACGATTTGGTCTCACTCTTCTCATAAACGAAACCATTCCACGAACAGCTCTTCTCAATCTACCACCATTACCTGAACTCCCACCGTTTCTACTCATCTCCGGTGTCTCATGTGCTCTAACCCACGAGATACGTCTCGGTCCTTCATTACTACCAAGTCCACCACCATCCATCTCCGTCAACACCACAGGCAAAACCCTCTCTCCTTCTCTCATCGCCGCGTTAAACCTCCCAACAGCGAAACCACCTCCCGGTAATCTCCAAATCGTCATCCCCACAGCGTTTTCTTCCTCGTTACTCCGTTGAATCGGATCCGAAGGTAACTCGAATCTACAAACGGGACACGAGTTCCGAATCGAGAGCCATGGAACGATACAATCACCGTGAAAAATGTGTTTACACGGCATCTCACGACCTTCGACACCTGCTTCGAAGACCTCCGTGCACACGGCGCAATTAGCTTCCGCTTTCATATGACAATCTGAGATCTCGACTCTAGGTAAAGACTCAATCGCCGATTTCGACGCCGGCGGGTTCCCAGATCTACCGATTCCGTTACCAGACGCTTCGATCTGACTCAATTGTTCAAGCAACCTTTCAAATCCAGATCCCATCAAGATCTCGGAAACAGAATCAGGAAGAGGTCTAAGACCTGAACCAGATCCATCATCGTAATAAAACTCATAAGCGCGTCGTTCTCTAGCAGCTCCGTCTCCTTCTTCGTTCTCAACTCTCTCACCAGCTCCTCCTCCTCCGTGCAAAACAATAACCGGATTAAACGACGTCCGACGATTGGATCTACGGCGTCTAATTACAGATCTATGACTATCTCCAACCGATCTAACTTCCTGATTCGTCGTCGTCGCCGGAATCGCCGCAACGGAAGAATTATTAGAAGAAGAATCTTCGATCTCTTCGATGAATCCACCGTTGCAATAAGGACATAAGACTCCAGCGTTCGCGTCTTGGTCTTCCCAAACGCTGATGAATCGCGTACAACTGTAACACCAGTACGACGTCGTAACCGTCGTTGTGGTGGTGGTTGTTGGTTCGGTCGCCGGAGTTATAGTCGCCGATCTAGAATTTGGCATCATCTTTTGAAAAAGGGGGAAGAAACTTGTGTTGCTGGTGAAAAGGATCTGAAGTTTAATGAGAGAGGAAAGAAGAAAAAAGTTTTTGGTTTATATAGCGTTGTTTTGTTTAGTGTTAACGGTGTTAGATTTAGACGGTGATAACACGTGACAGTGTTTTTGACTAGGGGGAGATGATGACGGAGTTATTAACGGTGTGTGTTTTTGTAGTGAAGAGCGTCATTGACGTGTGCGAAAGATTTGACCCAAATGTGAAATCTGTGTTTCCTTCGAAGAAGTTTCAGAAGAATCAGCGTGTGGCCCACCTTTTGTTTCTTTCTTGGTAAGTTACTAAACGTCGTCGTTATTGGGGGTAAGTATGTTTTATTTTGTAATTTTGTATAGAGATATTTTGGTTTTAGAAGGTAAAAGATCTATTTTGAACCAAAAAAAAAATAAAAAGAAAAAAGAGAAGGTAAAAGATCTGTCTGTGTTTGTCTTGATGTGGAAATATATAAAAGTATCTTTGAATATTGGAAATCATGTGATTGTGCAGTTCTTGTATATTATTATCATCTTGATCATCAACATAATATTGAATTTTTTTCTTAGGTAAATAGTAAATACTATAACAGCTGGACTAAATTGTTTTTTTGGTTTAGCTTTTTATTTTGTCAACTAAATGCTAGTTTGTTAACCAAAACATGACTTTATTATGAGTTGCATATATAAATATGGAGTCAATTATGGGTTGGAATAAGGTAGATTCGTCTCTTATGGCTGACTCAACGTTTGGACTTTGGACACACAAAGGCGTATAACTGGTTTGGGTTTCTTTTTGAGGTTGTCCATCTTGGGCTTTTGTCTGAACTAGTTTATTTGACTTTGAATATTTTTACTTCGAATTGCGGCAAGAGTTTGTGATTAAAAAAAAAAAAAAGATTTTACAATATTCAAATATTTCTTTCTCCAAAGACTGGAGATTTAAGTATCTAGAAATGTTCTGAACCAATTAACTACTACTATTCTGTTATTTTCTTAACTGATTCAGGCCTTTCCAATAGATTTGAGCAATTATAAATTTTGTACAACAATGCTTTAGAGCTGATTGTGTGTGTGATTTCAGCAAAATTTATATGAGAAGTTGCTGTGTGATGAAGAGAGGGACGGTATTACAGACTTTAGCTACTAGCACGTTTAAAATGTTCACGAATAAACCTCTCAGCGTGTGACGGGTACCTATCTCGGACATAGGCTCGAAGACACTTCTGGTACGAGAAATCTATCCATCCACCATCTGTTCTGACAACAAAGAGGCACCTCGAGTGCCTGAATTGAGGATGCCGATCAACCTGCCATTAACAAGTAGCCCCACTCATAAGAATTCCCAAGCACAGACAAAAAAAGCAATGAAGAGTTGTGGATGGATATAAACATGTATTTCTCTCACAATTTTAGATAAAGAATGTATGCGAATCATATCTATCTCTCATGGTGGTCCAAGAATATGCACAATAACTCCGGATAACTCTTTATGCGTAGAGCTTAAAGAAAAAGAAAGATCGGTTCCTTACGTACCATTATAAAATCAAGACCACAGCCAATTTTATCTTTCGAGTAGGGGTGATAAGCAAGAAGCTTTTCTATTATAACCTTCTCATCCTCAAATTCTAACCGTTCTCCATCAAAATACCTGTTTATCAAATAAGGAAAGCAGTTCACTCGGACTGTAATACTACTAATCTATACAAAAGGGCAAATACGCACTGCAGCTAGCTTCAAATCTCAACAGTTCACTACACAACAGTTATGGTTCCAGTATACTGAAGATACAAGAGCATCTATCATTAATTCTGCAGTGAACATTATAATCCGATCAAGCTCCCAAGCAAATAATAAGTTAATAACGATAACAGGGGAAACTTCTGTACAATTAGTTTGGCCTCTTCACACAGCAGTTTGGTTACCTCAGGTCATGATTTGGATTCGTTCACATCAAAGACTAAATAGTGTCCCCATGTTCATCAAGTATATTGGAAGAATCTATGAGCATATATAATTATATACCTTCAGGATTAATCCAAACATGGAACAACTACTGTAGAATACATTCCAAGTACTTTAAGAACAATCAGGGATTAACCACAACCTAAACTTCGATTGGAATTGTAATTATAAACATTGACACTACTGTTTGAAGATTCAGTTCTAACTTTAACACAACTACAACTCCACAAAATAGACCGTGAAATTCGAATTTACCTATCGGAATGAAGAATTTCTTTAGCGAGAAGAGAAATAGGTTCGATATCTCGAAGTATCTCCGCCTCTAGATTCTTCCATTTCCGATAATCAGGATCTTCAAAACGCCAGCTGTCATCAACAACCGGTGACGCCGTATTCATAGCCGCACCGGATCGCTCCGCCGCAGAGTCGCCATTATCCCCGTAAAACTGTGGTTTATCAGCAAGCGAACACCATAAACGCTGACGCTGAGAGAGGAATCCACCAGCTACGATACCGACTTGATGACGGTTGTTTAAAAAACCGTTACGGAGTAGCGGAAGACTTCTGAGAAGGAGTAGCGAGGTCATCGACCACAATCAAGGAGAGAACAATAACGAGTTAAATTCCTAAGGACCTAATCTGTACAAGTCACAGATGAGTTGGAGAGAATCTCAAAAAATCAGAAATTTGGGAAGAAGATAACGTTTCGTTCAGATTTCTGTCTCAGGTTACGGAGTTCAGAATCGAACCCGTGACGTTAAAGAAACCAAGAGAGTGGCTAAACCATCTGACGAAAGAGATTCTCTCGGCTTTTCCACAATAATTATTTTCATTTTTCCAAAAATTGCTGCCAAATCTGTGCCGTTAGATTGATCTTTAGATGCTTCTAAAAATATCTAAAACAAACAATCCAACGGCTCAGAGAACGCCATTGCGTGTCAGTAATGTACATTACTCACCACCGAATCTTTTCTCCTCTTTCCACTCTCCAGCTGGCCGAACCCACCGGGCTTTGCCCACTTTTCTCTCCTTCGCCCCACAAATGCAACTTGCTAAGTCGTTTAGTAAATTACTAAAAAATACCCACGAAGATAGCTGACTTGGTCCTTCTCAATCCACGTGACTCCTCCTTTGTGCCTAATTTGGTAATTTCCTTAGTAACTAATCACCTACAACGCGATTACTGTTACAGAACGTGAACTCAAGACGTGTCGTGAAGAGATTCGTCGATTGTAATACACGTGTCAAATGTTCGGTTGTAGAGAGATTTATTAGAAGATCTAAAATATCTTGTTAACTCGTCCACGCTGGCACTAACACAAAGGCCGATTTGGAATTAGATATTACGCTTTTTCACTTATCTTTTTGCTTTCTTTTTTTTCCACTAAAAAGATATTTTTATTTCTCTCTTTTGAATATTTTTTCTTCTCATCGTCCGTCGTCTTCACAAACCAAACTTCTCCACGAAATATCTATCCTTAGCTTTTATCTCCGACGAATCTGAGCTAATCTCTACCTGAATTTCGAGAAATTAGAAAGTAAAAAAAAAAAAAAATGGGAGAAGAAGTGAGGATGAGCGATTACGATGTTTCCGGCGACGGAGATAGAGTTCTTGAATGGGAAATGGGATTACCAAGCGACGAGGATTTAGCATCGCTTTCTTACTCTTTGATTCCGGCGAATCTGGCGATGGCGTTTAGTATCACACCGGAGCGGAGCCGTACGGTTCAGGATGTGAATCGCGCATCGGAGACGACGCTCTCGTCTCTACGAAGCGGATCTTCAGGTCCCAACACATCTTCGTCGAACAATAACAGCAACGCGGTGGAGGAGGAGGAAGATCGAGTCGGATCGAGTAGTCCTGGATCGGATTCTAAGAAACAGAAGACATCGGACGGAGATGGAGACGGCGGTGGCGGTGTGGATCCGGATACAGCGATGGTGGCGGAGGAAGGAGATTCAGGAACTGAAGATCTATCTGGGAAAACACTGAAACGACCGCGTTTAGTGTGGACGCCGCAGCTGCACAAGAGATTCGTTGATGTTGTGGCTCACTTAGGGATCAAAAACGCGGTTCCGAAGACGATCATGCAGCTGATGAACGTAGAAGGGCTAACTCGAGAGAACGTTGCGTCTCATCTCCAGAAGTATAGGCTTTACCTTAAACGGATGCAGGGATTGACTAACGAAGGTCCCTCTGCTTCCGATAAGCTCTTCTCTTCAACACCTGTGCCTCCACAGAGCTTTCAAGACATCGGTGGCGGTAACGGTAATGGTAATGGTCAGGGAAATGGATCGGCCGGCCATGTTAGAGTGCCAATTCCGGTACCGTATGGAGGGCAGCCGATGATGCAGATGCCAGTTTATGCACATCATATGGGTATGCAAGGGTATCATCATCAAAATCAAGGTCATGATCCTTACCATCATCATCATCATCATGGAGCTGGTGGTGGTGGTGGATCTGGTGCGTTTGAATCAAATCCTTATATGATGCAACAGAATAAGTTTGGATCCATGGCTTCTTATCCTTCTGTTGGTGGTGGTAGCGCGAATGAGAATTAAAAAAACTGAGTCTACAAGAAGATGGATTCAATGTGGGGAAGAAGAGATAGGTGAGCTTGTTTTTGCTCGTGTTACTCTGATAAATAGTGTCTGTTGAGTACAGTTGGATTCTTACAAGATTTGATCGAAATTTCATCAAGTTTCTGTGTTTTTTTTTTTAACTATTAATGGTATACAATAAAAGTCTTAAAGGCTTTTTTTAATCACTTTGTTTGGTGGTTTTAAGTTTTAACATCATCAACTGAGTAGAATTTGATTGTAAGAGTCTCGTACTTAGTTGAACCTGTTCTTGAGAAGTAGTATTCAAATTGCTCTCATGTGACTTGAGACCTAATGTAAATCCAGATCAGGTTTGATTCATCTATGGAATTATAAACTTGTTCTGCAGATTGTTTCTTGAGAATTTTGTGTATTTAATTCACTCTTCAGAATTAAGTAACTAAACACTGAATGCCTGTGCATGAGATATGCTCTAAACCCAAGAGAGCGATATGTGTAATGTGGCTTGATATTGTTGTTGCTGCACAAGCGTACTTTTATTCTTTGCTTATAGAAAGATAGTTACTAAAGTGTGATAGTTTCAAACTTCCATGTTTATTTTGTTTTGGTATTCCTCATTGGGAAAGTCTTATGATGATTTTTTTTCGATATAGACAAAGATATTACCAGCTTCTAGGTAGAATGAGCATTTATTTATCTGCTTTCAACTACAAAATAGTTAAGTTTATTTCCAATCACAGAATCGTTATCTCTCGTATGTTTTCCCTCAGTTAAATTCCATGTCTTCAGGTAGGTATAAGTTATACTTTTCGAAGTTATCTACGTCTTTACAGGGCTTGATCATATTTGATTGTTGGTACAGGTTTTTGGCTTCTCGTACTTTTTCCACTTTGTCACATCTTCAAAAATTTCTTATCTTACGTCGAGTTTTCCACCCTAAGGAGAGATCGAACAAACATGTNAGATTCTCTCGGCTTTTCCACAATAATTATTTTCATTTTTCCAAAAATTGCTGCCAAATCTGTGCCGTTAGATTGATCTTTAGATGCTTCTAAAAATATCTAAAACAAACAATCCAACGGCTCAGAGAACGCCATTGCGTGTCAGTAATGTACATTACTCACCACCGAATCTTTTCTCCTCTTTCNAGGTAACTCCCTTTTTCTGTAGGCTTCTTGTAAAGATAATTGAAAGAGCGCATCTGGTTCGCATTGTTGTTAATTGTTTATTTCTTTGAGGTGGCGTCAGACACAATCTTTTTACTTTTTATTTACTTTAAATTTTTATAAACCAATCAAATGTTTCTAAAGAGGCCATTTTTAATACAATCATATTCATATGACGACCTTTTCTCTTTACTGATAACCTTACGATTGATTGGAGAGCCACAAACCAATGAAAGTTCCAACCAAAAAGTAGAAAGTGACATTCCAACAAAAGCAAAAGCCTTCTTTTTTTTTCTTTCTGTTTTTCTTGCTGACATAGTGTTATATTGGTTTTAGCCACGTAGGGTTCTAGTTCGAGGTTTAGATAAATATTTTAAGCTTTCTTCGTCTCCAATATAAGATCGTAATCTATTTATCACTTATATAAGATTCTCAGAACATCATACATTTAGTGACGAACCTTATCCTCATATCACTTTTGCCACCCCTTTGATTTATTTCTTATATAGTAGCAAGATTCTTCTAGAACAGAAAGGTGCATTTATTACTTAATATATCCACACAAGTAATTATTCTCTTCAACATATTACATTTTAACGTTATGTGTTCAGTGGCAGATATGGTGAAGTAAAACAGAGACTAATTTCTAATTTGCTTCACAGAGTCCTCATCAAGTGTACAAGCTCTTCTAGCGAGCTCTGTGATGAACCTCCACTTATAACATAGGCTCTAAGCTGCTCTTTCAAACTGACAGCTATCTTCCTCATATCCTCTCCTTCTTCGTCCACCATTAATCTCTTCACAGCTCTCTAGACCACTCCTCTGTCTAGCTCACCCTCCACTTGAATCCCAATTTTCCAAACACACTCCAAGTATCTCGCGTTCACCTTTTGATCACTCGTAGATGGCCAGCAGATCATGGGAACTCCTTCGCTGATGCTTTCTAGTGTTGAGTTCCATCCACAATGGCTCCAAAATCCTCCTATTGCGGGATGAGCAAGTACTTTCTTCTGTGGAGCCCATTTCACAATGTAACCTCTATCTAGAGCTGTCAAAATGGGCGTCCACGTCCATTTTGACCCGTCCAATATTGTCCACTTTTATTTTGGACAAATAGGTGTCCGTGTCCATTAACGTCCGGTCCATTAACGACCATGCCCACTTATGCCCATTTTTTTATGGGCTTTCCATGGGTGTCCATTGGACAAAAATATAACAGATTTTGTAAAATGAGAAAAAATTGTGTAATTAGCTTAGAACATAAACATAAAACATAAAAGATGGATCCAAAAGCAAT
This sequence comes from Camelina sativa, assembly GCF_000633955.1. NCBI lineage: Eukaryota > Viridiplantae > Streptophyta > Magnoliopsida > Brassicales > Brassicaceae > Camelina > Camelina sativa. The sequence goes on from NC_025693.1 coordinate 16,084,973, forward strand.
GATAAACATCCAAACACAATGATAAACATCCAAACACAATGATCAACATCCAAAACACAATGATAAACATCCAAAACACAATGATAAACATCCAAAACACAATGATCAACATCCAAAAGCAATAAAGCAAACACAATGACACACATATTTCAAACTCCTTCTCCTTCTCCTTCTCCTTGTCCTTCTTTGCCTTCTTCGAATGGATCAACAATCTCTTCAAAACCTCTAAGCCAATTTCTAGCGCAAATTAGAGCTTGGACATTAGAAGGAAGGAGTGAACTCCGATACTTACTTAAAACTCGGCTTCCAATGCTGAATGATGATTCTGCAGCTACGATTGTAATAGGGATGCTAAGGATGTCACAAGCCATAGAAGACAGTTCTTGAAAACGGTTTGCATTGTCCTTCCAATACTTCAAAATATCCAAGCTCTTAAATGCTATCATGTCCAAAACCGGTTCATCCAAGTACTTGTCTAATGCTGACTTACCATTAGCACCAATTGTTTGGGAGATGTAAGCATAAAAGCCCTGAAATTATGATTCAAAACTGAAACAGCTCAAAACACAATCGATACAAAAACAAAGTAATTTGAACAGAATACTTACATCATATCCAGCACCAACTGTTGTGTTTGACTTTGAACTTCCAGCTGCTGTTTTTGTCGGGTTCTTCTTATAAACATCAAAAAGCTTCTTCAGCTTCTTACGCAAGTGATCCACCCTTGCTTTACTAGTTGACGCATCAAGAGTATTGAAGCAGTACTCTATATAAGTAAACTTCAATCTAGGATCAAAGACAGCAGCTAAAGCAAGTACGTCACTGTAATCCTCCCAATACTTGTCAAATTTCTCCTTCATCTCTTTCACCATCTCACAAATCACATCGTCATAAGAGTACTCTTGAGCTTTCAGCCAAGTTTCAATTTTCCATACCTAAACCAATGACAAATCAAAGTTAATATTTTGAATACCGAAATCAAAGTTAATACATAAACCAATGACAAATCAAAGTTATTATGTCGATCATACCTGATTGAAATACAAATTGGCAGTTGGATAAGATGAACCAGAGATCAGATTCGTCATCTCTGCAAATGGGGTCAACAGCTCATAGATCAACTCTGCTCTTGTCCACTCAACATCAGAAGGGAAAGATTGATAACTTGTATCAATCTCTGCAAGATGCCGAAGGGCTTCCTTATAGATGATTGCTCTTGAGAGCATAAGGTGAGTTGAGTTCCACCTAGTTGAAACATCTAAAAGTAGATCACCCTTAGCTTCAATTCCCATTGTTTCCACACAGGTTTGAAAGGATTGTTGTCTAGTCTCATTCGAGACCGTCTTACTAAACTCTTCAGGCAAAGACTCTGTCCATTCTGAACCATGTATCGACCCTGGTCGGATCACCCATAAGAAGTGTTGATTGCTAGCAACTAATCCCAAAGCAGTTTCCATCACCTCTAAGCTTCCTAAGCTTATGTATATCACCGAGTTTACCTTGTGTTTGTTCAACCATTCGATACAGCTATTGTTCTCTTCAAGCAGACTTGTAGTAGCTGAGGCTACCATGTGAAGAGGGCCTATAGGATATACTGGAATTTCTAGCTGTTGTTGCAGAAACGATAGAGATGAGCTCTCTAGACAGCTTGATGTGTTGATTATCACAGTGGAAGCTGTACGTTTGTCAACTGAATTCCTATACAACTCCATTGTGCTTTCTAGTGATGCAAATCGTGAAACCGGAAAGTCTTTATATCTCAGAGGATGAAACTCTGGAACTAGCTCATCCTGTTATCCTTTGGGTTCTGCGGAAAGGTCAAAACCATTGTGATACAACAGTATAGAGACTAGGAAAACCCGAAACAGAGAATTTTAGGGTTCCTTTCCAAATCAGCCAGGTCGTTGTTCGCATAGAGTTTGTCAAATACGGAGCGACAAGCAAAAGCCGTGGCACGTGTTGTGCTGAAAATGACAGTTGGAAGCTTAAATTCCTTGGCTGCAGCTTCAGCAAAGTACATCGTAGATAACACATGAGATCTCGTTACTTTGTTGCAGCAGCAACTGACACAAAAGAGTTCTTGAAGCTTACCTGACACTATTTGTTGAGCTTAAGCAGAAACCGTAGTGCTCCGAGATCCTTCAAAGCAGACTCCGGTAAGCTTTCTGGGATAGTGACAAACTGAATATCAGTGAAGTCATCTGAAGGGATTAAGTGATTGAACTTGGTTTGAACAACTGTGATTGAGATGTTAACACATTCTGTCGATTTTACTGTAAAATGTTAACATTTATTTATTATTAAAATGTTAACACATTCTAAGATTTACTTTCCAAAGAAGATATTTAGAGAATTAAATGTTTGTCTTGGTGGTAAGGTTATGTATTTGTTTGGAAAATATGAATTTAACAGGGTATTAATTATGCATTAGATTTAAGAAATAGGCTGCTAATCGGTTGTATAATTCAGATTTGGAGAGAATATAGTAATCTGAGTTTGAGAGATTTTGGTAATAGAATTTAATAGTTGTGGTTGATTTCTCTAATTGTCTTAATTGAGTTTTTTTTTTTAATTATTTAGGGACCAACATTGCAAAATAGAAGTTTAAATAAGTACAAATAAAAAGGTAGAACCCAAAATGTACTTCAAAAATGTATATATAGATAATTATTTAGGGACCAACATTGCAAAATAGAAGTTTAAATAAGTACAAATAAAAAGGTAGAATCCAGAATGTATATATAGATAGATACATGTCGTTCAACATCTTTACATTGTCTTCAAGTACTTGACAAGCTCATCAAAAGCGTTGCATGAGGTACCCCCACTTTTCATAGAGGCTTTGAGCTTCTCTTTTAGAACGAGGGCTCTCTCCTGCATCCTGGCTCCTTCATCGTCCACCATCAACCTTTTCACAGCTCTCTCAACCTCTCCTCTATCCACTTTACTACCTTCCACCTGAAACCCTATTCTCCAAACACTTTCTATATACATTGCGTTCAATTTCTGCTCGCCATGAAAGGGCCTACAAATCATTGGAACTCCTTCTGCTATGCTCTCAAGTATTGAGTTCCATCCACAGTGGCTCCAGAAGCCTCCCACTACAGGATGTCCAAGTACATTAATCTGCGGTACCCATTTCACAATATATCCTCCTCTTTCTGAGACCACCGTACTGAGTTCCTCTGGCAATGACTCGGAGCCATGTCGGATGACCCATAAAAAAGATTGGTTACTATCACACAACCCCCAAGCCATCTCCAAAAGTTCCTTGGTGACCATGTCAAATATGCTTCCCAGGCTTATGTAAATGACTGACTTTGGTTTCTGCTTGTTCAGCCATTCAATGCAGCTCCTGTCCTCTTCAAGTAAGCTAGAAGGTGGGGAAAATGTCATGTGAAGAGGGCCTATAGGGTACATCGGAATTCCAATGTTTTGTTCCGACCATGACAGAGACGAGTTCTCTAGACAGCTCACCGTGTTGATCAGCGGAAGCTGTTCTTTTGTTCGCTACTTTCCTACAGACGTCAAGAACTTGTTCTAGTGGCCCCATTCCTGAAACCGGTAGGTCTTTGTATCGTAATGGATACAAACTTTCCATCACCACAGAGCCGGGCCAAAGTATTTGGGGGTTCCATACAAATTATACAGAATTATAGTCATAATTTTTATAGTCTAAAAACTATAGACTAAAAATAACATTTTTTGAGTATTTAGGGGCCTCATTGTAACCAAAAATTTTGCAAAAAATGTGGAGGCCCCATTGCAATGTTTCAATTTAATGGGGTCAAGTCCGGCTCTGCATCACCATCTGGTCTTGCATTTCAGGATCTACAAAAAAAGACAAACCAAGGTTAAGTGAAACAAATGGTTTCGGGATGGGTTATTAAGCTGGTTTTGGGCACCTTCCATATCGACCAAGAACTTGTCGGCATTGAGTTCGCTTAGTACACGTCGGGAAGCATAATTTGTAGCACTAGTAGTGCTGAAGATGACACTCGGAAGGTTGAAATCCTTAGCTGCTGCTGCACTGAAGTACATGAACTCGTTGTAGATGATACATGCAATATCATTGCCTTGTTGCAGCAACAACTGAGCTATAAAGTCCTTGAAGCTTGCCTCACTGGTTCTGTTGAGCTTCATCCCAAACTCGAGTGGTCCAAGTTTCTCGAATTCAGACTCTGGTAAGCTTTCTTTGATGGTGACAAACTGAAAACCAGGGAAGTGTTGAGAAGAAGAGCTTACTTGATTGAAGTGTCCCTCAACAACTGTAATCGAGAAACCAATGGAGTAAAGGGCTTTCCCAAGTTGCATCATTGGAGTTACATGACCTTGTGCTGGAACTGGAACTGGAACTAACACTACCCTTCTCTCAGCTTCCTTATTCTCCATTGCTTAACTTATTTGGCTATTTCTCTCTCTCTCACTCTCTTGCTCTTTCTATCGTTTCAGGTTTGCATTGCGGAACATCTTTAAATAACTGATCCAACTTACTACTATTATTGAAAATTAATTTGCATGGGCGTTTAGTTAAAGGAAGAGAAAGTGACATTTATTTAACAAGAAAAACGTGCATGTTTCCTTTTTCCTGGTGGAAGCCACCTAAGCTAACTCAATTATTGCATGAGAGTCCAAAGAGTTGATATATACTTATTGGTGCGTGACCATTTTTCACACTTGTTGGATTCTAATTTATAATAAATTTTAAAAACTTCAACATAATCATCAAAAATAAATAAATAAAATTGATAATTAAAATTGCTAGAAAATATTCTATAGTTTTTGTTGATTAGTTTTCTAAAATTTTGTAAAATATTCCGAACAATATCTGTATTTTTGTGATACTTTGCATGACTTTATTTTGTAAAGAAAATATATAAAATCATGAATGAGTAACTCAGTAATTGAATTCATTAACAATCCTAGATTCTTTTGTTCTAATTGAATAACACAAAACTTTTAATGACTTTATAAAAGTCTGAATCCAATAACTCAAATTTGTTAAGATTTTAAATGATTTTTTACAAATCACAAACTAATAACACTAAACTTAAGCAGATTTTAACAAAATCTTGATCTAATAACAACAGATTCTGCATAACATTTAAAGTCTTTAAAACTCTATTTAAATCTCAAACCAATAATCCCTATAGTAAATAAATATATATTTTTTAAGAATTGCTAGAGAGTATTCTATAGTTTTGTTGATTAGTTTTCTCAAATTTTGTAAAACTAGGCAATATCCCGTGCTTAAAGCACAAATCACCATTTAAAAAAAAATTATAATAGAATAATAAAAGTTATTGTTGTATTTTTTATTTTGTTTGAGATAATATTTATTTTTAATTATTCTGTAAATCTATATATATTTTTAAATACTAATTATTTTAGAATATAATAGTATTTTATTTTTGACGTATTTTACAGTTTTATATTGTTTGTTTGTTGTATTTGCATCATTATTTTGTGACATATGAAGTAGTAATTTTAATATTACAATTATGTTCAAATAAAATTTATTATTTTATCAGCTATATAAATTTAGTTTTACCAAACCGCCAGTGTAAAAATTAAAACACACATTTTATTTTTACAGATCGAGTAATATATATTTGTTTCTAAAAGTTTAAATCACAACATATGAAGAAAAAAATCTGCATAAATTTAATTATAAGTATTATATGAAAATTCTAAACAATTTGTAAATAAAATAAAAGAAAGATGATAGGAGAATCATAATTTGAAATTTTAACAAAATATTTGAAATCTTGTTATTCAAAATAATTATATTGACTTCTTGGATATAAAATCTTAGTTTTTAAAATTCTGATTTGTTTATATATATTTTTTAAATATTTTGTAATTTTCGTCTATAATTTATTAGAGAGAGAAAATATTTTTTAAAAACTAATAATTATTTAAAATCAATGGCATGACAATGTAAAATTAAAGAAGAAAATAAACTCTATTATATTAGCAGTTATATATATATTTTTTTTCAAGTTCAAATTAGTTTTGATTTGAATAGATTTCTTTTGCTTTTTCAGATTTTTTATATATTTGATCTGTCAGCGTTTTTATTTTAAATTACTTATATTTATTTAATTAATTAATTAATCTTAATTAAATTTGTCTAATGGCAATTGAATGTAACTTTTTACACATTTTAAGGTTAGTTTCATATTTGTACTTTCAATTAATATAGTAGGATGTTCCAAACAATCTCTGTATTTTTGTGATACTTTGCATGACTTTATTTTGTAAAGAAAATGTATAAAATCATGAATCAGTAACACAATAATTAAATTCATTAACAATCTTAGATTCTTTTGTTCTAATTGAATAACACAAAACTTTTAATGACATTATAAAATTCTGAATCCAATAACTCAAATTTGTTAAGATTTTAAATGACTTTTTACAAATCGCAAACTAATAACACTAAACTTTAGCAGAATTTAACAATTGTTTTGGTGTGTTGAAGAGCACAACAAACCAGCTAATGTAACTTTCATTTAAATAAAGAAATTGACAGATAAGTGTCACTTCAATCTCCAAAGAATTTACACAATCTCCGTGCTTTGTGAGTTTGGGTCCTCACCTTCTTTGAATGTACCTCTGAGATTTATTCAAAGAAGTATGTTTCTGATATAAATATGGGAGATTAGAACTTACTTACACCTACTTTACCTCCATCTTCTTTCACTTTAACCTACTTTCTGTTCTTCCTATACTTTCTCAAGTTTTTTGGCTTAGGTGTCTTTAATTTATGGCAAAACTGCTCTTCAAATCTCTTGAACAAATGTCGCTCACGTGTAATGAAACACATCTATTTGTGGGTGTGATGATGAATGTATGGAATGATTAGATATGAAATGAATGGAAGGCAGAGTGTTTCAATTCCCCTTATGCAGTTGTAGTATAAGAGGTGTCAATCCAATCTGAGTGTTTGCAAGCAAGCAGGATGTGCATTTATGTCTAAGTCAAGCCAAATGTGAAGGATGTTTGTCACTAACAACCTAATGATGAAATGTAAAATGCAGAAAGTAAAAGCTACTAGAACTAGATGCTAAATGTAAAGAGAACAGACTAATCAAAGCTATGATGAAACAGGAACTGAAATAGAAGCTATGATAATGCAAATAAAGGACTAATGCAAGACAAGTAATGAACAGAATACTAAGTGAATACTACTGAAATGCAACTAGNTGGGAGTTAGAATTTGTCCATTTTAGCGGTGGAGAGCCTTAAAGGGGGCTTGTGTGTGGCCTTAGTGGCGGACTTTTGAGTCAGTGTCCCGTGTGTGGCGANGAGCAAGCACTCGATCGAGTGTAGATCGAGTGCAGGGTCGAGCTGGACAGAAACGTAAAACAGAGCAATGCAAGTAAAACAGAGCAATACAAAAGCGAATCAAACAACGATCAAACAACAGGATTTAAGCTAGGAAATCAATAAACAAGGAAGGTCTTGAGGAGGGATTCATGGGCTGGACTAATGATTGTGGTTATCTAACTTGGTCAACAAATCTCAAACAACTTGAGCTAATCTCTAGACAATAGTTTCTAAGAACATGTTTAATCCACTCTCATGGCAAAAAACAATCAAGCTCATATATTTCTAGACTTGTTCTCAAAAAGTAAAGAATCTACACAAGCAAACATTAAGCAATATGTCAAATACCAAACAAGACCTCTAATCTCTTAGTAAGCCTAATGATAAACTCTAGATCTAGCCTTATCTATGCTCCTTAGACATTGGTGTGATGCTAAGAGGTTTGAAATCAAACCCTACCCTCTCAGTTATATGATCAGCATTAAGAACATCTAGCCTAGAAGAGATCTACTACAATCAAGCTTGACCAAATCAAACAAACCACAAACACAATCTAGCCTAACCCATCCTAAGATCCTAAACAACTACTCACAAGAACACATGATGAACAACAAAGTCATAAACCCAGAAAATACTGAAACTTGCATCAATATAAAGATAAAGCAAAGATCTATAATATTGGAGAAGGAATCAAACTCGAATTCTCAATATTTTGAAAGTTATGAAACCAACAAAATTGAAGAATCTAGTGTTTTCTCCTTCAAAAGAAGGTACAAGATCTAAGAAAATAAAAGTGCAAAAGGAATAATTCCCATGTAACACCCGCAAACCAATTTTTGGGTATTTTTGGTAGGGGTGTCGATCGACACCTTCTCGTGAGGCATCGATCGACACCAGTTGTGGCCGGTTTGGTCGGTTCAATTTTAATTGTCCGGTTTGCGTGGTTGGTTTAGGGAATCCCTAAATCGAGTGTAAAAGAGGGAAAACGACCCAAGGTCGTGTTTTTGTCAGTATTCGCCGTTTTTGAGAGAAAAACAAAAGAGAGAGTGTTCTTGAGCTTTTGAGAGAGATTGGTGAGATTCCTTGCTGTTCTTGGGAGATCTAAGGCTGGAAAGGAGCAAGAAGCTTGCTAGGAGTGAGGGAATTCGTTCTTGTTGGTCAGAATCTTCTTGTAAGAGGTGAGTGCATGACCATGTCTTATCTAAGCTAAGATCTCTAGATTT
>NC_025693.1:16093628-16094941 GCF_000633955.1 Camelina sativa
TTTGGCTGGGTTTGGCTTCTAGGAATGCATGGAGCGGATTGGAGAAGATTGGAGGCGAGATTCGGAGTTTTTGATCGAAGGAAATCGCTGCTCGGCATTGGTGTCGGTCGACACCAGTTGGGGTGTCGGTCGATACCAACGCGAGGACGGCTCGAGACTTTGGCGAGTGTCGATCGATGTCATGTGGAGGTGTCGGTCGACACAAACTAGGGTTTTCGGGAGTGTCGGGCAGGGTGTCGATCGACACCAGTATGGTGTCGGTCGACACCAGATTGTCAGTGTCGATCGACACCCTTCTTTCAGCTACGACGGATTGTTGAGTGCTTTGTATAATGCCTGGTTTGTTCTATTGATTGTTGTTTGTGGCTTGTAGAGATCTTATTGCTTGTGTGTATAGCCCAGTAGATGGGAGGATTGCCTCACTAAGTATTTGTGATAATACTTACGCATCTCAATTGTTGTTTGCGGTGTGCAGGTAAAGGCAAAGTGTGATCATGGAATCAGAGGCAATGAAGAGGAGGATGTTCTAGGGACTCGATTGGATGTTGTCTGGAATTACTAGGTTGCTAGAGTTGAGTCATTATAAATATTGCTAGGTTGCTGGTTCCTTGTTTCTTGTTGTTTGGTATTTGATTATTGTTGATGTTATGGTTATTGGATTTTATTGGAGTATTATTGGATATTTAATTGGTGTTGTTATTTCCGCTGATGAATGTGATTGTGGTTAGGTGGCTAGTGGGTATGGGATCACTAGTTGTAGTTTTATTTATGATATTATATTTATTATTTATTATTAAAAATAAAAAAAGGTCGGTCGTTTCATCCAAAAAGGGTAAAAACTAGGTTTTTGACTATCTAAAAAACTGGACTCTTTGGTGGCTGCAGGGTACAAGCCCTTATATAGAAAAAGTAGTGGAAACCCTAAAAATGCTAAAAGACAAAATAGCTAGGCGGCTCGGCCAACTCGACCTGGTGCTCGGTCGAGTGACCGGTCGAGTTGGCTCCTCTTGTGCTCCTTCCACTCGGTCGAGTCCCTCTCTGCACACGGTCGAGTGTCTTAGAATAGCATTCATCGATTGTTTGTTACAAGGACATATATAGGGAGACTATGAACTAGCCATTAGGCATACAAAGGGAAGGAAAGAAGATATTCTCATGGGATTAGTCTCAATCTTCCTTAATGGTGATAGCGACCTTTCCTTATTTGGTTGACTCGATTTCACTCGTCCCCAAGGTAAACATGTGATCTTTCCTTGAGATATTTGGCTCTTCTCTTTCTTCTAGATCCTTCTCTTCTTATGGGCTTCTTATTG
>NC_025693.1:16094957-16095428 GCF_000633955.1 Camelina sativa
GCGGTTACCACCAGTGGTACCGGCTCAGGCTCAGGTAGTGCCACCAGTGGTGGCGGAGGAGCGGCAGCCAGTGGCTGTGGATGTGGGGGTCCATGCTCGTTATCTCAGCATGTTGACAGAGATGGGTTGGTTGCGTACTGAGCAGTTTTCAGGAGGTGTAGATCCTACTGCTGCGGATGCGTGGAGGACGAGAGTGGAACGTAACTTCCATACTCTGAGATGTCCTGAGGAGTTTTGGGTGGACATAGGGGTCTACTTTTTGAGTGGTGATGCTGAGTTGTGGTGGAGATCTGTGGCTGCTAGGAGGGTGCAGCGGGAGATGACTTGGGCTGACTTCGTTTTGGAGTTCAACCGCAAGTATTTTCCTAGAGAGGCATTGGATCGTTTGGAGGTGCAGTTCCTTCAGTTGTCTCAGGGGACACGGTCAGTGCGGGAGCTGGACTTGGAGTTCAGTCGACTTCTTTGTTATGG
>NC_025693.1:16102112-16154220 GCF_000633955.1 Camelina sativa
AAAGAAGATATTCTCATGGGATTAGTCTCAATCTTCCTTAATGGTGATAGCGACCTTTCCTTATTTGGTTGACTCGACTTCACTCGTCCCCAAGGTAAACATGTGATCTTTCCTTGAGATATTTTGCTCTTCTCTTTCTTCTAGATCCTTCTCTTCTTATGGGCTTCTTATTGTTAAGGCCTCTCCTTCTTATACTACTCAACCTCGGCCTCATTGCTCCCTTGTACGGACAACCTTCTTATAGTTGTACCAACAGCCTTGATATCAAGTCTCCTAGATCAATACTCCCCCTAAAGCTTAACTAGGTGAAACGGTTAAGCTTGGAATCCCGTAAGCCATCACCTCATTAAAAACCTCAAAATAGAAAACCATATGGGACAAAACTACCTTGAGGGAAAAAGAGTGTGATGGTCACGGGTAGAAGACTTGATCAAGGGTGTGTCAAGTCCACCAGTCCAAGCTTGGGATGAATGTGATCACAAACTTTACGACAGGCGGCCTTGGTGAGAATGTCAGCGAGTTGATCCACGCTTGGTGTATGATATGGGAGTGTGACTCCTTCTTCAATCTTCTCTCTAACTTTGTGGCAGTCCAACTCGATGTGTTTGGTTCTTTCATGGAACACCGAGTTTGTGGCTATGTGGATTGCGGCTTCATTGTCACAATGCATAGGGATTGGTGTTGATGGTTTGATGCCTAGCTCTTCTAACAATGCCTTGAGCCATGTGAGCTCGGTGGTCAGCTTCCGCATTGCTCTATACTCAGATTCGGCACTTGACATCGAGACCACCTTTTGCTTCTTGGTCTTCCACGTGACTTGGTTACCTCCTATGAAGGTGCAGTAGCCTGTGACAGATCTTCGATCCGTCCTATCGCCACCCCAATCCGCATCACAATATCCTACAAGCTCGGTATTGTCATTCTTGCCCATCCATATGCCTTGGCCGGGGCTCTTCTTGAGATAGTGAAGAATTCTTTGCAAGAGACTCCAGTGATATGTTGTTGGAGCTTTCATGTACTGGCTAACCTGATTCACAGCATAGCAAATGTCAGGTCGCGTAAGTGTTAAGTAGATAAGCTTACCCACTAGACGGCGATAGCGTGAGGGATCTTCGTATGGTGGGTCATTCCTCTCCCCCTTGCGTTCAACTTGGTAGCCATCAGGGAGCGGAGTGTCAACCGGTTTAGCTCCTAACATTCCTGTTTCACAAAGTAAATCAAGGGTGTACTTTCGTTGGGAAAGAAATAGGCCTTCCGGAGAACGACACACTTCAATCCCAAGGAAGTACTTAAGTTCACCAAGGTCTTTTATATCAAACACAGAATTTAAATGAGCTTTGATATCCTTTATACCTTCTTGGTTGTCCCTAGAGATGATAAGATCATCTACATAAACAAGGACAACCATTATACCTTTATCGCTTTGATGAGTGAAGAGAGAGTTGTCCGAGTGTGTTCTCTTGAAGCCATAACCAATAAGTGTGCTGCTCAACTTGTGGTACCAGGCTCGTGGTGATTGCTTTAAACCATATATAGCTTTCCATAGTCTCAATACCTTTCCCGGAGCGATCATGTCTTCAAGACCCGGTGGTGGTGTCATGTAAACTTCTTCCTTTAATTCTCCTTGTAGGAAGGCGTTTTTGACATCCATCTGCCATAACTCCCAAGATAGATTCGTAGCTAAGGATAAGACTACTCTCACCGTATGAAGCTTAGCCACCGGTGCGAACGTGTCTTTGTAGTCCTGACCATATGTTTGAGTGAACCCTCGCGCCACTAGCCGAGCTTTGTATCTTTCGATGTCTCCATTGCTTAGATGCTTGATTGTGAACACCCACTTTGAGCTTACTGCCTTTTTACCTGGTGGAAGATCAGCTTCATCCCATGTGTGATTTCATATCATAGCCTCCACCTCATCATCTACCGCTCCAAGCCATTCTTTGCTTTCTTGTGCTTCCTATAGGTGTTTGGTATTGGTTGTTCGTCTAGCTTCCCAAGGAACACTTGATAATCTGGAGGTAGATGTGCAAGAGAACAAACAGCTTGAATAGGATGTGCTATAGTTTGGTTGTTGTAGTAGACGCGTTTGTCCTTCCAAGTAGACGGATGTGATCGAATGCGTGTGCTTCGGCGCAACTGTGGAGCTGGTTGTGGTGCAGGAGGTGGTTGTGGTGCAGGAGCTGGCTCGGTCAATGTTGGTTCTCCAGATGTCTCGGGCTCCTCCGCAGGTTCCTCGAGCCTCTGCCTACTACTATTCTCCCCCTCCGGCTCCAAAGGCACAACATTCGGCGGGGTGTCGGACTGATCGGGCAACGATGAGCCGGTATGCGAGCCAGGTGAAGAATCCTGGGACAATCGAGAGGGCTGAGCTGGGGAGATGCCAAGATGGTCAAGGAGGAATCTGAGACCCGTTGACTGATCTGTAGGTGTCGCCAAATCTTTCAAGCCAGCCCAATCTTTCTTGTCAAAGTAGCATTGGTCTTCAAGAAACTTGACATCGCGAGAGACAAAGGTGCGGTTGTTGACCGGGTCAAAACATTTGTAGCCCTTTTGAGTGATTGAATAGCCTAGAAACACGCACTTGGTGCTCTTGGCTTCAAGCTTATTCCTTAGTTCACCTGGTACTAAGACAAAACAAACACATCCAAACACTTTTAGGTGATTAAGTGATGGTTTCAATTGATTTAGTACCTCAAATGGTGATTGATCTTCCAAGATCTTAGTTGGAGTTCGGTTGATTAAATAACAGGCTGTCATCACCGCATCTCCCCAATATCTTCTTGGTACATTGGTGTGAAACATTATTGATCTTGCTACTTCCATCAAGTGTCAGTTCTTTCTTTCTGCTACCCCGTTTTGTTGGGGAGTGTAGGGGCAACTTGTTTGATGTGCAATGCCATGCTTTGCTTGGTGTTCTTTGAATCCGTTGCTTGTATACTCGCCTCCATTGTCTGTTCTAAACACTTTAATCTTAGCATTAAACTGATTAGTGACATAGTTTTGAAAATTTATGAATGCATCAATCACACGGTCCTTCGAGGGAAGTAATGTAACCCAAGTATATTTTGATTTTTCATCTATAAATGTCACAAAATACTTGTTACTATCCCTAGAAACACATGGAGAGGTCCAAACATCTGAATGAACTAAGTCAAAACATTTTTCATAAAAAGTAGTAGACTTAGAGAAAACAGTTTTACAATGTTTGCCAAGTATACAAGCCTCACAACTAGAGTGATCAAAAGAAACATCAGGAATCATTAACTCAAGAGCTCTAGAGTGAGGATGACCTAGTCTAGCATGCCACATTGCATTCAACGAAATTCCAAGACAAGAACTAAACGAAACAGTTTTTGATGAGTTTGGTGAGCTATCTTCAAGAATGTAAAGATCATCTTTGGTTCCACCCTCACCAATCAGTTTTCCAGTCTCAATATCCTGAAAGTAAACATCATTAGGCCCAAATATAGCATAGCAATTTAGATCATTAGTAGCTCTCTTAACCGACAAAAGATTTGAAGTAAACTTAGGCATATAAAACGCTTTAGACTCTTTGTTGAACAGTTTTAAATTGCCTATGCCTTGAATTGGTATTTTATCCCCATTAGCAATAACTACATCTCCCTTAGTCGGTTCTATATTATCTAGCAAGTTCGAGTTACTAATCATATGGTGAGAAGCACCCGAATCTACTACTAAGGAGTTGTTAAGCTTGAGGGTAGAAAATGTTTTACCACTTGACTCCTTAAGAGCCAAGGACTTGAAGAAGGCCTCCAGGTCAGATTTCCTCACATAGTCACCGGAAGCTGCCTCTTCACCATGCTTCAAGGAACCGCCAGTTTGGACTTGTTCATCCCTTGTGTAGGTCGCATTGGCTCTCGGATCTTTGTGATGGGAACTTGGGCGTAGGTGAGGATGAAGGAACCAACATTTCTCCTTAGTATGATTCTTCCTCTTGCAGTGCTCACATCCTCCCTTTGGCTTCCGATCCTCTTGCTTGAAGACACCTTTGTTGGCGGTGACTAGCTCCCCCTTACCACTAAATAAGCCGAGAGAACCTTGTTCTTTTTGGATCTGTGCGCATACGTCGTCGAGGCTGGGAAGCTTGTCTGACCTTAGGATGTGCTTTATGAGGTCGTTGAAGGTTGGGTTGAGGGTAAGAAGCAAGGCGAAGACCTTGTCTTGTTCCCTTTGCTCGTTGAGTACAGCCGGATCCATGGTGTTTGGCCGGAGCATCTCGAATTCAGCCCAAAGTGACCTGAATTTCCCAAAATGTTTGTTAAACTCCATATCCTCTTGACTCAGGTCGTTGATAGACTTCTTGACTTCAAAGACTTGGGTGAGGTTGGAGATATTGCCGAAGACATTTTTGAGTGTCTCCCATAGTTCGCTGGCCGTTTCACAATAAGAGTAGGCTTCAAGTATGGGAGCCTCAAGGGAGTTTTGAAGTATGGAGAGGACAGTTTGGTCTTCTTGAAACCACTTAGCTTCTTCTTGACGCTTAGCCTCTTCTTCATCTTCTTTGATGGTTTCTTTTCCATCTTCTTTGGTGACTTGCCTTGGAACTTTCCCACCTTCGATGTGGTTCCAAAGTCCGCGGCCACACAACGCTGTTTTGGTGGTTCTTGACCACAGAAGGTAGTTTCCTCCTTTGAGGACAGTTGGTAGAACAAGCGGCTTGGTGTTCTCCATGGTAGAATGCTATTGACCGCCGGATAAAGCTTTTGACTGGTGGGTAAAAGAGAGAAAACGAACGAGAGTAGAAAGTGAACAACAACAAGAATGAAGAATCGGATTTAGAATAAAAGAGAATGAAGCTAGTTTCGTCAAGAACAGAAACATAGCTCTGATACCATGTTAGAATTGCGGAATTTACTAAGGTAGAATCAAGAGAATACTTAGAATTGATTAGAATAGCATTCATCGATTGTTTGTTAAAAGGACATATATAGGGAGACTATGAACTAGCCGTTAGGCATACAAAGGGAAGGAAAGAAGATATTCTCATGGGATTAGTCTCAATCTTCCTTAATGGTGATAGCGACCTTTCCTTATTTGGTTGACTCGACTTCACTCGTCCCCAAGGTAAACATGTGATCTTTCCTTGAGATATTTGGCTCTTCTCTTTCTTCAAGATCCTTCTCTTCTTATGGGCTTCTTATTGCTAAGGCCTCTCCTTCTTATACCACTCAACCTCGGCCTCATTGCTCCCTTGTACGGACAACCTTCTTATAGTTGTACCAACAGCCTTGATATCAAGTCTCCTAGATCAATAAGCATTGGGAGATAAAAACTCCGGATACTTTCATGCTATCACTAGGGGTCGTAAGGTAATAAACAAATTCTCAGTTATTGAAGATGAGAATGGAAACTCGGTATACAGAGAAGATCAAATAAGTAAGGTTATTACCGAGTATTTCTCAAAGTTGTTCTCGTCGTCTGAGGGGGAAAGGGCTACGGTGGTCAATGTTGTTGTTGAACCTTGCATCACGCTGGAAATGAATCATAAACTCATTGCCATACCGTCCCCAGAGGAAATCAAATCTGCGAGCTTCTCAATCCATGCAGACAAAGCCCCTGGACTTGATGACTTCTCGGGAAGCTTCTTCCAATCAAACTGGGAGACAGTAGGACCATACATCATTATAGAAGTTTAGAATTTCTTTTTATTAGGAGTGTTGCCAAGAAACTCAAACCAAACGCATGTGAGACTCATACCTAAAATCCAAAGCCCACAGAAGATGGCAGACTATAGACCGATAGCGCTATGCTCAGTGTTCTACAAGATCATATCAAAAGTTCTGACAAAGTGCCTCCAGCCATACCTGCAAAACATCATCTCAGAGAATCAGTCGGCGTTTGTACCAAAAAGAGCGATCTCATACAATGTACTAATTACTCATGAGGTTTTACATTACCTTAAGACATCGGGAGCTAAGATGCAATGCTATATGGTTGTCAAAACCGACATGAGTAAAGCATATGACTGCATCGGATGGGACTTTATATGGTTGGTGATGACAAAGATGGGTTTTCACTAAACCTGGATCAACTGGATAATGGAGTGTATCACTTTTGTATCTTACTCTTACCTGCTAAATGTAGCTGTCCACGGGGAAGTCAACCCACAGAGAGGAATCCGCCAAGGTGATCCTCTCTCACCATATATCTTCATACTCTGAGGTGAGGTTCTATCAGGACTCTGTAAAAAAGCACAAAGGGAAAATAAACTACTGGGAGTACGAGTCTCAAAACCAATCCCTCGAGTCAACCACTTGCTCTTCGCGGATGACACAATGTTCTTCTGCAGATCTGATCGCCAAAGTTGTGAAGAGCTAATGCGAATCTTAAAGAGGTACAAAAATGCATCAGGACAAATGATAAACAAAAGCAAATCAGCTGTTACTTTCTCAGCTAAAACAGGAGAAGATGCAAGAAACCTGGCTAAACAGATCCTCAGAATTCAACAAGTGGGAGGTTTAGGTAAATACCTTGGATTACCTGAGTCCTTTGGGAGGAAAAAGAAAGACATGTTTAACGGCATCATCGACAAAATCAAGGAGCGAGCTCAGAGCTGGTCCTCGAGGTTCCTTTCCACTGCTGGAAAAACCACCATGCTCAAGTCAGTGCTTTCTGCCAGGCCAACTCACACGATGTCCTGCTTCAAGTTATCTGGATCTTTATGCAAAAGAATTCAGTCGGCTCTGACTAGATTTTGGTGGGATTCATCACCTGAAAAGAGGAAAATGTGTTGGATATCTTGGGAAGAAATGAAAAAACCAAAAAAAGAAGGAGGTTTGGGCTTCAGAGAGGTAGCTACCTTTAACGATGCAGTCCTATCTAAAATTAGCTGGCGAATCCTCACCAACCCATCCTGTCTACTAGCAAGAGTCCTACTAGGGAAGTATTGCCAGCACCAATCTCTTCTGGAGTGCATACCGCCGAATTCAGCCTCCCATGGCTGGAGGGGTATCTGTATAGGACGAGACCTCCTGAAAACACAACTAGGAAGAGCTATAGGATCAGGGACACTTTCCTTGGTGTGGAAAACCCGTGGATTTCACTAAAAGAAGCAATTGTACCAATGGGACCAATCCCTGCGGAGTGTCAGGATATGAGAGTTGCTGAACTGTTACGGCCCCAATCAGTGCAATAGGATGAACAGAAAATTAGAGATATACTCCCTTCATATGAGGATCAGATTCTTCTCCTAAAACCCAGCAGATTGGGAGCAGAGGACCGATACATATGGCTACCAACTCCTTCTGGGGAATACTCTGCAAAATCTGGGTATGAAACTGCCATGTCAAGCTTAGGGTCGAAATAAGATCCCACAAATCATGAGGATTTCAAATGGGAGAAGGAAATCTGGAATGTTAAGTGCTTAACGAAGTTAAAATTCTTCCTCTGGAAAGTTATGAAAAATGCCCTCCCCCTTGGAAAAGTGTTGAAAGAACGCGGTATTAACCAGGAGGCTAGTTGCCCTTTTTACAGACAAGAGGAATCGGCGGAGCATCTGTTCTTCCACTGGAACTTCGCCCAACAAGTGTGGGCTCAGACACCATTCAAGAGACAGTTAGATTCAAGTATGATAACAAATCTTCGAATGGGGATTGAATTGTTAAGTAAACTACAGTGCTTACCTCCAACAGGTACTGTTGATGGCTCACTGGGTATCTGGATCATCTGGAAACAGAGGAATAAACTCCTCTTCGAAAAGACGACCACCCCTGCCAACGAGATTGTCTCCCAAGCAACTTCCCACGCTAGAGAATGGAACGCAGCCCAGGATGTAATTCACAGAAACACCAACAATCCATCCGGGAAACCTCATAGGATGACTAGTGCGAATACGATTCAATGCTTCACTAATGCTGCTTGGAACGAAGCTTCTAAGGTGGCGGGTCTCGGATCCGTGCACCGGATCAGTAGTATCTGGTCAAGATACAGTAACCCACGTTGATTCCCCTCTTATAGCCGAAGCACTAGCCATAGACCGAGCTATCCAACAGGCTTCCGATCTAGGTTACCAGATAATTTCTTTTGCTTCAGATTTGCAAATGCTAATCAAAGCAACCAACTCGGAGATCTGTCACAAGGAAATCCACGGGATTATACACGATATCCTAGCCATGGCACATAGGTTCGAGAGAATCTGCTTCAAGTACATCCCACGAGACGAGAAACGAAGAGTAGATGAAATTGCAAAAAACACTTTAGCTTCTATTTCTCTCAGTTTATCTATTTGTACCCCCTTTTCTATTTCACCTGCTTTGATTGTAGAAGTTGAACCAGTACCAACCATACCGGTTGAAATTTAATGAAAGCATTTGGTTTGACAAACAAAAAAAATAAAAAATGGACAAGTTACTGATTACTAATTAAATACTTCAAATTTAATTAGTTATAAAAAGTATATCAAATAGATATATAGATAAAATTTTAATTTATTAGCATGCATTCTACCTCAACAAAATTTAAATGTAACTTGAATTTTATTAAGCTACGAACATTAAAATGATATAGATTATATATTTCATATTTTGCATACTATATAGAACATTAGTTATGATGAATATACACTGAAATTATGGTTTATTTTAAGGGCAATTGACAAAATAGCACAAAAATATGTTTTATTTCAAAGTTTAGCACAAAAATATGTTTTATTTCCAAGTTTCCAAGTTCCACAAATAGTTCCTTTAAAATTTAATTAATTCATATAATTTAATCACCATCTCTTGTCTTTCTTCTCTAAAACAGAAAAACACAATCGTTTTGCATTCTTCCTCATTCTTTCAGAAACAAAAACGATATTGTTCTGTCGGATTCTCTTCGCCTCGCCAGATTCACGTCGCCAATGTCTCATCTCCGGTATATCGGTGTCTCGCTGAAGAAGAAAGAGAGATTTGAGAGCACACATCTTCGATCTCAATTCTAAAGCTCAAGGTAAGCTACTCTCTGATGCTCACGATTGTGGTTTCTGGGGCATTTGATTTGTCTGATTGAAACTTAGGGTGTGACTGATTTGTGGTAAAATTCTCACAGTGTGTCCTCTGCAAAATTAGGGATTCAATATCTAAAAAATTGAGTGTTAATGTTGGGTGATTTCTAGATTCTTTTGATAGTTGTTGGATTGTGATTTTGGAGATCTAGGATCACAATTTTGGCTAATATTATGCACTGTAATCGACATCTTACAGTGTGATGCTCTGATTTTTTCTGACTCGAGTTTTGTTTCTTTTCTCGCTTTTAAGAGCATGAGATCATTGTTGTGGTAATCAAATCATAGAAAATCACAATCGTGTACACCATGTTTAGTCATTCGAAAATTAGGTTGCTTTAGTTTGGCCATTCTCTCTGATTATGGTATCGTAGACTTGTTAATTTGTTTATAGTTTCTGTTTGACATTTCTCTAGTTTTATTTGTATTACTATTCATTTTTTCAGGAAATTTGTTGGAGAGGTTGTGAAATCTTGAGTGTAAACATACAGAGAAGCTTGGTGTAACCATTCTTTGTGGTCGGTTTGTTTTTGCTGTTAGAAAAAAAAGAATGGAGATTGCCGCAAAGAAGCGTTCCAAACATATTCATGTTGGTGGAATAGTCACAAATAAATGTATATATATATATATATATATATATAACACATTTTTGGACAAAACTAGTATAAGAGTAATTTGTGATAGATTTGAGGTAAAACATTAAAAAGAGATTGTAAAAATATTTATGTAAAATTAGGAAGGATTTCTGAACATATTTAGTGATTTCAATTTTTATCATAGGACATGAGAGATTTTTCCAACAATTATCCCATTGCCTAAGCTTCAGCTCAAGATAAGGAAGAGCTTAAATCAAATATTCATTGGCTTTTATTTAAGAAGAATGCTCCATCAAGAAGAATAATCTTTTTGTTTTCATATTTAGATGCTAGGGTTTTGTGTTAAAATAATTGTCGGATGGTGCGTGTGGAGTAATTTGAATTTGATGTTCATAAAATCATATGGTCTTTTTTCTTCCTATTTGTGTCCCGCTATGATATGCACATGTTTATTTTTTAGAAACACACATTTATTTTAGAAATGATTCAATAATATTCAAAAAATATTCCTTAAAATTTAGGATGACATTCATAAAATGTTTGGGTTTTTTTTTGAAATGATAAAAACAAAAACATGAGATACTCGCCTTACAAGATTTGAACATGCCTTTTTGATAATGTATTAGATCATGTAAGTAATAAGCCAAGCTTTTCATTTGACAATAACATAACAATAAATATATAAAGTTATATAACACAAGACATGATATTGGTAAAGATTGGGATGCCTACAAAAATGAAATCATTATACCTCTCTAATATAGAGTAATCTTTGACATATTAAAGCAAAACAATAGAAAAATAGTTATTTAATTTTAGGAAGGATATGATATTTAGGAAGAACGCTTTAGAATTCAGGATAGCCTTCATTAATATTTAGGAAGATATAAAATCAAAGAGTTAGTCCTAATATATATACAGAAAATATCAGGATGTGTACCAAATAAACATCAAATATTCATTACTAAATGGAGTAATATGTGATACATTAAGGTAAAACATAAATTAAAAGATTCAAATCACATTTTCAAAAATTTAAGAAGGAATTGATAATATTTAGGAAAATATCGTTAAATGTTAGGAATGGTTTCTTAAATATTTAAAAATCTCAAAACGGTGATGACCAAAACCATAAGGTGAGAACCGGTTGCACCTGTGAATACCCACCCCAAAAGAACTCAATTACTAAGACCTCAATTATTCTGTTCATATTTGTGTTGCGTTAAAAAACTGAAAAAGCTAAGATGAGTTCAGGTTTTAATGACACTTGTTTTTGTTTATTTTTACCAGTATAAATAATTTATCAAGTTAATTTTAATTGTCATAATTAATCATATCATCACTAGGATTTAACCCGCGGTACACCGCAGGACAATATTTTTAATTTTAAAATTTTAAATTTATATTGTATTTATTTGTTATTTTATTATTGTTTTATTAATTTTAAAAGTATAAAATTTTACAGGTATTTGATATAAGTATTCAAAATATAAGATTTTTGTAGTGTTTTCAAGGTTTTAACCCGTGTGGTATATGTATAGTCTAGTAATACATTTATTGCCTGGTACATATTTAAAAGTGTTTTTAAAAAAAAAAACAATTCCACTTAACTCCCTATATGGGATTAATGCCAACCCATAATCAAAATAAGTTTTTTTTTATCAAGTTTAATTTTATTAATTGTTTTACCAAATTAGCATTTTTATAGTTTATAATTTTTCCATGTCAATATATGTATATAGTTTATGATAAATAATAGAATTTTTTTATTGGTAATTCTTAAAAAAATAAAAAAGAAACCAAATTATATGGGGGTTTTCAACATATTTAATGTGAAATTTTATAATTGGATTTTCGGTTTAGGAAATTTATTAATGTTAATATAATTATGAAGATTGTAAACTTTTGTTATAGAAAATCTGTTGGATATTATTTAAATTTGAGAGATTCTAGCATCCATAAAAATAGTTTTGGAGATTTAATGGGTTAAAACTTTAATGGGTAGAGTTGTTTTTGGAAAAATCAGAATATATAGATGTTGTTAAGATTTTATGGCAATAAATGTAACAAATGTTGGTCAATTTAAGAAAGTTTATTATTTAAGTTTCTCTGCAATATTATTTATGAAATTGTTATAGGAGTTAATGTTGTAAAAAAAAAATAAGTAAAACTTAACGGACATAAACCAAAATGTACTTCAAAAATGTTAATATAAATGTGCATAAATCCCTATGCATATGTGGGTTATTGCCTAGTTTTACATAATGACTAGTCCTCCTGAAGTGTACAACTAATCTTGCTAGTTGTGCGAAAAACCTCCATTTATAACGGAGCCTCTCAGTTTCTCTTTCAAACTGACAACTCTCTTCCTTATCTCTTCTCCTTCTTCGTCTGCCATTAACATGGTCCCATAGGTTACAATATTAATAGATATCTATCTACATATTCCCAAATTTTTTTTCTTGAATATGCCAATAAAAAAGACCCAATATATATATTTTTACCCCAAAATGTTTTGGGAAAATGACACCAAAACCCCACTTTGGAGATGAGTTCTTCCACTAAAACCCACTTTCCATTCATGCTATACTTTCTCAAGTTTTTACCTTATGTGGCCATATTTCTATTACATTTTTGCCCTTAGTAACAACTTACCTCTCTTTCTCAAGTTAAAACTTACCTTACTTACCTCTCTTTATTTTCCACCGTTGGATGTGTGCTCCTTATTAGATTTGAAGATTGTTTGTGGATAAGAGACATAAGTTGAATGTAGGGTTTGTGTCCCCGTGAACGAAACATGGCTGCGCAGGTAGGATTTATGTTGTGTGGATAGGCTCGTATAAATGCAACTCTGTTTGTCGTTCGTGGATGGGTGTGATATTTTCCTTTGATTTGTAATGCAGGGTGAAGATCCGAGTTTCTGTGTGGTAATATCCGGTACCTGGAGCTGTTATGACGACGACGTTTGGGGATTCAAAGTTGACAATAAATTTCTCTCACGTGTTGTTCCACTGTCTTCGACCACAACGTTAGGAGAGTAAGAAGTTTCTGTTGTTGGTGAATTCGGTTTGGTGGAAAAGAAGGCTAATCTGAGTTACTGCATCCCAACGTTTATGGATTTGATGACGGGGGTGAGGACGCCTCCGGTGGTTGTGACAACGAATTTAGGACTTGAGTATTATATTCAGATGATTAGTAAGAACCGTGGGTTGAATTTGTTTGTAACATTTGAGGAGGTTAAGAAGAGAGGAATGGGTAACGACGCTGAGAATTCTGATTGCAGAGAGGAAAGTCAGAAGAAACGTAGTTCGGGTTCTTCGTTTGGCCTTAGTAACAGAAGTAGTGAAGAAGAGTTTTTAGGGAAAGCATCAACAGCGGGTTCGAAGCCGTTTGTTTTTGAAACAAGCCAAGTTGATGAAGAATATATGGCTGAGTTGGCAGAAATTGAGGGGAAGATGAAGGGCAGTAAGGGTGTAGAAGTTGGAATTGGTCGTGGGATGACAAGTACACAATTAGTTTGTGTTGAAAAAATTGACGGATTTGAAGATAGTTTTGAAGATGTAGACGAGGAAGAAGAATCTTTAGTAACCGATGTAGCTGTGAGCCCAAGGAGCTATGATAAAGAGTTTTGGGGGAATTTCATTGGCGATCAGTTTGGTCGGGTGAACGTGGTGGAGGTTATGTGTAACACAAACTCCTGTTCTGATCACACTGTGTTAGTTAACGGAGCTGTTCCTTTAAAAGAGGAGAATAAAGTGAGGACAACTGGTGGTTTGGAATAGGTTGGAGTAGTTGATGGCGAATATGTTGATGTAACCACGTGGTCAGGCGGTCGTGGTCAGAGAGTTGGAACTACAGTGGATGGTCGTAGGTTAGAAGATATAGATGACGAGGAGTTTGATATTCCTCCTCTGTTTGACAACACAGAGAATGTCAGGGATGAAATACCGGATCTGGATTATGAGGATGATGGGAAAGGTATCTATAAGGGTAAGGTGTTTGCAAACAAAGAGGATTGCCAGATAGCTTTAGCTATATACGCCATCAAGAACAGGTTTCACTTCATGCAGACGACGACCAAGAAAGAGTCGTTTGTAGTTAGTTGTTCTGGGGAGAGGTGTTACTGGATGGTACTAGCTTGTGAAATCAAAGAATCCGGGTACTATGTGATCAGGAAAGCTAATCCAGAACACACATGCCCAATAGAGACTAGGACCAATTACCTAAAGAAAGCGACCTCAAAGGTGATTGCAGCAGTGTACAGATCGAAGTTCAGTGATCCTACTAAAGGACCGGCTCCTTTGGATCTCCAACAGATGGTATTAGAAGAATTGAGGGTCAATGCATCCTACCGCAAATGTTGGAGGGCGAAGGGGAAGGCTTTGGAAGGAATATTTGGTTCTGATGATGAGTCTTACGAGGATCTTTCCTGTTATCTCCATCTTTTAAAAGAAGCGAATCCTGGTACTATAACCGATATTAAAACTGAAGTGCTTGAAGATGGCAGAGAAAGGTTTCTGTATATGTTTTTGGCTTTTGGGGCTTCCATAGAAGGTTTTAAGAAGCTTAGGCGTGTTATTGTTGTGGATGAAATTCATTTGACTGGGAAGTATAATGGAGTTCTTTTGACCGCAAGTGGACAGGATGCTAACTTCCAGGTGTTTCCGCTTGCTTTTGCTGTTGTGGACAGTGAGAACGAGGACTCATGGACTTGGTTTTTTGAGAAATTAGAACGAATCGTTGCTGATAGTAAGAGCCTGACCATAATTTCAGATAGATGCAGCTCAATATACACAGCGAAGAAGAGGGTGTTTCCTTTTTCACATCATGGAGCTTGCATAGTACATCTAGCCCGGAATGTTAATGCGAAATTTCATAGTAAAGGGCTTGCAAAACTTGTGACGAATGCAGCGTTTGCCTATAAGGTAACTGGTTACCTCGAAATCTATAGACAAACAAAGCTAAAACGCCAAATGTGCTGCTTTTCTGGATNCCTGTTGAAATAAAGAACCGTGTTACCCTCCTAAGGCGCGACGTCCAGCTGGCCGTCCAAAAGAGAGTAGGATTCCTTCTGTTGGTGAATTTCGTGTAAGTGGGCTCAATATGTGAGAAATCCTTTTTTTAATGTTTGGTGTTGGTATCCACATAAACATTTGTGTAACGTGTCCGTTTTGTTTGGATATGTTTTGTTGTTTGCAGAATAATGGACTCGTGAAAACAAAAGTTAATCGTTGTGGTAGGTGCAAAGAGACGGGACACAATCGAACAAGTTGTTCAAACTCGTTGCCATGAGGATGAAGGTAGACAGTTGGGTGGTAGTGTGGGAGAGCACTGATTTTTAGGTTATTCTTGGGGTGAAGCTAACCGGATTAGGAGCGGATAGTATTCAATTGGATGTGTCCTGATTTGCTGTTTTTTGTGGATGTAATTGGGAACACTATTGGTTACATTGATATCTTAGAAAATACATTAGGTATCCATTCCATCTTGTTCTATGGATATGGTTTTTTTTTGGGAAGACATGAACGAATTTTTGTGGTGAACTCTATTGGAATGTAATCGAGATGAAAGGTTAGTAACCAAGGTTTGAATGCTGTTTACTCCAAGGAATGTCTTTCAACCGTGCGACTCGGCAAGTCCGAAGATCCCGTGTGGTGGTCAAATTTACACTCGAAATACTATTTCTTCTTTTCCAAATGTCTTGAAAATGGCAATCCGTATGCAATGTGGGCGAATAATAACAAGGGACTTGTTTACGGAGATTTTGTCCGTGCTTGTTATAGTGCTCAAAACTGCTCTCTCTCATATGTGGNGACAGAAACATGGAGAAGGACTTACGAAGGGATAATTAATCCTGAGATCTGTGATGCTGAAGTTCCTGTTGAAATAAAGAACCGTGTTACCCTCCTAAGGCGCGACGTCCAGCTGGCCGTCCAAAAGAGAGTAGGATTCCTTCTGTTGGTGAATTTCGTGTAAGTGGGCTCAATATGTGAGAAATCCTTTTTTTAATGTTTGGTGTTGGTATCCACATAAACATTTGTGTAACGTGTCCGTTTTGTTTGGATATGTTTTGTTGTTTGCAGAATAATGGACTCGTGAAAACAAAAGTTAATCGTTGTGGTAGGTGCAAAGAGACGGGACACAATCGAACAAGTTGTTCAAACTCGTTGCCATGAGGATGAAGGTAGACAGTTGGGTGGTAGTGTGGGAGAGCACTGATTTTTAGGTTATTCTTGGGGTGAAGCTAACCGGATTAGGAGCGGATAGTATTCAATTGGATGTGTCCTGATTTGCTGTTTTTTGTGGATGTAATTGGGAACACTATTGGTTACATTGATATCTTAGAAAATACATTAGGTATCCATTCCATCTTGTTCTATGGATATGGTTTTTTTTTGGGAAGACATGAACGAATTTTTGTGGTGAACTCTATTGGAATGTAATCGAGATGAAAGGTTAGTAACCAAGGTTTGAATGCTGTTTACTCCAAGGAATGTCTTTCAACCGTGCGACTCGGCAAGTCCGAAGATCCCGTGTGGTGGTCAAATTTACACTCGAAATACTATTTCTTCTTTTCCAAATGTCTTGAAAATGGCAATCCGTATGCAATGTGGGCGAATAATAACAAGGGACTTGTTTACGGAGATTTTGTCCGTGCTTGTTATAGTGCTCAAAACTGCTCTCTCTCATATGTGGATGGGGGATCAAGTGATGTACCTTCAGTAATGGTGGATCANGAACGTGGTTGGTGTTTGTGGTAGCAAAGTAGGCAGTCTATCTAGTTGGAGTTATGAAGTGGTTGGTTTACTTAACGGAAAGCACCATGTTTTGCTTGATATGAAGCAGTGTTCTTGTAAGCAGTACGATAGGCTGAAAATACCATGCGGGCATGCATTGATAGCAGCTGATACGCAAGGCATCCCTTATGGGACTTTGGTGGGTGACTGTTACAAGACAGAAACATGGAGAAGGACTTACGAAGGGATAATTAATCCTGAGATCTGTGATGCTGAAGTTCCTGTTGAAATAAAGAACCGTGTTACCCTCCTAAGGCGCGACGTCCAGCTGGCCGTCCAAAAGAGAGTAGGATTCCTTCTGTTGGTGAATTTCGTGTAAGTGGGCTCAATATGTGAGAAATCCTTTTTTTAATGTTTGGTGTTGGTATCCACATAAACATTTGTGTAACGTGTCCGTTTTGTTTGGATATGTTTTGTTGTTTGCAGAATAATGGACTCGTGAAAACAAAAGTTAATCGTTGTGGTAGGTGCAAAGAGACGGGACACAATCGAACAAGTTGTTCAAACTCGTTGCCATGAGGATGAAGGTAGACAGTTGGGTGGTAGTGTGGGAGAGCACTGATTTTTAGGTTATTCTTGGGGTGAAGCTAACCGGATTAGGAGCGGATAGTATTCAATTGGATGTGTCCTGATTTGCTGTTTTTTGTGGATGTAATTGGGAACACTATTGGTTACATTGATATCTTAGAAAATACATTAGGTATCCATTCCATCTTGTTCTATGGATATGGTTTTTTTTTGGGAAGACATGAACGAATTTTTGTGGTGAACTCTATTGGAATGTAATCGAGATGAAAGGTTAGTAACCAAGGTTTGAATGCTGTTTACTCCAAGGAATGTCTTTCAACCGTGCGACTCGGCAAGTCCGAAGATCCCGTGTGGTGGTCAAATTTACACTCGAAATACTATTTCTTCTTTTCCAAATGTCTTGAAAATGGCAATCCGTATGCAATGTGGGCGAATAATAACAAGGGACTTGTTTACGGAGATTTTGTCCGTGCTTGTTATAGTGCTCAAAACTGCTCTCTCTCATATGTGGATGGGGGATCAAGTGATGTACCTTCAGTAATGGTGGATCATAAATTAGCACCACCGAAGACGAAGTGTAAAATGGGTCGTCCTAGATGTCCCCGTTGTGCAGGAGCGAAGACTCCTAAGTATCATTTGTCAGATGCACGAGAATGTTCTCATCATTTCCACCTCTAGGTGACCGAAACAGCTTCTTATATGATATAACGTCTAGGGTTGTTTAATTTGTATTGGGTTACTCCTTTTAAACTCAACTAAACATTATGTTTTACGTTAAGGTTGTAATATGGTTGGTGGCTGTGGACTGGTAGGAGATGTTATTGGATTCTGTGTTTATTTGTTGTATGATCGTCTCGACAAGTTATTTCTTAAATGTTGACCATATGATGAGTGAAGTTTAGGGTAATGGAGGTTAATTGTACGTGTCCACATGGATATGTATGTAACAGTATCCAAATATATATATCCACATGGATGGTTGACATGTATGTGTATCCATTTTGGTGTTTGCTAAAAAGGGACTGTATAATTTCCGTGAAAATGGAGGAAAGGTGAATTAAAAACGGATATAAAGAGGACCTAAAGTCCAGGTTTGGGCTATGATATGGATACGGAGACAGTGACACCATTGAATCTACATTCTCGAATCAACAAAGTGGGGGAGCTGATCAGACTTGTTTTAAAAAAAAATCTATTTTCAGGTTATCCACAGCAACATGTAATTTTGGATACGGGCTGTTAATGAAAGGTAAACTATTGCATTGTAGATTAAGTTTGAGGCCTAGTGAAAACTGGTAACTAGTTAAGCAGCAAGAATATCCACAAATGTCTGACCACGTGGATATATGTCGATATATGATATGGTTATGGATATATGTTAAAAATATTAAGCCGCAAATCAATAGGGTACAGGAGCTGAGCAATCGTACTTGTCAATTATCACGGTATCCACAAAAACATGTACATTTGGAAACCGGGAATAACTGTGAGGGGCTACTGTAGGTAAACTTTGCTTTGTTGCTTTGCAGATAATATTTGAGGTCGTTAAATAGTAACGATATCCAAATGTAGATAAGCATACAAATAGAAAAGGTCAAGCATACAGGTCGCTAAAAGTACGACATGATACAAACATACAGATAGAAAACTAACAGAGGGAGCGAATAACTGTTTTAAACTAGTTGGAGTAGATGGGTGCGACATATTCCTTATAGATGTCCAACGCGTATTGTGCCCTGATATCATTCACGATTTTGTCGGTGATCTGAGACATGAGTTCTGGACCAAATCCAGTTGCGACGATCTCTAGCAACTTCATGGCAAGGGGACCACAATCATTACATCTCTCATTGACGTAAATGTCCTGGACCCTCGACCAAGTGAATGGAGTGCAGCCATGATTATAAGTTGAAGGCGGTGTGCAAAGTTTTGAAATAAGGTATGGCAGCTGCTCTGTGAACGGGGCTATATAGTAGGCAACCTTAGCATCGTCGTATAGACTGACATTAGGATCGACGATTTCTATGCTCCAATTGGAGAGGTTGATGACTAAGCCAACCCAGTGAGAATTGTCCCAAATCATCGGAATATATATCGTGTTCAAATCCACAAACTACTCTGAGGGAGAACCATAGGTTTTACGTTTTAGCTTATTGTCCCACCTGACTTTGGACTTATTTTTTGCTTGACAAAAGGAAGGATACTTCCCTTGTAAGTAGTTCCCAAGCCAGGGTGAGAGGAAGATAGAGCGTTCAATAGCTAGGACATCTTTAAGTTTTTTTTGTAGAAAATCCACTAAAACCTCCATATGCTGAGAAAAGAGGGTGAAAATAATGTGTAAGTATAGATTAACTAAAATCGAGTTCAGAGTTTGGTATATGGGAAATACTTACCAATGTACTAACCCAATTCTTAGGCTTCGCTAGCTGTTTAAAAAACAAGTTGTCAATTGGGTATCCACATTTGGTTATGTGTATCCTGGAGGTTTTGAAAATGGTATCCACAGTTAGCTCATTGATCCGATATTGTTAGAATAAAATACGGTATAGGAGGTGTAGAAAGTTACGTGTTTGGGTATGATTTCAGAAATTTTTTCATGAGGGTTGCTAAATCTTTGTCGACAATGAGTAGAAGGTCAGGCAGATGGGACGGTGAAGGTGTAGGAATCCGCAAAACAGCCAAGAGAAGGGTCTCTTCTGGTCCCGAGAGAACACCCTTTTGTGTAGGTCTGGGTGGCGAAGAATCACTGACATCAACAGGGTCTGTGGGCGTAGCATTGCTCTGTGAGGTGAAATAAATATCATTTTCAGCAAACTATTAGGCAGCCAAAAACTAGGCAGGGATTCAATGAAAAGTAGAGAAGGATGCAATACCTCTGTGGCTTGGCTGTCGGATTTGTTAGGTTGTATGGGGGACTCACGGCCATCATCCTAATGAAGCAAGTTGGGGATATTAGTTAACTATGAGGTAAAATTGTGAACAAATTTTTTTTGAAGTAATATTTGTCTGCGGTACCTCATCGGCACAAGCTCTGTCAATGTCAACATTGGTGTCCTGCACGAAAAAGGTAACGAATTGATGATGCATATCCATGTGGATAGGATAAAAAATGACATGTCCATGTGGATTGGATAAAAAACTGTCCAACACGATAGGAGATAAACGACTAGCCAAACTGACATGTACATGTGGATGGGATATAAAATGATAGGAGATAAACGGAATTGCTTACCTCAATTAACGTTAGGGGAGTGGCTTCCAACTCATTATCAGCGTCAATTTTCTGCGTCAAGGTTAGCAAGTGTTTGAGTAGTGAGATATAGTTAAGGATAGATACTTACTCGGGAAGTATATTAATTTGGTGAATAAATACCTCAATATTGTCGGAAGGTGTACCGTCAAGGACAGGACTAGGAGCAGGCAATTGAGGATTGTGATACTAGGATTTTTTTGTGTCTTATCCTAGCAGGTTCAATTAACCTTATGTGTTGTAGTACTTAAGGTCTCAATCCAAATGAGATGTTGCTAACAATCAAGATGCAATCAAGCAATCACAAGTCAAGCCAATTCAAGAAGAGTGTTTGTCTAACAATCCTAGAATGGTCAAAATGCAAAACGAAAATGAGTTACAGAACTAGAAACGAGATTGCATGACAAGAAGCGGAAATGAATAGAAACTTAAACGAGTCTAAGCAAGAACTACAAGAAAACGAGGAACGAAATAGTCTCGGGAATGTAATAAAAATCAGAAAGATAAAAGTCCTAAGGATGGGAGTAATTGATGTCGGTGGAGTATCCTAGTCTACAGAGTGTTTAACATGCCACAAGCAATCTATCCCTAAACAATGAACATCACAACTTAGCTAATCCAATCTCTTGGTAAAAGCTACTCAGACTCAACCACTTCCATACCTAGCTCTCGCTAGAGAAACGTGGTCGAGCAGGCATGACAAACAAGTTCATTCACGTCAACAAACATCCTAGACAACTAATCTCTTAGGCTAGGAACGTAAGTCTCTGGCACTAGTTGGTCAGACATTTCATCGAACACCTTTTGGGTGTGGAAATGTCTCGAACCTAGTTCCAATTGATCAGAGAGAAACTAGTAATTCTAACTCTAGTCTAGAAGGGAATCATACAAATCAAGCTTAAACACCCTACATCCTAAGATCCTCCCCCTAATCTATCCCATCCTCAAGAACTAACGCACTACTCAGATCCGGAAATCATCATCAACAATACAAACTCAGAAAACATTGAAACAAGCATTCTTAGATAGGTAAAAATGAGATAAACAAGTTTGTAGAAGAAATCAAATGCAAATACTCAATGTATCAAAAGATATCTGAATACAAAGTCTGGGAACGGTTCTTGGTGGCTAGGGAAACCTTACAAAATAAAAAACGAGATAAAAACTAAGATGATGTCGCAAAGACTTAACAAAGCGTATTTATAGTAAAGATATAAAATCCCTAAAACTTAAAACGACAAAATCAAGCGTCGGATTGGGAATCTCCTGAGGCGTGTAGGATGGAACGTCTCCCTGACATGTGCGAACGAGTAATGGCTCGAGTGAGTGATGGCGTTGGCTCGAGTGGAGTGATGGCGTTAGCTCGACATGACAGCGCGACTCGAACGGCACGAAAGCGCGACTCGAACGGCACGAAAGCGCAACTCGAACGGCACGACAGCACGACTCGATCTGGATGTATACGCCTCCACCAAAACGATGATAACTTTCGAACCAAACCTCCGATTGACTTGAAATAAACGGCATTGGAAAGATGACTCAATTCTCTACAACTTTGATGAAGACGTCGAAAGCTGAATCCCACGACAGCGCGACTCGATCGGCACGACAGCGCGACTCGATCGGCATGACAGCGCGACTCGATCGGATGTGTGACGATGGAATGATGGCGCGACCCGAGCGGATGTGTGATGACGGAGTGATGGCGCGACTCGAGACAGCCTGTCTCCAAAGTCTCCTAAATACCTGAAATACTCCAAAATGCACGATGTATGCGAAGATAATGCAAGAACTACCTAAATATGAAAAGTGTACAAAAGAGAGTAGAAATTCATGCAAAACAATTAGTTATCCTAACTAGATGCGTGACAAAAACATGCTTAGCAGAGACAAAATATAGACATATCAACTCCCCCAAACTTATTCTTTGCTTGCCCTCAAGCAAACGATCAAGAACAAGGTATGGAGAAGAGGTGTGAAGATGGGGGTCTCAGAACCTAAAACATGCTGAATAGAATAGTTAGAATCAAGGTCCTTGTTTTTAGTTCTATAATGCATGGTGAAGGAACTCTATTTAAAAATTTTAGACAAGCTCATCACAACCTGAAACGATTCCGAACCTTAGTCTACACATGCCATCATTTCTATCATTCACTTTAACATTCATTAACAAAGAACTATGGATCAAGCTATGCAATGTCATCAAACTCATTTGGCTGGGGTGAAGCGGTAGAGACAAATATTGGTCTTCTTTGCAAGTGGTTTTAACAATATAGAACAGGGATCTCTTGCGAAATTGAGTTGAGCTTAAGAGAAGGCTAAAGGTTGAAACCAACTGATACATACAAGAGCAGTGCCCCGTCTACCCAAAGGCCCCAAGGAAACTTAGCTCTAACTTTCTAACCCAGAAGTTGGTCCTATCTCTACCCTTCATCGACATCTCTTTTTAAACTCATTCTATCATTCTTTTCAGTTAGCCTTAGGAGAAGGTTACTTCATTTCAATCTAGCGGATGGTAAACTTTTTTATCACTATGGTTCTCTTTCTTTTCTTTTTCGAATTCTAGACTTCTTAAGCGTTTTGCTTTCTTTTCCTTGTCTAAACTTTTCTTTTTATGCCCAGAACCAATAACTCTTTTACACTGCACAACCAACATCCTTTACTAGACTTGTAAACCTTGAAAACACATTCCCCCTCCTAAAGGCTCTTTACCCATTTTTTTTCTTTTCAGAACAAATCCAATCCCAAAACCCAAAATCGAGTTCTCACCTAGTCTTACTAGTCCGGATAGCGCGAACAAGAACTACACAGGATCCTACTCTTGTCGGCTAGAACCTAACACTTTCTAACAAGCTCAACTCGGAAAAGGCCTCACACTCAAAAATACAATTGGCTTGAAAGAAGGATTGGTTAAGGGTGCGGGAAACTGTTCCAAGGATGGGAATCAGCTACTTGGATTAACAAGGGTGATAAAACGGAGAAAGATAATCCAAGTATGTATGTGGTATCCATGAGTTCAACTTCAATGCATAACATGATAATTGCAAGTTAGGATTAGGTTCAGGTAGATATGGAATGATGTCAATTCAAAACAAGCTTCAATCAAGACTAGAATGCAATTTCGATAATTCAAAACCTGGTTCAGTCTTACATTTCAAGTTCAATCAACATGCATCAAAGAACTAATAACAAGGGCCTTGATCCTATCCTATTGAGCATGTTAACAAAGTTACAATCATCATCAACCCCTATACTAAATGCAACATTCCTAAATGAACAACACTAGACTCAATCCTATTATGCAAATGCAAACTACATGAACATTCTGTTTTTGTGGAAATTTTTAAATTTTTCAAATTTTTATGGCTTTTCTATGCAAATAGATGAATGCAGACTCAAACATGATATGATGCAAAAATTTGAAATAAGAATCACAGAAAACACTATCAGATACATCATCTCCAACCCTCCCCCAAACTTAAATTACACAGTCTCCTGTGTAAGAAAAATTTGCAGGAGAGTTTAAGAATCACAACAGAAACAATGCACAAATGAAATGGTATATACAAAGGAAGGTAGGAGTACCTCAGTAGTAGAAGAAGGAGTCTGAGCTCACCCAAGGAGTTGGTGCGTGGTACTGGCTCTGTCCTTCACCATGTTCGGGATCCGCAGTAGTGGTCTCAGCTGGCTGGTCGACTTGTTGCTCAACCGCTTGCGTGTTCTGATAAGTGGTCGGCTGCTCGTCGGATTGCATGTCGTCGACTCTAGACTCACCATGGTCCGAGACTAACACTACCACATCCGTAGGCTGATAATTACCTTGTTGTTCGAGTTGTTGCTCACCCCCGGGCATGCCCTGATGATCACCCTGAGCTTCGACTCGCTGCTCAACCTCAACCTCATCTCGTGTATAAGCTCAGTACTTTCTGTTTCTCGCAAAGATAAGTACGGATCACGTCGGTGAATCAAACAAGCTGGATCGAGTGGAACGTACATAGTCTACGGCTCGATCGAGAGGGTCGAGTCGGCATGGGTCGAGTTGTGTCGTTGGCTTGACTCGAACAGAGACGGTGACTTTGGTGGATCGAGTGGAACGAGCGGTGACGACGGAACGAGAAAACCGATCGAGTGAGGTAGTGATGGCGCGACTCGAGGGAGAGTTCGACGGCGACTCGAGCGGATGTGAGTCGAGCTGTGATAAGCGACTTGATCGAGACGGTCTGGTGAGGGTCGAGTGGAGGCAGAACTGAGCGGCGACGATGAGATGTTGCTAACAATCAAGATGCAATCAAGCAATCAAATGAGTGTTTGTCTAACAATCCTAGAATGGTCAAAATGCAAAACGAAAATGAGTTACAGAACTAGAAACGAGATTGCATGACAAGAAGTGGAAATGAATAGAAACTTAAACGAGTCTAAGCAAGAACTACAAGAAAACGAGGAACGAAATAATCTCGGGAATATAATAAAAATCAGAAAGATAAAAGTCCTAAGGATGGGAGTAATTGATGTCGGTGGAGTATCCTAGTCTACAGACTGTTTAAGATGCCACAAGCAATCTATCCCTAAACAATGAACATCACAACTTAGCTAATCCAATCTCTTGGTAAAAGCTACTCAAACTCAACCACTTCCATACCTAGCTCTCGCTAGAGAAACGTGGTCGAGCAGGCATGACAAACAAGTTCATTCATGTCAACAAACATCCTAGACAACTAATCTCTTAGGCTAGGAACGTAAGTCTCTGGCACTAGTTGGTCAGACATTTCATCGAACACCTTTTGGGTGTGGAAATGTCTCGAACCTAGTTCCAATTGATCAGAGAGAAACTAGTAATTCTAACTCTAGTCCAGAAGGGAATCATACAAATCAAGCTTAAACACCCTACATCCTAAGATCCTCCACCTAATCTATCCCATCCTCAAGAACTAACGCACTACTCAGATCCGGAAATCATCATCAACAATACAAACTCAGAAAACATTGAAACAAGCATTCTTAGATAGGTAAAAATGAGATAAACAAGTTTGTAGAAGAAATCAAATGCAAATACTCAATGTATCAAAAGATATCTGAATACAAAGTCTGGGAACGGTTCTTGGTGGCTAGGGAAACCTTACAAAATAAAAAACGAGATAAAAACTAAGATGATGTCGCAAAGACTTAACAAAACGTATTTATAGTAAAGACATAAAATCCCTAAAACTTAAAACGACAAGATCAAGCGTCGGTTTGGGAATCTCCTGAAGCGTGTAGGATGGAACGTCTCCCTGACATGTGCGAACGAGTAATGGCTCGAGTGAGAGATGGCTTTGGCTCGAGTGGAGTGATGGCGTTGGCTCGACACGACAGCGCGACTCGAACGGCACGAAAGCGCGACTCGAACGGCACGAAAGCGCAACTCGAACGGCACGACAGCGCGACTCGATCTGGATGTATACGCCTCCACCAAAACGATGATAACTTTCGAACCACACCTCCGATTGGCTTGAAATAAACGGCATTGGAAAGATGACTTAATTCTCTACAACTTTGATGAATACGTCGAAAGCTGAATCCCACGACAGCGCGACTCGATCGGCACGACAGCGCGACTCGATCGGCATGACAGCGCGACTCGATCGGATGTGTGACGATGGAATGATGGCGCGACCCGAGCGAATGTGTGATGACGGAGTGATGGCGCGACTCGAGACAGCCTGGCTCCAAAGTCTCCTAAATACCTGAAATACTCCAAAATGCACGATGTATGCGAAGATAATGCAAGAACTACCTAAATATGAAAAGTGTACAAAATAGAGTAGAAATTCATGCAAAACAATTAGTTATCCTAACTAGATGCGTGACAAAAACATGCTTAGCAGAGACAAAATATAGACATATCAGATTGACATTAGAGTTCCCTATAAATCCCTGTAACAAGCTGGTGTAAGGTTGTAGGAGTTGTGGAGATGCATTACCAGCGAAGTTAACTTGGTTTTGATCAATATGTGTCGCAGCCTGTATATTGAAAATGTATCCACATGGACAGTGTAAGTTTTGCAAACTGGGGTAAATGTTGAAGAAGGAAAGATATGGGATATGTACCGATTGGTCATCCAAGGGAACAGGTTTGGTGACGGTGTCATATACCAGGGATTGCTGTTTTTCATAAAATAGTTTAGGTAACAAAAAGGAAGCTACTCGAAGTTTGATATAAAAGGTACAAGTGTGTCTAACCTTAGTCTCGGTGTCATAAATGGGACTGAGGCAAGAGTCCGGACATCCTGAATCATCCTGAATCACATCTTTCATAGGGGACGAGCAGTTTTCAACAGAATGTTCCTGTATAATTTGACTAATATGAATACCAATGCAGACAAACTAGCTCCAGGATGATGGAAAACAACTACATACCATTGTCCCAAACGGGTGGACATATTGTTCCCAGTCGTGTTGGTTAAGAAGGATATCATCAGGAGACGTTACTGCTTTGGTTGGAGATTGTTGAGGAGTTGGGGGTGGCGTCCCAACCGTCACCTTTTCTGCTGCGTTCTCTGGACAGGTAAACTCATCAACTGC
Organism: Camelina sativa; assembly: GCF_000633955.1. Classification (NCBI taxonomy): domain Eukaryota; kingdom Viridiplantae; phylum Streptophyta; class Magnoliopsida; order Brassicales; family Brassicaceae; genus Camelina; species Camelina sativa. Next base: position 16,128,849 of record NC_025693.1, read on the forward strand.
GACAGGGGGAGGTGGTGATTCCTTGACAATAGAGGGAGAAACGGATGCTGGCCTCCTAATGGTGCGCCTTAGCGGTAGTCTTAACCGCCTACGGAATCGAAGGGAGTTAATCTGCTGCTGTAGTTTCCTGTTCTCAGATTGCAGCTTTTTAAACTTACTATCTGCCGCATCCCTAATAGAATTAAGTTCTTTCTCTACAGCAGCTTTGAAATCAGCGAAACCATTATCCTCAGTATTGGAGAAGATAACACGGGGCCTCTTAGAACTCGAGCATTTGGACTTGGGAGAAGGTTGATTGACACGAAGTTTGGCAGAAATCTCTTTCCGCCTAGGAATAATGTGCTTCCTGTGAAGCCCTTTGCCCTTCTTATCTGGTAAAGTTATTAAAGGCAAAGAACAATCACCCCCTGGCCATTCCTTTTTGGTGAAGATATGTCTTGCCTGAATGAGACTTTCCATATAAGCAATCCTTTTGTCTTTAATCTCATCGCCCCACTCTCCCCAACCAGATTCAACAATCCTTTCATGTTGGACAGCTTCCAAAAACGGAGAAACTAATAGCTGCGTTTGTGATATACAAAATGTCATAATGTGTGTATCCACGTGGATAATGTACTCCAAAGATTAATAATGTGTACATAAGACAACTTACATCTGGATAATGCTCAACACTTATGACGTCTGTCAGAGGTAAATTATTCTTTGGTAGGCCAACTGAAGACCATTCCAGGAAAGTGCGGCTGTCACCAGCACCTTGTACCTTGTCTCGTAATCCAGAAATGTTACGATATGCGAGCAGTTGAAGCGCAAGAAGGAAGCCATGCAAACGGAAGGAATTCTGTTGTAACTTCTCTGTGAAACTCTTCAAGGGTTCTGTTGGTTGAACCTTGGCCTGCCGTTTAAGTCTTTTAGCCACTGGTATGGATTGCGGTTTGAGATTAGGTCTCATAGTGGAAATAGTCTTCAAGAAGGATTCTCTACCCCAAGGAAATGCTAGGAAAGAGTCGATGTCTTCAAGCATCTCAACATACTTCCAAGTTGGTCGGCTCGTTTGGCTGGAGGCAATGAGCACACCATCGACTATGAGGAGCAACGCTAGCCGAAGCTTCCGATCCAAATCCTTGATAGTAGGGTCTTCAAAAATAGTGGACACATCACCTAGGGTCGCCTTGCGATCTTCCCCAATCAACTTGTCCCAGTAACATTCATCATGAGAGTCGGGAGCAGGGTCGTCTTCGGGGTCATAATCTTCCGGAAACTCGTCACATTGAAGGCCAGTTACAACACCAAATTCAACTAAAGAAAACCTCATAGGGTATCCACCGAATACAGTCCACAGCTCGTACTTTTTTTTGGACAGAACCTGCCTACATAGCAGAGCGTGGAGTAATTTGCAGGAGATAGGAGACTCACCAATACGAAGCCGGAATAGAGAACCCAGACTTGAGCTAAGAATCGTATCGAATTGGGGAGTGCCTTTGAGAACATTGTCGACTGTCGTCAGGATATCAGATCGTGAGTAAACATTCAACCTAGCGTCGGGGCAACGGTCAGTTGCAAACAGACGGCGAGGGAGCCGATCATCCCACTCTGCAGATTTTTCTCCAGAAGTATCACCAACAGTTGTAGATGACGGTTCATCGGCCGAACATTTGGAGATGCGACGACGGGTCTCTGCCATGTCCGAAGGCGGTTACCGGCGGCAAGTTAAAGGGAAAACGGAACAAATGGAGGTAATGGGACAAACGGGAGGAGTGGTAGGAATCAAGGGATTCGAAATTGGTGAAATGCAAAATTAGGGTTGATGAGAATTGGGGATCTAGGGTTTTGGGGGATTTGGGATTTTGTCTTTTTTACGGTTGTTAAAAATAAATGTACTGATTAGATAAAAAATTGAGATCGGTAATAAAGGGATAAGTTGAAAAATGAGATCGGTAAGAAAGTGAGATCGCTAAATTAAAAATAAATGTACTGAAGAGAGTTTTGAGGAGTAGGATGTAATTTTACAGTTAGAAAGTATAGAGAGAGTGGAAAGTGGGTTTTGGTTGTATTTGTTTGTGAGAAAGTGGATGTGGGTGGAAAATTCCCAAATTATTTTTGGTTTTGGGTCTACATTGCTGGACGGTCAATTACAAGGGACATCCTAGTCATCATCTGGTAACAAAACACTAACCTCGTTCATGTAGAAAATTCAAAATTTAGTTAGGTTTATATAGTGTTAAGCACACCTAAAAGTTATGATACGATTAATCAAGGTAATAAGCCGTTTTTCCAGTAAAGTACACGAACTCATCCTAATGAAAAATATTTTCTTTTGTCCCAAATAGGAAAATTGTCTTTACTTGTGACGCAAAAAAAAAAAAAAAAAAAAAAAANNNNTTGCAAGATCAAGCTTGATCAATACACTTTTCTCTAATAATACATGAAGTTCAACATTTTCACATGGTTTTCAAGTATTTGACAAGCTCATCCAAAGCGTTGTATGAGGTACCCCCACTTTTCACAGAGGCTTTTAGCTTCTCATTTTAAACAAGGGCTCTCTCCTGCATCTTGGCACCTTCTTCATCCACGATCAACCTCTTCACAGCCCTCTCAACTTCTCCTCTATCCACTTTACTACCTTCCAACTGAAAAATCTATTCTCCAAACACTTTCAATATACAATGCTTTGAAGTTCTGCTCCCCATGAAAGGGCATGCATATCATTGGAACTCCTTCAATGCTTTCAAGCGTTGAGTTCCATCCACAGTGGCTCCAGAAGATCCTACTGCAGGATGTCTAAGTACTTCTATCTGCCGTGCCCATTTTACAATGTATCCTCCTCTTTCTGAGACCATCGTACTGACTCCATCTGGCAATGACTCAGAGCTATCTCAGATGACCCATAATAAAGGTTGGTTACTATCACACAACCCCCAAGCCATCTCCGAAACTGCCTTAGTTCCCATGTCAAATATGCTTCCCAAGCTTCTGTATATCACTGACCTCGGTTTCTGCTTGTTTAGCCATTCGATGCAGCTCCTGTCCTCGTCAAGTAAATTAGAAGGTGGGGAAGCTGTCATGTGAGGAGGACCTATAGGGTACATCGCAAGTCCAATGTTTTGTTCCAGCCATGACATAGACGAGCTCTCTCAACCAAGTCGCCTTGGTCCAATGGTAAATGGAGAAAAGTCCCGCAACCTGGGTTCAAGTAGCATTGGCCACGGGGGTTCGAAATTTAACATAGTTTCTCCAGGCCCCATGAGATTAGTCTTTGGGCCTAGGAAGCCTTTAGGATCACTCCTGAGTTATCAAAAAAAAAAAGACGAACTCTCTAGACAGCTCACGGTGTTGATGAAAGCAGCGGAAGCTGTTCTTTTGTTTGCTACTTCCCTACAGAACTCAAATAATCAATCTATAGGCCCAAATCCTGTTCTTGCATTTTATGATCTACAAAGTTAAAAAAAAAATACTTGTTTAATAAATCCTCAAAACAACCTTAAACCATTTCGGGATGGGTTGTTAAGCTGGGTTTGCAGTACCTTCCATGTCGACCAAGAACTTGTCGGCATTGAGTTTGCTTCGTACACAACGTGAAACATAATTTGTAGCACTAGTAGTGGTAAAGATGATACTTGGAAGGTTGAACTCCTTAGCTGCAGCTCCACAGAAATACATGAACTCGTCGTAGATGATACAAGCAATATCACTGGCTTGTTGCAGAAGCAACTGAGCGATACAGTCCTTGAAGCTTGTCTTACTGGTTTTGTTGAGGTTTATCATAAACTCGATTCCTCCGAGTCTTTGGAATTCAGACTCTGGTAAGCTTTCTTTTATAGTGACAAACTGAATGCCAAGAAAGTGTTGAGAAGAAGAGCTTACTTGATTGAAGTGACCCGTGTAGAAGTACTATCACAAATACTTAGTGAGGCAATCTTCCCATCTACTAGGCTATACACACAAGCAACTGAGAAACTGAAGGTTAACAAATAATAACTAAACACAAACAAACCAGGAAAAACAAGCATCAGCCGCTTGTAGAAGTACTATCACAAATTTTTAGTGAGGCAATCTTCCCATCTACTAGGCTATACACACAAGCAACTGAGAAACCAAAGTTTAACAAATAACAACTAAACACAAACAAACCAGAAAAAACAAGCATCAGCCGCTGCTGACAAAAATTGTTGTCGACCGACACTCCTCTGGTGTCGACCGACACAGACTCCGCAAATCGTTCTGCTTGAAGCCGAAAGTCGCAGAACCATTTCCCATCTCCTCCAAATCGTCCGAAACTCACCCAAAAGTCCTGGAAACACATGGGAACCACATCCCAACCACAAACATACAAGAAAACACCACAAACAACAACAAATCAAGCACAACAAAGGATTCTCATGCTTAGATCAGCTATGGTCATGCACTCACCTCTTTTGCAGGAAGATTCTGACTCAACAAAGACGAATCCAACCCTTAGAAGCCTTCTCCTTTGTTCTTAGCACAAGATCTTCACTCCACAGCAATAGATCTCTCAATCTAAGCCAAGAATCTCCCAAATAGCCTCCAAACTCTCAAGAACACTTTTCTCCCTCTAACTCTCTCTAAACGGCGACAAAACACTTCCCCCAAAACCCTTTTCGTCGACTTTCTTTTTAAATAAATCGGTTAGGAGCTTTAATTCAAATCAATCCGGTCGAACCAAAATTGATGGTGTCGATCGACACTCATCTTGGTGTCGGTCGACACCCACTCCCAAAATCCCCAATTTGGTTCGCGGATGCTACAATTCTAGAGTATATTTGTTAAGAATTACTTATATCTTTATATATAGAAACTAGGTTAATTAGCTTCTCATTTTATTCCCTATGTAAGCATATGTAATTCATTGTAATTATTAGGAGAGTCAATATACTATTTCCTAAATACTAAGGTGTTCTTTTCTCATCAACCTATCATCCCTCAACAACTGTAATTGAGAAGCCCTTCAAGCTTAGTGCTTTCCAAAGTTGCAGCATTGGAGTAACATGACCTTGAGCAGGAATTGGAACTAGCACTATCCTTCTCTTGGCTTCCCTTTTCTCCATTGCTTAACCTCTTTCTCTTTTTATTTTTTTTGTTGCAGTGCGGAACATATCTCTATATAATTGATCCAAATGATTATAAGAAAAATTAATTGCATTAGCGTTGAGTAGAAAGGAAGAAAGTGACATTTATTCCAGGAAAAAAGTGGTTCTTTTTTTCTTTTTGGTTTGCTTTGTTCTGTACATACAGTAAGTCAGTAAGAGTTGGTGGTTATTGCCAGCTAAGGTAGGTTCTGTTTTGGGATTAAAGTTCTCCAAATATAACAAAATATCATCAATAGTGGTTCTCCAATCTTGGTGCAATTATTGCATCAAAGTCCAAAGAGTTGTGTATACGTATATCATTGGTGCAATGGATTACGGTAGGTACGATTGAAGGGCGCTGTGGACATGAGAGCAACATCTTCTTACGACCGCTAGAAATCACTACCATTGTTTGCTTACTCTCTCCCTATCTTATTTTATATGTTATTACAATATACGTTACGCTATGACTTTCGAAGCATAGCTTGAAATCTAGTAATATGACGGCAATTTGCCGTGGTTAACATCTTATTAGTTAGTTTTCATATCTACTAAGAGTTCATCTTCATATAATTATTTTATTTGTCATCACAACAGGTACTTACTTATGATGATGTCTTGTGCTATCATATTACTTAAATTTGATGTTTTCTTATAATGTGTAAAGATAAATATATTTTGTTTCCATAGTGAACAAGTATCTTAAGAAGATGGAATCATGGACTTAAAGTAGAGATGACCGTCTTCACAGACTTCTCATGAAGTGTACAAACTCCTCTAGCGAGTTGTGTGAAGAACCTCCACTTTTGACACAGGCTCTCAGTTTACCCTTTGTTTTGTTCAACCATTTCATTAAGCTCTTGTTTCTCTTCAGGGACTTGTAGGTGCCTATAGGATACACATGAATTTCTAGCTGTTGCTGCAAAAAATACAGAGATGAAGCTCTCTAGACAGCTTGCTGTATTGATTATCACAGTGGAAGCTGTCCGTTTGTCAACTGTATTCGATTGTCCTTTAATAAAAATACAAATCGTGAAACCGGAAATGCTTTGTATCTTAGGGGATGAAACTCGGGAACAAGCTCATCCTGTTGTCCTTTTTGTTCTGAGAAAATGTTAAAACATAGTGATACAACATTAAAGATATAGCCATGACATTGTTTGCATAGATTTTAGACTACCTTTCAACGTAGCCGTGACATTGTTTGCATAGATTTTGTCGAATACAGAGTGAAATGCAAAAACCGTGACACTTATTAGTCGCATTTGATACTCGTATTGATTTTTTTTTTCCATAAAAAAATATAAAGCACGCACTTTGTAAATGTTGCAAGATCAAGCTTGATCAATACAATTTAATTATCTCAAATAATACATGAAGTTGAACAGTTTCACATTGTCTTCAAGGACTTGACAAGCTCATCCAAAGCGTTGTATGAGGTACCCCCACTTTTCACAGAGGCTTTGAGCTTCTCTTTTAGAACAAGGGCTCTCTCCTCCATCCCAGCTCCTTCTTCGTCCACCATCAACCTCTTCACAGCTCTCTCAACCTCTCCTCTATCCACTTTACTACCTTCCACCTGAAACCCTATTCTCCAAACACTTTCTATGCACATAGCGTTCAACTTCTGCTCGCCATGAAAAGGCCTACAAATCATTGGAACTCCTTCTGCTATGCTCTCGAGAATTGAGTTCCATCCACAGTGGCTCCAGAAGCCTCCCACCGCAGGATGTTCAAGTACTTCTATTTGCGGTGCCCGCTTCACAATGTATCCTCTATCTGAGACCATCTTACTGACTTCTTGTGGAAATGACTTTATCCCACTGAAGCCAGGGATCGAACCTGGTCGGATGACCCATAAAAAAGGATGGTTGCTATTACACAAACCCCCAAGCCATCTCCAGCACTTCCTTGGTTTCCATTTGAGCTACCGTTCCCACGCTTACGTATATCACTGACTTTGGTTTCTGCTTGTTCAACCATTCAATGCAGCTCCTGTCCTGTTCAAGCAAACTAGAAGGTGGAGAAGCTGTCATGTGAAGAGGACCTATAGGGTACATCGGAATTTCAATTTCTTGGTCTAGCCATGAAAGAGATGAGCTCTCTAGACAGCTCACGGTGTTGATGATAGCAGCGAAAGCTGTTCTTTTGTTGGATACTTCCCTACAGAGCTCAAAAAGGTCTTCTAGTGGCCCCAATCCTGAAGTCGGTAGGTCTTTGTATCGTAATGGATAAAGATCTTCTACCACTTGTTCTTGCATTTCAGGATCTACAAAGTAAAAAAAAATACTAAGTTTAACTAAAACGAATAGTTTTCGGATGTGTTATTAATATTGTTTTGAGCACCTTCCATGTCGACCAAGAACTTGTCGGCATTGAGTTTACTTAGTACATAGCGTGAAACGTAATTTGTAGCAATTTCAGTGCTGAAGATGACACTGGGAAGGTTAAACTCCTTAGCTGCAGCTCCACAGAAATACATGAACTCGTCGTAGATGATACAAGCAATATCATTGCCTTGTTGCAGAAGCAACTGAGCGATACAGTCCTTGAAGCTTGCCTCACTGGTTTTGTTGAGGTTTATCATAAACTCGATTCCTCCGAGTCTTTGAAGTTCAGACTCAGATAAGCTTTCTTTAATGGTTACAAACTGAAAGTCAGGGAAGTGTTGAGAATAAGACCTTACTTGATTGAAGTGTCCCTCAACGACTGTAATTGAGAAGCCCTTTGACTGAAGGGCTTTTCCAAGTTGCAGCATTGGAGTTACATGACCTTGTGCTGGAATTGGAACTAACACTATCCTTCTCTTGGCTTCTCTTTTCTCCATTGCTTATTTGCTTATTACCCCTCTTTCTCTCTTGTCATATCTCAATGCGAAACATATCTAAATAACTGATCCAAATTATTATTAAATTCCCATTTGCACTGAAAAGTTGTTGCAATCTTCCAAGTATGCCATATTAATATACTAGGAGTTGCCCCGTGCTACGCACGGACTTATCTTAGTATTTGTTCGATTGGCAATTTTTTTAACTGTTAGATTTTTATATTTCTGTATTTTGCTTTTTTAATTGGATTTTTTTTAATTGATAAAAATTATATAAATTTTAGGGAGAAGAGTATGTATCTTAAGTAATTAAACTACACCCTCATGTATAATAATAACAAAATGTTTAAAAGCTTAGACTGATTCTTTTTTAGGACATGTTGTTTTGCGATGTAACCATTTTGCAATACACTTAAGGCAAATTTTGTGATTATAAAATAGATGATTTATGTAATATATTTGTAAACATTGAAATGATATTTAACATTAAAATGGTCAATCAATATTTAAACAACTTCCAGAATACTAAATTGTTTGATGTAAGCTGTATGGGCAAATGATCATCGTCTTTGTTCTGTTGGGTCAAGACGTAATGTGTCAACTAAAAATTATAGACTCATATAGTCATATTAATACATGTCACTTTCAAACTACGACAATAACTTGTTTGGATGTTGTTTCCGCTGTGGCTTTACAGAAATAGCCGAGATCTACCATCATTGTTGAGTTTTGAATTTATCCCATGAGTAATCTTTTATTAAATATGGTGAAGTTTAGAGATATAAAATAAATATTATATTCCTTAATATTGCACATTTTTCATCCTCAGATTCAGATAATGTGTAATTTATTTCTCTTTTAACTGTTAGTAACCCCTAACATCAAAAGCACCTTTTTTGTCCTGTCAACACAAGATGTAAAATGATACGAATCCTTCAAACTTCAAAGCCTATTCAGTGGCTTTAAACCAAAAATAAAATAAAATAAAGATCACCTTTTGGTGATTTTATTCACTTCGTCATTGATTAAGGCAAATCCTCATCATCTTTATTTTGTTGTTACGTGAAGACATAAGCGAAAGTTGAAATTGAAGTCCCATATCATAAGTTAACTGAAATCAATTACAAATCACTTCGTCTAACGTTGTTTCTTCTAATGTCTTCCTTCGATATATATATATAATAGAGATCTGATCATCTATTTTAAGCTTTAGGTCTCCCTATCCGTAGTAATCTTAACAAATATCCAAGTTAGAATAATATATAAATAAAAGAATGTATAATGAAATTTTAAACTCAAAAAATCATTTTCTAACACAATTATACCGTTGTGTGATATATATCTTAGGCTAAGCTGCATTGTTTTAACTTTATGAATATGTCGTAGTGTACATGCACGTAGGCTCATGGTGTCTCCATAACTTAATAGAAAACTTTACTCAATATGGCAATAGAAAAAAAGCTTAAAGGAGAAAATAAGAGTAACTAAATTTTTTATTTGATTGTTTGGTCATTCCGTAAAGGTTTTCTCCTCCACCTAACCACCAGTCCAGACTACTACCTTACATGCTTGCATAAAGTTTAGTTCCTTGTCTGAGATCTTAAATCCTCCATTTTCCTTTAAAAATGAATAGTGCAATGAGCAAATCATTTACATGATCTAAAGGAAAAATGCTTCAGAGACATTAGAATTTTTCTCGAATCATAGCAATAATTTGAGTATTAAGTAGAATATATCACATGAAATATACATATTAAGAAACCAGCCAGTCAACCATTATAGTAGCAGAATTTGGCCGTTTAAAATTAGGACAATATAGAATTTTAGTCAAAGAGAAATAAGAGATTGGAATGTATAAATTTATGACTAAACATTGAATTTGATTTTTGGATATAAATGTAAGCTAATTTATTGAGATTTTAAAGGTGATAATGGGATTTAAAAATTATATGTGCAATGAGCAAATCATTTACGTGATCTAAAGGAAAAATGTTTCAAAGTCATTAGAACTTTCCTCGAATCATAACAATAATCTGAGTACAAAATAGAATACAATCACATGAAATATACATATTAAGGAACCAGCCAGTCAGACATTATAGTAGCAGAATTTGGCCGTTTAAAATTAATGGGACAATATAGAATTTTAGATAAAGAGAAATAATAGATTGGAATATAAATTTATGACTAAACATTGAAATTGATTTTTTAAATATAAATGTAAGCTAATTTATTGGGATTTTAAAGGTGATAATGGGATTTAAAAATGAACTATGCAATGAGCAAGTCATTTACGTGATCTTAAGGAAAAATGCTTCAGAGACATTAGAACTTTCCTCGAATCATAACAATAATTTAAGTACGAAATAGAATACAATCACATGAAATATACATTTTAAGGGACCAGCCAGCAGCCATTATAGTAGCAGAATTTGGCCGTTTAAAATTAATGGGACAATATAGAACTCTAGATGAAGAGAAATAAGAGATTGCAATATAAATTTATGACTAAACATTGAAACTGATTTTTTGATATAAATGTAAGCCAATTCATTGGGATTTAAAGGTGATAATGGGACGTTACTAAAACAATATTTAGCTTTCCACGGTTTATTGAATTGAAGATGAAGAACATCAAATCTTAAACAGAATTAACCATGCTCTAATTTTGAAATTGTCAACCCATGCTCTAATTTTGAAATTGTCAAGAATACATATGGCCCATTGTTAGCATTATATTCATTCATAGGCTCATATACATTGGTCTTAAGTTTTAGAACACTAACGTTGAACCAATTAGTATTTAATAGAAAGTAGAACGTTAAAAACAAAACACTTACGCCTAACTTTTTGTGGGTTTACATGGGTTGCAATGACAACAACTGTTTCATCTTTTAGGGTTAAAAGTTTGGCATGGACATCGACCGCAAGTTCTCTCCAAAGAGATATGTATATGTTGTCACCACTACAACAAACACCATAAATGTTACACAGTTACAGACTTACAAAATGTAGAACGAATCTGAAAAAAAAAAAAAAACCCCAATACCTTTCTAAAATGCAAGTCAGTATTAAACTGAAAGTTGTCTTTGAAGGGTGGTTCTGATCTTTGTTTTCAAATGTTCGAGACGAGGATATTTGGCCAACAACATCTGGTGAGTGGGTAAATGTAGATATAAATCATATACTGAAGAACAGAGTGGAAGCTAAGAGACCAGAAATACGAACAATGCAAAAAAGGTTGTTACCTGGAAGCTCCTCACCCTTGTTTACCATATCAAGCAAGTCTGAAAAAGTAGAGAACCTAAAATAATCAAAACCAATAGAGCATTGTCATTTTTTAACAGTCTCCAAAGACGTTTTCTCCGTGAAAACAATTCTCCACTTGTGCTTGGTGCGACGATAACGGTTGGAGGATGCAACAACATCGAAATCATTGATGCTGTACAACTGGCCTTTAACCAATTGATCTTGAAACTTAGACACACAATTAGGAACAACTGAAGCTTGTATAGTACAATCCTGAAACAAAGGCTAAATGAATGTGTTAAAATGGAGGTAAATCAGGGGTCAAGAGGAACAATCATAGAGATAATATACATTTTCATCAGTAAGGAGACATTTTCATTAGGAACAATAAGTAACATATTGTTTCTTCAAAAGTCTCGAACTTCCCAAATATGGATGACCCAAACAACAATCCTATTGATACCAGTGTTGTGTATTTCGTTGGAGGTTGAATCAAGGGTAGAGTAGGGTGCTATTGTTTTAGTTTTACCCATGGTGTGTGAGAGAGAAGATGAGTGTCGTCAAAGGTTGTTATTAAAAAAAAAACTTAATGCAATGGTTGAGGGAGAGTAATCAGGGATTGGAATGAAATGTTAATGACCATGAAATCATAGGTGTTTGGTATTATTTTCATTACGTTATAATTGGGTGGTAAACGTAAAGATGAAAATGAAGGATATACTTCAATGGAATTTTTTAATTACCTTAAAGATTGTAATAAGTAATACAAATAACGTCATAATAATGGTTTATATGATTCTAATTGGTAGTGAAGATCTAAACCCCTTTCTTAATATTTCTAAATTTGATACCAAGCAATTTAAAAACGATTTTGGACAGGATTAATGTTACATACAATTCAGAACTTCAAATAGGTATTCGGGATCTTGACACAGACATTAAACCAGAAATGATTTAGAATTTGGTGGTGGAATAGGAAAATTAAACCAAAGAAACCCAAGGATTAGGAGATTTTTGTGAAGGTACATCGGAGGTGGTAGCTGCTGGGAACGATGATTGTGAGAAAGTGAGTATAGGTGAATTTGACATCGTTTGGTTCATATCCTCCTGATGGGTGTAAAGGCTGTCAATTATATTTGCTGGACTTGTAACTGGTTTTATTTTGTTATGCCCAATTTGAAAATGTAAAAACAATGGCCTTTAAGAATAAGAGAGGACATGTGTCAGTTATATAATAAGCCAGATGTCATGTTCTAATCAGAAGTTGAGAAAAACCTTCTCTTATTATATAAGACTAGGTTAGACCCGCGCGATGCCGCGGGATGTTTTCTATACATTTTAAAATATATTTTATGTTAAAAATATAACTTTTAATTTTTTGAAATTATGTTAATCATGAAAATTATGGTTTATAAAATGCTAAGATATAGAAATGGACTGAAAAAAATCTACAATAGTTTGTAACTTTGTAGTATTTGTTATTACAATCATTTACATTTAAACCGGGTAAATTTAATCCATTATATATTGTTTACGACATGAAAGCAGCCACAATAAGTGACGTTTATAGCCTGTAAAAATAGACTTCCAAATTTGTAATATGCTGATGTGAATAACAATTCTTAAAAAGAAAGAACCTGAAAAGTCAGTACTTCATCTATGAGAATTTTTTTTTTTCATGATCCCATTTTCTTGCTAATTTCAAAGCGGTTTCCACACCTTCAGCACATCACCATATCATAACAAAACATATTTGTGAGATATCAAGTTTTCTGATTTCATGATGTAATATATATGTTTTTTGATATCAAGTTTCATAATTTTTTGATAGTTCAATGGTTATTTGTATTTTTAGTATTATTTCTATTTTCATATGATACTTGAGTTTTTAATTTTATAAATTTAGTTTTTACATATATTTTAGATTTTATTATTAAGAAAGAAGTTTTTGTTTCTTTTACTTGAAAATTACATTCTTCTCTTACTAAAACAATACTGAATATATTGGATGTTAATATAGTTAATCCAAAACGTTCAGTTTTCATTAAACCAAAAAATTAGATGTATATTTGAAAAATTAAAATATCTTCCAATGAAATTAAAATTGCATTTTTAATTAATTTAGATTTTTTCTGTTTGTTGTTGTTAATATATGTTTTTCTTGTTGCTCATTTTTGTTGATGCATTTTTTTGTTATTATTTTTATGAAATCATATATTAAAGTAATATTTACGTTTTTTTGTCTTGTCACTTAAATCTTACACTAAACAAACCCATTTACACATATGGGCTTTTACTACAACAATGGTCCAATGGTCTTTTTCTTTTAGTGACCATGTTTCTTCTCCTTTACCAGACAGTTTTTTAATTGGTCTATAAATCTTAGCTGTATTAATTCAAATGTTTTTATTGGCTATCCATTTTAAATGATGTGTCAATCTCTGCTTCAATACAGAAGCTGATGTGTCATAATAGGAAAGCAACACATTGTACTTTTATTGTATTGATTATATTAGTTAAGTCTTCCTCGTGTGGCAACTACTCTTTCTAAACCTTTCTAGTTTCTACATATTTAGAGTTGGTGGTTTTTAGCCAAATTAGGTACTGTTTTGGAGTTTTAAATAATAATTAAAGATTTCATGAGGCTTTACTTTATAGTAGTATCCATTTATAGCAAAATTTCTTCAGAAGTGGTTCTCCTAATTTGGTGCAATTATTTCATCACAGTCCAAAGAGTTGGTATACTCAATTACAATATATTTCCTTTTTAAGTAGTAACACGTATGGTTCTCGAATTTCCAACACGTATACAGGTATACTAATTTAAGTATTCCGTCTGGTAAAAAAACAACTTCTTGGTAACTCACGAGATTTGACATAAATTATGATGTAATTAATTAAAGTTTAATTATGCGGTTAGCATCACTAACATTAAATTATGCGGTTAGCTAAGATCGACTCTCTTAATATAAGTGGTGAGTTCGATGGCCAAGCAAGGTAGGACAAAAAAATTCTCAAGATCCTAACTTGTATCCAAAACTAGTTAGAAACTCTTTGTAATTTCATTGAGTTTGCTTGAGATTAATAAAGAAAATTGTTTATTTTTTAATTCTTCCCTTGTTCATCATACTTTTTCGGTTTAGAATTGTGCGAATCACAACCACGTTCACACAAAAAATATTTTTACATAACGATAAACCAATAATAAATCCAATGAATTCATTTCTTTTTTACAGATATTTTCTTAAAGTTTACGATTTCTCAACACTAATTAACAAAAATTATATCAAAAGATTTTTTAAAACAAAGTAAAATCTCTATAATATAAAAAAAAAATAACATAAAGCATCAATCTATAGGGAAATGATAGTATACTTTTGTATACAGTTTGAGAATAGGGAGTTATTGTAGATCTTATTCCTAAGGGTTATTCTCTTTTAGCGAGCAATAACTTTAGTTGTATACAAAATTGGTTTCTTGGAATTGGGACTTGGTGATGATTGCATATAACATGTAAAAATCTATGGATTGGTGGTTAGTTGTTATGTTGATGTATTGAAGAGCCGAAGCGCCTTCCTGCTCTGTGTTTTAAGTTTTAACTTAGTCTAAGCATACTCAATTTGAGTTCCATTACCTGACGAGCTGTGATTTGCATATAGCTATATTGGTCAATCTGCATTGTAGCTGTGTTATTCTCGTTTACATGTTGTCATCTTTTAGAACTCACGTAGGTTGTGGTCAGTATTAATCTTTTATACTTTATTATTCTTCTACAGGTTAGTTTGTCAGATATGTTCATATGACCAACCAGTAGATGCAACCTCTATTTTCTTACTTGTTAACCATGGAATCTATACGTTATGACATTATGTGATTGAGAGATAGTGACTTCCGTCACAATATTCTACAGTGAGTTAGCAGACAGTGTCCTGGAAAATAGTAATTTGGGGAAGATGGTGGGTTTGGCAACAGACTGCAAAGCTTATAAAAGAAGTGAGTTGACTTGATCCATTTCTTTTGTTCCTTTATGTTCATGAATCTTAATAGTTTTCTAGAGTTAGGCAAGAGTTTATGGTCGTTCTTTTATTCTGGTAATGAGGTTTATAGTGATTCTATTCATCCATGTTAGTTAAAACTAGAGTGATTTGTGAAACCTCTAGTCTCTAGAGAAACGAAATGTGTTTTGTTTATTCATGGCCTCCATGACTTTTCAGTCAGTTATCATCTAAAAACAAACTTGGAATTATTGAAAAAGGGAATCTTGATGCTTTGGGTATTGTAGTAGAGAAACACAATCTTCACAGAGTCCTCATGAAGTGTACAAACTCCTCTAGCGAGTTATGTGAAGAACCTTCACTTTTAACTGAGGCTCTAATCTGCTCTTTCAAACTGACAGCTCTCTTCCTCATCTCCTCTCCTTCTTCTTCCACCATTAACCTCTTCACAGCTCTCTCGACCAGTCCTTTGTCCAGTTCACCCTCCACTTGAATCCCAATTTTCCAAACACACTCCAAGTACCTCGCGTTTGCCTTTTGATCACCCGAAAATGGCCTGCAGATCATGGGAACTCCTTCGCCGAGGCTTTCTAGTGTTGAGTTCCATCCACAATGGCTCCAAAATCCTCCTATTGCGGGATGAGCCAATACTTTCATCTGTGGTGCCCATTTCAGAATGTAACCTCTATCTGAGACCATCTTACTAAACTCTTGAGGCAAAGACTCTGTCCATTCTGAACCACGTATCGACCCTGGTCGAATCACCCATAAGAATTGTTGGTTGCTAGCAGCCAATCCTGAAGCCGTTTCCATCACCTCATTGATTTCCATCAAAGCTAAGCTTCCCATGCTTATGTATATCACTGAGTTTACCTTGTGTTTGTTCAACCACTCGATACAGGTATTGTTCTCTTCAAGCAGACTTGTAGGAACTGAGGCCACCATGTGAAGAGGGCCTATAGGATACAATGGAATTTTTAGCTGTTGTTGTTGTTGTTGCAGAAAAGATAGAGATGAGCTCTCTAGACAGCTCGCCGTGTTGATTATCACAGAGGAAGCTGTCCGTTGGTCAACTGTATTCCTATAAAACTCCATTATACTTTCGAGTGATGCAGATCGTGAAACCGGAAAGTCTTTGTATCTTAGGGGATAAAACTCTGGAACTAGCTCTTCTTGTAGTTCTTTTGGTCCTGCGTATAGGTTATAGCCACTTTTAGAAACTCTGAAACAGAAAATTATAGATTACGTACCGTTCAAGGGAGCCAGACCATTGTTTGCATAGAGTTTCTCAAATACAGAGCGACATTTAAAAGCCGCGGCACTTGTTGTGCTAAAAATGACGTGTGGAAGATTAAACTCTGTGGCTGCAGCTTCAGCAAAGTACATGAACTCATCGTAGATGACACATGAGATCTCATCACTCTTTGGCAGCAGCAACTGACCCAAACAGTCCTTGAAGCTCACCTGACACTCTTTGTTGAGCTTAAGCAGAAATCCTGTTGGTCCGAGATGATTGAAATCAGACTCCGGCAAGCTTTCTGGAATGGTGACAAACTGGAAATCAGTGAAGTCATCCGAAGGGATAAAGTGATTGAACTTGGTTTGAACAACTGTGATTGAGAAACCCTTCAAGTGAAGGGTCTTCGCAAGTTGCATCATTGGAGATATATGTCCTTGAGCTGGAACTGGAACCAGGACTAGTCTTCTCTTCTCCTGCTTTTCCTCCATTTCGGAAACCTGCAAGAACAACTAAGAAAACAGTTCTCTGAGCTCCGTGCTTTGCGCGAGTTTGGGTTACTCCGGTCCTCAGCTTCTATGAGATTTATTAAAGAAGTGTATTCTCAGACTTGTGGACGTTAATTCATCCATATCATACCTTCTGCTGGCTCTATTCCCCACATGTGAAGTTTGTGGTAGATGGTGTATGCTACTTTAATAATCTTGTTAGAGAGTAATCAAAGACGAAAGAAACGTTCTTCTGTCTTCTTGGTCCTCCTCTTGAATCATTTAATACAGTTCAGTTATCCTATCTTTAAGTATACATGAAAATCAACATCGTTATTTTCTAAGTACTTAGCAAAGCTCCTTCAATGCGTCGTATGAGGAGCCTCCACTATTGATAGAGGCTTAAATAAGCTTTGTCTTTTAAACCAAACTAGATTTTATACTAAAACTATTATTATTATTATGCCGTACATATAACTTTTATTATTATTTAAATTTTATGTTTATATTAATTTTTTTATTATTTATATTTTATGTTGTATTTGTTGGTTGAATATTGAATGTTTAGTAAATAGAGGAATAACTAAAAAATTTTGGCCATTTGTGCGGCTAAAAGTTTATACTAAATTTTTAACCCGCAATACATTTCATGACCATTTGTTTGTAATATTTAGTTTGTTTTGTTTAATGTTTGAGATTTTATTTCGATTTTTAATTATTATAACAAAAAATAAAGGATCTAAATACATAATAAGTAAATTATACGTTGTGATTAAGTCATATTTTTTTTCTAATAATTTAATTATTTTACACAATCTTAGTTAAATCAAATTGTTTTTATATGTCAACTACTCTAATATTAGTAGTGGACAAATAATAAAATAATAATTTAATCCGTGTTATCACAAATTTAATTGTATTTTATTAATTCCAACATGTCCTCTTTATAACTCATCTATTATATAACCATATTATATTGTGTTTAAAATAATTAATTTCACATATTCGTAATATTTTAAAAATTTATTATTATATATTTAGTTATAATATTTAAATAAATGTGAATCGAAGTTCTTCTTACGTTAACAATCAGATCTCACAGGTTTTGAAAAACAAAATGAGAATCAAATTGTTGTTTTCTTTGTTTGCAAAGGATTCAGAGATAAAATATCTTCAAAATCTATACTATTAAAAGGGAAGCATTATTTACAAGGCAAAATGAATCCTGAAATATATGACATAAAATGACCCTGAATAAATTAAAAAGCATACAATACAAGAGGGACATTAAAGTAAATTTTGATAATAAAAATGCACGGATCCTATATGCCCTAGATTAATTCTGTTCGGATCATGTATTAACTGTTCAGAGCTGTTTTTCATACTCCCGTATCCAAACAGAATCGAAACAAGCATCTGCAGTAAAATTTAAAAAAGGTAAGTAGTTTTGCGTAAACAATTTAAGGAAACAATAATTTTGATATTTATTTATATGTTTAATTTAGGCAATTAATTTTGAAATTGTATATATGTAAACTTATTTAATTTGATTTTATATTTTGAGATATATCCGGAAACAAGAAATTATGATGTTACCTAATATACAAAATCATCTAAATGTTTATAGAAATAATTTAAATCGGTATCTATTAAAATCGAGCAATTAAATACAAAATTGTATATATGTATAAAAATATAATTTGGTTATATATTGTGAGATATCTGTAAACAATATTTATGATTTTATATTATGATTTCAAACATATGTATTACATATATACAGTATGTTTAAATCTTGGATACTGAATTAAGATATACATACGTTTGAAACTACTTATAACTTATCATTTTATCAATGCATAAATGTGTGGATCCGAAAACATGTTACAACTAAAGTAAAACAACAGTATTTTAAATATGTTTTGTTTTTCTTCAGCTTATCTAGCATAAGCATGTACAAAACAAAAGATAAAAGAATGTTAACTGACACGGCATGTATGTGTGATTCTATTAACTGAATGTTTCAAAGAAATTATTTTTCTTCATCAAATACTTTATTTTGTTTTGAATCAAACTATTACGTGTTTGTGTGCTAAATATGTAGGAACATGATTTTGAGGAAATGAGAAAAGAATAATGGGACGGAAACGGGATGGAAGGAGGAATAAGATGAGATTAAAAATTTTCAAAAATCAAAATCCAGGATCATGTTAGAATTAAAATAAATTAATGCTTCCAATATATTATGTAACATATTTTTCAATTTATCTAACACAAAAATGTCAAAAAAATATTCAAAAGAAAAAGAAAAAACATTAAACTATGTTCTATAATAAAAAAAAAAAAAATCAACCATAGTTATGAGACATATACAGGACATGATGGATTTTATGTCCTAAATTAGACATACCATCTTTCTGTTACTATTTTTTAATATAATTGTTTTTACTGATAACAAAAACAAATTTGATCATTTTTTTGTCTAAACCGAATTAAAAATAAATCAAATACTAAACTGATACAAAAAAAGTTTGGATTATGAATGTTAATAACATTTATTAAAAATATGTTTAGAAACATAATCCGCATGTACGTAATAAATTATAAATGTGTTAGTAAATTTAGTTTTTAAAATCAACCCCGCACGTATGTGCGGGTCCGAATCTAGTACAATATAATGTATGGTTAAATATATCATAGTTTTTGTTTCCATATTGATTGCTATAATTTTTTTAAGTTGAAATGGAATCAAAATGTAGTTCAAAAATATATATATAGATGCTCTCTCCCTCATGCCCTTGTCTTCATCAACCACAATTTAACCTCTTAATTAACAGCTCTCTCAACCACTCCGCTTTTAACTTCACCTTCAAGCTGATATATTAAAAATGCTCACTTCAACAAAAAAAAGTAATAACATAAATTGTGTTAAAAGAGCTCTCATAGCCAATGTGAACTTCCAACTGAATGAAGAAACTAAAATTTTTCAATACACTGATGCCAGACACTAGCGCTGGGAAGTAAAACCGAACCGAACCAAAGTTTGGGTAAGTAAGGTCCACAGTGGATAACCAATGAACAAATCTGCTACAATACACAGATTTTTATTGCTAAAAATAACTCACAAACCACTATTAAATAAAGGTTAATATTAATAACTACCACTTGACTCAAAAAGAATTGAGCAAATAGCATTGAGTCATAAAATTTTGGAAACTACAATTTTTCAGTGATGCGAAAAATTAAAACTGTCCTCAAGACAAAAGATGTAGCAGCGTACTCTATTCTATGAAAATACGTCATTTAATAAAAATAGCATATCATAGTCAAAGAATAAAGATATTATTTAGAGAAATCATATGTTTTTGACACAAAAATCATGTCTTTCGAAAAACTTAGGTGTGATCTTAAAAAATAACGTGTAATACAAAAAAGATGCATGTTACAAAAGTAAATGAAGATGGAGATTCCAAAAAATTTTGAGATTCAGTGAAATAAAAATGGAATCTTTGGCTGTTGAAGGGAGATCGCACACATAAATATGCAGAGAGTTATGATGATATTACTGTTGATGGCATTAGAGAGGTAAAGAAGGTGGAGAATCAAGAGCAGTTGGAAAATGGGGAGAAAGGAAGTGATGGTGGTGTTGGTCTTGATGACTATAGTTCATGGTTAATTAAAGTCTTTGAACTAATTGTGAGAATGAGAGAAGGAAAAAGGTAAGGGATTAAGATGGACAGGAATGAGAGTTTGTATCTTTGAACTCAAAAAGAAAAAAAAAAGTATTTTGGAGAAGATGAAGGCAAATGTATTGTATAGTTTGTGTACTATTTGGTCAAACGGTAGTTCCTTAATTTCTTTCTAAAATTGTGGTATCTAATACATATACACATTATAACAAGCTTGTTATATATTATGAAAGTTTGTGTTCTCGTCATCAAGAAGTCTGTCAAAAAAAAAAATATGTCACAAATTAGAAATTTATTGTAGTTATCTTCAAATAAGTATGTCGACCAAAATAATTTTGCCGAATAAAATCTTTTATAGACAAATAAATATATCACAACTAGACTTTTTTACTTTTCAAAATGACGTTTCGTTTTTGGAAATTTTTGGCCACGCTAGAAAAATAGGTATTAACGACATTTTTATATTTTTTTTCCTAACAAAGCAAAAAATATCTATACTAATATTTTTCCACCTTTTTCACAAATAAATCCTCATTTTGGAAACATTTACCATTGAATGCAAATGAATTTAAATTAGTTTCCAAAATTACAAAATCAATTGTAGGTATAATTTTTAAAAATAAGGGAATCTTGCTACCTAATTCAAGCATATATATAAATATATATATGCTTCGCTTTATTTGAATTTATATTTAAATTATTATATAATACATTTAGTTAATAAAATTTGTGATTTTTTCTGCATATGAGGTAATTCAAATTTCTTAAACGGGCATATATTATTCAATCGATGATTAGAAAAATATGGGTACTATATCTCACTCCCTCATCGCTTAAAAAATTGAGCAATGATTCAGAGTTATACTATAAAAGAGACCAAAATGAATAAAAAGCTTGATTTATCAGACATTTAAATTTTATTTTATTTTGTTTATTCTGGTTCTTTATAAAACCATTAAAATATATTTAAACTTTGACCAAGTTTCAGATATGATAAATATTTAAGCTTTATAAGAATCCTAAGTATTTTAAATATTGAAAATTTATAAATATTTAAAATTTATAAGAAGCGCCAATCTTATAAAATATAAGTGGTTACAATCTGCGGTAAAAAAAAAAGGTTACAATCTTTATAAATATCATACTAACTCAATCTAATATTTGTAATATAAAACAATAAATATTAAAAATTAAGATGATATACTGCAAGTTAAAATATCTTGAGACATAGTTATATGGCAGGACGAGTATTGTCATATTGATATAAATTAAAAGTATCATTAATTTGGTGCTACACGACTAAAACATCATTTCATTATTTTGGTAACAATATAAACATATCTAATTAAGCTGATTAAATTCATATTATGTAAAAAAAAGTTGTTGCACGGTATTATGTGGGTTAAACCATAAAATTAACAATTATTATACAATTATAAAAATAAACTAAATTTAATAAACAAATACAACTTAGAATTTTATTTTTTTTGTATAAATAACTTGTCCCGCGGTGTATTGCGGATCCTAATCTAGTATTTTAGATATGAAAATAACTCAATTAACCTTTACATTTTATGAGTTAGTTTAGTAATTAAACCCTTAATTTGTGCAAATCTAGTTTTCCCCCTATTATTAAATGGAAATGCTTTCTAAGAAAAAATGTCATAATATATCATTCTTTTTTTGAGAGAACTGCATAGTTAAAGAATACTTGCATTTGATGTGAATTGTTTTTCATTTTCCTAAAGAAAATACTCCGTAAATTTTTCAAGATCAAGCTTTGTTAGATGAAGTTCATCAGCTTTACGCTGTCTTTACATGAAGTTATTACGTCTTTAAGTTTCTTCCAGGCATACCTGTGACTTTGGCGTCTGGGCGTTGATATCATGTAGTGTGCTCATATAGTTCCTTGAAAAAAATGGTTTGCGGAGTAGACTAATTAAAATACTGCTCAATTTTTTTTTGTGAAATGTTCAGTGATGGTCTCTGTACTTTTGTGGACCTCTCTTCGTTCTGACCTCCAGACCAAAAATTTCTTGATACTTTTCATATCTACTAGGAGTTTTTATTTTATTTTTTGGTTTTAAATCTACTAGGAGTTCATCTTCATATATAATTATTTTCTTTGTCATCACAACGGGTACTACTAATGATATCGTCTGCTATCATATTACTTATATCTGAGAATGTAAAAATGTAAAAATGTAAGATAAAGATTATATTGTTTCCGTAGTAAACAAGTATCTTAAGAAGATGGAATCGTGGACTTAAAGTAGAGAAAACCGCCTTCACATAATATGAATTTAATCAACTTAAGTAGATATAATATGAACACATGTGTATGCTTCATCTTCTTGGTGCGCCTCTTGCTTCAACACTTCAATTATTTTGTTAGAGAGTAATCAAAGACAAAAGAAAAGATGCTTTTGTCCTCTTGTTCCATTTAACTGGCTCTTTTGTGTGGGCCTACTTTTGTGATGCAACAATTATATATTGCGCAAACTGCCAAGATAGATACTTGTGTGTTTGATACTTTGATGCAACAATTATTTCTTGCTTTTTATTCGCATAAAAAAAACCACAGACTTTTAAATTTTGCAAGATCAAACTTGATCNCCGTAAATTTTTCAAGATCAAGCTTTGTTAGATGAAGTTCATCAGCTTTACGCTGTCTTTACATGAAGTTATTACGTCTTTAAGTTTCTTCCAGGCATACCTGTGACTTTGGCGTCTGGGCGTTGATATCATGTAGTGTGCTCATATAGTTCCTTGAAAAAAATGGTTTGCGGAGTAGACTAATTAAAATACTGCTCAATTTTTTTTTGTGAAATGTTCAGTGATGGTCTCTGTACTTTTGTGGACCTCTCTTCGTTCTGACCTCCAGACCAAAAATTTCTTGATACTTTTCATATCTACTAGGAGTTTTTATTTTATTTTTTGGTTTTAAATCTACTAGGAGTTCATCTTCATATATAATTATTTTCTTTGTCATCACAACGGGTACTACTAATGATATCGTCTGCTATCATATTACTTATATCTGAGAATGTAAAAATGTAAAAATGTAAGATAAAGATTATATTGTTTCCGTAGTAAACAAGTATCTTAAGAAGATGGAATCGTGGACTTAAAGTAGAGAAAACCGCCTTCACATAATATGAATTTAATCAACTTAAGTAGATATAATATGAACACATGTGTATGCTTCATCTTCTTGGTGCGCCTCTTGCTTCAACACTTCAATTATTTTGTTAGAGAGTAATCAAAGACAAAAGAAAAGATGCTTTTGTCCTCTTGTTCCATTTAACTGGCTCTTTTGTGTGGGCCTACTTTTGTGATGCAACAATTATATATTGCGCAAACTGCCAAGATAGATACTTGTGTGTTTGATACTTTGATGCAACAATTATTTCTTGCTTTTTATTCGCATAAAAAAAACCACAGACTTTTAAATTTTGCAAGATCAAACTTGATCTACACTGTACAAATAACAAAATTCAACCATCTCTGATAATACATGTCGTTCAACATCTTTACATTGTCTTCAAGTACTTGACAAGCTCATTCAAAGCGGTGTATGAGGTACCCCCACTTTTCACAGAGGCTTTGAGCTTCTCTTTTAGAACGAGGGCTCTCTCCTGCATCTCGGCTCCTTCATCGTCCACCATCAAACTCTTCACAGCTCTCTCAACCTCTCCTCTATCCACTTTACTACCTTCCACCTGAAACCCTATTCTCCAAACACTTTCTATATACAGTGCGCTCAACTTCTGCTCGCCATGAAAGGGCCTACAAATCATTGGAACTCCTTCTGCTATGCTCTCAAGTATTGAGTTCCATCCACAGTGGCTCCAGAAGCCTCCCACCGCAGGATGTCCAAGTGCTTTAATCTGCGGGGCCCATTTCACAATGTATCCTCCTCTTTCTGAGACCATCGTACTGACTTCCTCTGGCAATGACTCGGAGCCATGTCGGATGACCCATAAAAAAGGTTGGTTACTATCACACAACCCCCAAGCCATCTCCAAAAGTTCCTTGGTGACCACGTCAAATATGCTTCCCAAGCTTATGTATATCACTGACCTCGGTTTCTGCTTGTTCAGCCATTCAATGCAGCTTCTGTCCTCTTCAAGTAAGCTAGAAGGTGGGGAAGCTGCCATGTGAAGAGGGCCTATATGGTACATCGGAATTCCAATTTCTTGTTCTAGCCATGATAGAGATGAGCTCTCTAGACAGCTCACCGTGTTGATGATAACAGCAAAAGCTGTTCTTTTGTTCATTACTTCCCTACAGACCTCAAGAAATTGTTCTAGTGGCCCCATTCCTGAAACCGGTAGGTCTTTGTATCGTAATGGATACAAACTTTCCACCACCTGGTCTTGCATTTCAGGATCTACAAAAAAAAAACAAGGTTAGGTGAAACAAATGGTTTCGGGATGGGTTATGAAGCTGGTTTTAAGCACCTTCAATGTCGTCCAAGAACTTCTCGGCATTGAGTTCGCTTAGTACACATCGGGAAGCGTAATTTGTAGCACTATTAGCGCTGAAGATGACACTGGGAAGGTTGAACTCCTTAGCTGCTGCTGCACAGAAGTACATGAACTCGTCGTAGATGATACATGCAATATCATTGCCTTGTTGCAGCAACAACTGAGCTATGAAGTCCTTGAAGCTTGCCTCACTGGTTTTGTTGAGCTTTTTCCCAAACTCGATTGGTCCAAGTTTCTCGTATTCAGACTCCGGTAAGCTTTCTTTGATGGTCCAAGTTGGCTCTCTCTCTCTCCCTCTCTCCCTCTCTCTCTC
>NC_025693.1:16155261-16160221 GCF_000633955.1 Camelina sativa
CTATTAATATTTCATGAAATTGTTTTGGTGTGTTGAGAGCACAGTAGACCAGCTAATGTAACTTTCATATTTAAATAAAGAAATTGACATATAAGTGTCAATTCAACCTCCAAAGAATTTACACTATGATGACTTATACTAAATTATGATATGTGTATATATATAGTTCCAGTGTCGAATCTAGAAATTAATTTGACCGAGGGCAATAATATTATACCTTCAACAAAAAATAATTAAAAATCATGTTTTTCTAAAAATTTAATAAAATAAGAATAATAAGAGCATCATTAGTGGGATTACTCAGAAAGAGGATTGCTTAAAAAATAATATATAATAATAAAAGAGAAGAAAAAAATTAAAAAATCGGTGTTTGAGTGACTTGCTGAAGAATCGTTACTCTTAACAAATAGCCACGTGTCGTATTTCTAATGGTTGCCATTAATAAAAATATAAATATATATATATGATTAAAATAATATTTTTTTTAAAGTAACGATGTCATCATTACTGCAGTAATGATGGTCTAAGTGATGATGGTCTAAGTGATCTAATATAGTGTTTATACTGTTACCAAAAAAAAATGGGGTTTGTATATGTGTGAAATGGACTTTATAATTTTGGGACTGTTCTTAGTTATGTTTTATTTATGATTATGCTTCTGTCTTTAACTAAGTGCCTACTTATGGGGTCAGCATTTGCAGCCTACTTTTGCTTAATTTACATTTAAGGGCAGAGGCTATCATATTACTTAGATTTGATGTTTTCTTATAATGATGCAACAATAAAAAGACAAAAATATTTTGTTTTTTTAGTGAACAAGTATGTGAAGAGATGGAACTTGATCTATGAAATCAACATAGCTTGTAAGCAGGATGGGAAGGCTTACCGTAGGAGGGCAATATGAGCCAGTATGTGAGTTAGATCATATACTGCTTTCTTGTGTATTCTGTTAGATGAAAACAAAGACACCACAATGCTCAGAGATTCGACTCACGCCGGACGCGAGGAGGAGATTCGTCACAATCTTCTGCAATGACCTGGCAGACAGTGTCCTGGTACGTGGCAAGCAGACGGGTTTGGCAAGATACTGCAAAGCGTATTGACAGTGCCGGCGCTGACCCAGTGCAGTAGGTGCTTTTGCACCATGTCTCCTTAGGTGCTTTTGCACCATGTCTCCTGAATTTTTAATTTTTTTTTTAAAGGTTTTAGGTCTTATATTTTAGATATTTTGTATTAGGGTCATAAAGTTTGAAACATTGCAACTATAACCTTAGTTTTGGGGAAAAAAATAAAAATTTGGCACCAGATCCCAAAAAAAGTTGAGCCGGCCCTGCGTATTGAAGAAGTGAGTTGATCCATTTGTTTTGTTCCTTTGTGTTCATGTATCTTAATATATAGTTTCTAGAGTTACGCAAGAGTTATGGTAATGATATTAATACTAATTCGATTTGTCCATGGTAGCTAAAATAAATTAAACTAGAGTGATTGTGAACCCCACGAGAAATAGCATTTTATTTGTTTATTCATATTCGATTTTTAGGATATGATACTTTCTGAAACATATGTCGGATTTGTTAGAAGCAAAGGCTTCTTCTTCTTCTACAGAACAGAGCAAGTGTTTACTTTATTGTTCTGTTCTGCTAAGACTCTCTGTTTGTAAAGAACAAATCAAAATAACAGAAACAGACTTTTTTATTGATAAAAAACTTGTGTGTTTACATTATAGTTTCAATGCTTAAATAGATAAATAACAGATGCAAATGAGTTCAATCTCTTCTACTTGTGATGTGTAGACAATACGACATCATCGAAACATCACGACTCTTAACTAATAATTAACTTAATACATTACAAACTCAATTATCGATTAACACTCCCCCTTAATTGAGTTTGGGTCTTACTCCAAGCTTCCTCCTTAGTTCTTCAAACCTTGATCCGCCAAGTGCCTTTGTCAGAAGATCTGCAAGTTGAACTTCTCCTTCGCAATACTTGAGTTGAATTAAACCTTTTTGTTGTGCTTCTCGAACAAAGTGATACTTGATTTCTATATGCTTGGTTCTTCAATGTTGCACTGGATTTTTGCCGATTGCAATGGCTGACTTGTTGTCACAGTAAATTTGAACACCTTCTTCAGTCGTAAATCCAAGTTCTTCTAGAAGTCTCTGTAGCCAAATTGCTTGGTTTGTTGCTGCACATACTGCAACATACTCTGCTTCTATTGTTGATAGAGCCACAGTTTGCTGTTTGCTAGATTGCCAACAGAACATTCCCGAGCCACAGTTTGCTGTGTGCTCTTTTTGTCTTCAATTGAGCCTCCCCAATCGCTGTATGAGTAACCTACCAATTCTGGACTTTCAACACTTGTGAATTGAACTCCATAGTTAGATGTACCTTTGACATATCTTAAGACTCTCTTGGCTTCTTGATAGTGCTTCATGAGCGGCACACTCATGTATCGTGAGAGATAAGAACTTGCAAACATCAAATCTGGCCTTGATGCACAGAGATATAAGAGACCACCAACGATGCTTCTGAACTTTCTTGGTTCACCATATTTTTCATCATCCTCTATCTTCTTTGCATTTGGTGTAAGTGGAGAACTAACACTCATGCTTCCATTCATGCCAAACTTCTCAATGAATTTATTGGCATATTTTTCTTGTGATAGAAAAATTCCACGATCATCTTGAATTATTTCCATCCCCAGAAAATAATTTAATAGCCCCAAATCTGTCATCTCGAATTCCTTCTTCATATCCTCCTTGAACCTTTCGATAAGTTGAGAGTTGCTTCCAGTGATTACTAAGTTATCCACGTAGAGACTTACTATCACCACATCCTTGTCGTTCTTCTTCACGTACAAGGCTGCATCATTCATGCTTCTTTGAAATCCACTTTGAAGAAAGTATGAATCGATTCTTCCGTACCAAGCCCTAGGGGCTTGTTTCAATCCGTACAACGCCTTACTCAACAACAAGACTTTTTCTTCTTCTCCCTCGACTATAAACCCAGGCGGTTGTGCAACATAGATTTCCTCTTCGAGTTCTCCATTGAGAAATGCTGATTTTACATCCATTTGATAAAGCCTCCACTTCTTTTGTGCAGCTAGAGCAAATATGGTCCTTATTGTATCGTGTCTTGAAACAGGTGCAAATGTTTCAAGATAATCAACACTATATTGTTGAGAGAATCCTCTTGCCACTAACCTTGCTTTATACTTGATTGGATCTTTATTTGCATTGGTCTTGATACGATAGATCCACTTCACGGTAATAATGTTTTTCTCTTTTGGTTTCTCCACAAGTTGCCATGTTCCATTTTTCTCTATCATCTTGATTTCCTCTTCCATGGCACTTCTCCATTCTCTGATCTTGGAGGCTTCATCATATGTCTGTGGTTCCTCTGTTGTGAAAAACATGCTTCATATGCTGGAATCGCTTCTTCTAGATTCGTCCTAGGTGCGATTTGCATTATATCAGTGATGGACTTGTATCTCTTTGGCGTTTGAGAAGATGTTGGAGCGTCTTCTTCTTCATCGTGATTTAGATCACCGGGTTGAGGCAAAACTGGATTGTCGCTTATTTGTTGTTGATCTTCTTCATCTCCTTGATCTGGAAGGATATTGAGAGGAAGACAAAAGTTCTTCTTTACTTCTGTCTGTCTTTCCCAATCCCATTTCTTTCCTTCTTCAAATGCTACATCTCTTGATATCTCAACCTCCTCATTTTCTAGAATGAGCACTCTATATCCTTTGGTTGTACTGCTGTAACCAGTGAAGACCCCACGCTTTGCTTTTTCATTTAATTTCCTTCTGTTCTCTTTTGGCACATGAACAAAACATAGACTCCCAAAAATCTTTAGGTGACCAACTGTTGGTTTATGGCCACTCTACTTCTCAATTGGCGTGATATCTTCCTCCTCTATGGCTTTGGTGGGTAAACGAGTTTGCAGATATGTTGATGTATATACTGCCTCAGCCCAAAGCTTTTGAGGTAGTCCTTCATCAGTAATCATGGTTCGTGCCATCTCCACTAGAGACCGGTTCTTACGCTCTGCAACACCGTTTTGTTGTGGAAAGTATGGAACTGTTACTTGTCTCTCGATTCCCCATTCATGACAGTAGCCATTGAATTCGCTTGATGTGAATTCACCTCCACCATCGGATCAAGCTTCTTTATCTTGTTTCCCGATTGAATCTCCACCAAGGACTTATACTTCTTAAAGATCACAAATACTTCAGATTTGTTTTTAAGAAAGTATATCCAAGACATATGAGTGTAGTCATCAATGAACAATAAGAAGTACCAGCTTCCATTGAGTGACTCTGTTTGCATTGGCCCGCAGACATCAGTGTGAACAATCTCAAGTTTCTCCGTTGTCTTTGTCAGGGATTCCTTGGGAAATGCATCTCTTGCTTGCTTTCCACGCTTACATGCTCCACATACTTCTCGATTTGTTTGCAACTTTGGTAAGCCATCCACCATCTTCTTCTTTTGCATTTGTAGTATTCTCGAATTTCCCACATGACCCAATCTTCTATGCCATAACTCCATTTCTTCTTCTGCTTCACGAGCTGCCATGGCATCTTCTTGAGAAGAATTCCATTTTATTGGAAAACTCTTTCGAACCATCTTAATCTCCATAATCTTTTTCCTTATAGGATTTAAGATTATACAGCGCTTGTTTTCGAACTTGACACGGTATCCATGAGATATTATTTGTGGAACACTTAGAAGATTCTTCTCCAATCCTGGTACTAGAAAAACATCTTTGATGACTCATTTTCCTTTTTTAGTCATGATAGTGATGTCTCCTTTGTCGGCTGTCATTACGACCGCTCCGTTTCCGACTTTGATCGGAACGTTAATACTTCTATCCAATGTTGTGAAGTATTTTTCTTCCTTTGTCATGTGATTGGTGCAGCCACTGTCTACCAACCAAATATCTTCTCGCTTGATTG
>NC_025693.1:16164464-16195471 GCF_000633955.1 Camelina sativa
TTCTTTTGCATTTGTAGTATTCTCGAATTTCCCACATGACCCAATCTTTTATGCCATAACTCCATTTCTTCTTCTGCTTCAAGAGCTGTCATGGCATCTTCTTGAGAAGAATTCCATTTTATTGGAAAACTTTTTCGAACCATCTGAATCTCCATAATCTTTTTCCCCATAGGATCTAAGATTATACACCGCTTGTCTTCGAACATGACACGGTATCCATGAGATATTATTTGTGGAACGCTTAGTAGATTCTTCTCCAATCCTGGTACTAGAAAAACATCTTTGATGACTCGTTTTCCTTTTTTAGTCATGATAGTGATGTCTCCTTTGCCGGCTGTCATTACGACCGCTCCGTTTCCGACTTTGATCGGAACGTTAATACTTCTATCCAATGTTGTGAAGTATTTTTCTTCCTTTGTCATGTGATTGGTGCAGCCACTGTCTACCAACCAAATATCTTCTCGCTTGATTGTTGGTGTTTCTTCACTTGCACTGAACAGCATGTGAATTTCATCTTCTTCGTCTTCTTCTTCAAGACTCATATTTGCACGTTCATATTTCTTTGAACGGCAATCTCTTGAGAAATGTCCTGCTTCACCATAGTTGTAACATTTCTTCTTACTTTTGGAAACCTTCTGTTGAACACCTTTTTCTGTTTCTTCCAACAATCAGCCTCTGCGTGATAATCCTTTTTGCATAAACCACACCATTTTTTGCCTTTTACATGACATTCTCCGAATTTGTTTTCCCTTTTGAAAACAAATTTTTGCCCACTTAGTTGTGCATTGAATGCTCCTTCGGTCGAACTCTCATACCGTGAAAAAACACGATTTTCTTGTGCTTGTAGAGTACCAATTAACTCTGTCACAGCCAAAGTTTGTAGATCCTTTGTTTGCTCCATCACGGCTACCATACTGTCGAATCTCTGGCACTAGCTCATCTTGCCAAATCAATTAACTTTCCCGTGAAAACCTTGATGTTTTCACTATCGTTCATCTTCAGGTTTTCATACTCTCTTCTCAGGGACTCAAGATTGATCAATCGAACTTGGAAAGATCTTTGAAACTCAGATTCCAATGCATCCCAAGCGATTTTAGAAGTAACTGCTGGTGCTATAAGCGGAAATATTTGATCCGATACTGCCGTTTGTAACAGTTGCAGCGCATCAAATCCTTCAATGATGTTTTCTCCATGGTTTGTCCTCGTGATGCTGTATCAACATTCTCTGGCTCTGTTGGAACACCATTCTCCACCACTTCCCACAACTTCTTTGTCTTTAGAATCGTCTTTATTTTGATTCTCCAGAAATCATAATTTTCTCCATCAAATATCGGAATTACTTGATGAGATGTCGTCTCCATCTTCTCTGTTTCGTTGCTTGAACTTTTTACTTGAATAGGCCCTTGAATCAGTAGGGCTCTGATACCATGTTAGAAGCAAAGGCTTCTTCTTCTTCTACAGCAAGTGTTTACTTTATTGTTCTGTTCTGCTAAGACTCTCTGTTTGTAAAGAACAAATCAAAATAACAGAAACAGACCTTTTTATTGATAAAAAAACTTGTGTGTTTACATCATAGTATCGATGCTTAAATAGATAAACAACAGACGCAAATAAGAGTTCAATCTCTTCTACTTGTGACGTTTAGACAATACCACATCATCGAAACATCACGACTCTTAACTAATAATTAACTTAATACATTACAAACTCAATTATCGATTAACAGGATTTGTGTAGGTTTAGGTTCTTCAATCACTGCACCCGTTTAGGAGAAAGAGTCTGCATATCTTTGACAAAACTTGGAATAGTTTACAAAAGAATTGTGATATCATGAAACGGGATAGTCTTTGTAGCTCAGGGGATGAAACTCTGGCACTAGCTCATCTTGTTGCAATTATAACAAAAGATGTATATCATATAAACATGATTTTTTTGGTTGGATAAATTTTATATTCATCTAATTATTTGAATAGGAAAAACCACATACTTTTACATTTTGCAAGATCAAGCTTGATCAATACAGTTCGTCTCTAATAATACATGAAGTTCAACATTTTCACATTGTTTTCAAGTATTTGACAAGCTCATCCAAAGCGTTGTATGAGGTACCCCCACTTTTCACAGAGGCTTTTAGCTTCTTTTTTAAAACAAGGGCTCTCTCCTCCATCCCGGCACTTTCTTCATCCACGATCAACCTCTTTACAGCTCTATCAACTTCTCCTCTATCCACTTTACTACCTTCCACCTGAAAACCTATTCTCCAAACACTTTCTATATACATTGCGTTCAACTTCTGCTCCCCATGAAAGGGCCTACAAATCATTGGAACTCCTTCTGCAATGCTTTCAAGCGTTGAGTTCCATCCACAGTGGCTCCAGAAGCCTCCTACTGCAGGATGTCCAAGTACTTCTATCTGCGGTGCCCATTTTACAATGTATCCTCCTCTTTCTGAGACCATCGTACTGACTTCCTCTGGCAATGACTCAGAGGCATCTCGGATGACCCATAAGAAAGGTTGGTTACTATCACACAAGCCCCAAGCCATCTCCGAAACTTCCTTAGTTCCCATGTCAAATATGCTTCCCAAGCTTATGTATATCACTGACCTCGGTTTTTGCTTGTTTAGCCATTCGATGCAGCTCCTGTCTTCTTCAAGTAATCTAGAAGGTGGGGAAGCTGTCATGTGAAGAGGGCCAATATGGTACATCGGAATTTCAATTTCTTGTTCTAGCCATGACAGAGATGAGCTCTCTAGACAGCTCACGGTGTTGATGATAACAGCGCAAGCAGTTCTTTTGTTGGCTGCTTCCCTGCAGACCTCAAAAAGGTGATCTAGTGGCCCCAGTCCTGAAGTCGGTAGGTCTTTGTATCGTAATGGTGGATACAAATTTTCCACCATCTTTTCTTGCATTCCAGGATCTGCAAAACAAAAAAAATATATATACTAAGTTTAAGTGAAACAAATGGTTTCCGGATGTGTTATTAATATTGTTTTGGGCACCTTCCATGTCAACCGAGAACTTGTCAGCATTGATTTTACTTAGTACGAAGCGTGAAACGTAATTTGTAGCACTTTGAGTGCTGAAGATGACACTGGGAAGGTTGAACTTCTTAGCTGCAGCTCCACAGAAGTACATGAACTCGTCGTAGATGATACAAGCAATATCACTGCCTTGTTGTAGCAGCAACTGAGCTATACAGTCCTTGAAGCTTGCCTCACTGGTTTTGTTGAGATTTATCATAAACTCGATTCCTCCGAGTCTCACGAGTTCGGACTCTGCTAAGCTTTCTTCTATGGTGACAAACTGAAAACCAGGGAAGTGTTGAGAAGAAGACCTTACTCGATTGAACTGTCCCTCAACAACCGTAATCGAGAAGCCCTTGGAGTAAAGGGCTTTCCCAAGTTGCATCATTGGAGTAACATGACCTTGTGCTGGAATTGGAACTAACACTATCCTTCTCTTGCCTTCCCTTTTCTCCATTGCTTAGCCTCTTTCTCTCTTGTCTCATCTCTCATTGAGGAACATATCTAAATAATTGAGCCAAATTATTAGTATAATCCCATTTGCATTGAAAATTTTCCGCAATCTTCCAAAAATTCCATATTATATAGTTAAGTCGTCCTCGTGTGGCAACTACTCTTTTTAAAATTTTCTACACGTTAAAGTGACATTAACTCCAAGAATAATATTGTTGGTTGGTTTGTTTTGGCTTACATAGGAGTTGGTGGTTTGTAGCCACATTAAGTATTGTTTTGAAGATTTAAATAATAATTAAGATGTCATGAGGCTTGACGTGTAGTACGTAGTAATCCAACTATAACAAAATTTGGTGCAATTATTTGCTCAAAGTCCAAAGAGTTGGTATACAAGTACAATATTTCCTTTAAAAGTAGCAACACGTATGGATCTCTAATCTTGGTGCAATTATTGGATCAAAGGATTGGTATACGATTTAAGTAACGACGAACCAGTAGTAAATTCAGTTAATATAATGGCAAATTTTGACACAAATAACTAACTAGAACTGCTAGAGTATGGGTTGGTATTTTTATTGTATTTTTAAATCATTTAAATAAATATCTCATATAGATTGTTATAAATTTTAAATTGTTATTTTTATAATATGTCATGAAAATATATATATATATATATATATATTTTTTTGCCAACCAAACATTATTTAGAAAAGAACTCTAAGGTTGGTAACACAAACCAGAAAAAAAATGTTTACAAAAGAAACTGCTGAAAGTAAAGATCTAGACGATCAAGACAATCCGCTCTCAAATTCGACGAGAGAGGGATCTTGGACAAGGAGAAGAGAAGAAAAACCGCCCGTAGCAGATGTAAATCGTCTAGGATGTTAGAGGAAGCGGGCCAGTCTTTCGGAACCTAAATCATCACTACTAGGTATAGTAGTCTGCACTGTGATGCAACAATTATATATTGAGCAAACTGCCAAGAGAGATACTTGTGTTTGATACTTTCATGCAACAATTATTAATTGTTTTTTATTCGCATAAAAAAACCACATACTTTTAAATTTGTTAGATCAAACTTGATCTACACAATTCAACCATCTCTGATAATACATGTCGTTCAACATTTTTACTTTGTCTTCAAGTACTTGACAAGCTCATTCAAAGCGTTGTATGAGATACCCCCACTTTTCACAGAGGCTTTGAGCTTCTCTTTTAGAACGAGGGCTCTCTCCTGCATCCCGCCTCCTTCATCATCCACCATTAACCTCTTCACAGCTCTTTCAACCTCTCCTCTCACTACACGAAAACATGTCATTTGTGACTACTTTCTGTGACTGAATTTTTAGTCGCAAGCTTTTTTGACCGTTTTGCAACATTTTTGTGACGGGCTAACGACGACAAAAATACTAGACGTAAAGGAGTCGCCAATTTACGACACCCAAATTTCAGTCGCAAACGCATTGCTATTATGCGACTGTTTTGGAACAATGTCTCGACAATAAAACATTAGTCGCAAAATAATCGCAGTTTATGACGAATTAAAGACTGAAGATTTAGTCAGCAAGAAGAGTCGCAAAACTGTCGGAAAATCACGACGTATTTGCCACTTCTAGTTTGCTTTAACATTTGAAGTCACAAATCAGTCGGTCAATGATGTCGGTAAAAAATGTGGCAAATGTGGAAGTTTGCGTTTGTACTGAACATTTGCGACCTTTATTTTGTCTCTATTATATGATAAAAGAGTGATAAACCAGTCGTAGTTTGCGACGGTTTTATTTGTAGTCGCAAAGGCATCGCAAAAACGTCGGTAAAAAACATGGTAAATGTTAAAGTTTGCGTTTGTACTGAACTTTTGCGACCTGTATTCTGTCTCGATTATGTGGTTAGAAACATGGTAAAGAGTCGTAATTTGCGACGTATTCTTTTCAGTCGCAAAGTTTATACTATATATATCACATCGCTCTCACCCTTCCATTTATATCGCTCTCATTAGTTTGTAAGTAGAAAGACGTAAGAAAGAAGAGTTTTTTTAGAGGAGAAGAAAAAAAAAGAGTTTTTTTTAGAGGGAAAGGAAAAAAAAAGAAAGAAAAAAGAGTCTATTTATAGAGGGAAAGAAAAAAAAGTGTTAAAAAAATATGTGGAATTCATCTCGAGAGTGGATGTATAATCGGATCGATGGAAGAACAAATAATATCTCTAAAGAATTTTTGGCGCGGGTGGAGCAGTTCATGAATTTTTCAAACAGCCAGCCTATAGCACAAAACAGTGGAGGTAGGTTTTACTGTCCTTGCGTAAAATGTCAGAACGATGTTATTTTGCATGGTACGACAATATCTAATCATTTGCATAGTAAAAGATTTATGCCAAATTATTATGTATGGTCTGAACATGATGAAGAGTATGATGTGCAAGGGGTAGGAACCAATAGTCATCATCCTAATACAAATTATACTAGTACTGGTAGTGAGCATGGTAGTCAACGTGGTAGTCAACCAATAGGATTTGAGGAAAATGTATATGCTGAGATGGTGAATGATGCATTTCATGGTACCACGCCTTATAATGAGTATCATGAATATGAAAGTGGATATGATCATGGATATGATCATATCCATGAAGAACCCACTCAAGAGGCGAGACTGTTCTACGACATGTTAGATGCTGCAAATACTCCACTTTATGATGGATGTCATGAAGGTCATTCGCAACTATCATTGGCGTCTAGGTTCATGAACATCAAGGTAGACAATAATTTGTCTGAGGCATGCATGGACGATTGGGCTGAATTGTTTATGGAGGTTTTACCAGAGGGTAATCAAGCTACTGGTTCATACTACGAGACAGAGATTTTAGTGCAAAAGATAGGATTGCCATACCATACAATTGATGTATGTATAGAGAATTGTATGCTCTTTTGGAAAGAAGATGTGAATTTGGAGCATTGCAAGTTCTGTGGGAAGCCAAAGTACAAAAGTAGTGAGGGTAGAACTAGAATACCCTTCAGTCATATGTGGTATCTACCTATTGCTGATAGATTGAAGAGGATATACCAATCAGAGAAGACCGCATCATCAATGAGATGGCATGATGAGCATGATTCAGAAGATGGAGTAATGTGTCATCCATCTGATGCGCCTGAATGGAAGAATTTCCAACATTTACATCCCACATTTGTGCAAGAGCCACAAAACGTTTACCTTGGGTTATGTACAGATGGTTTTAATCCTTTTGGGGTGTCCAAAAATCATTCTTTGTGGCCTGTGATCTTAACTCCATAAACCTACCTTCGGATATGTGCATGAACAGCGAGTATTTATTTCTTACGATTCTGAACTCCGGACCAAACCACCCACGAGCCAGCCTTGATGTTTTCCCCCAACCATTAATCGATGAGTTAAAGGAGTTATGGTATATTGGGGTTGAGGCTTATGATATCTCACTAAATCAAATTTTCAACATGAAAGTTGTTCTTATGTGGACTATAAGCGATTTTCCAGCATACGGTATGTTGTCGGGATGGACGACACATGGAATATTAGCATGTCCAATTTGTATGGATGACACTGGTGCTTTTCAATTACCAGCTGGGAGGAAAACATGTTGTTTTGACTGTCATAGGAGATTTCTTCCTACAAGTCATCCAATGCGGAAGAATATAAAGGACTTTCTGAAGGGAAAAGATTCATTGAATGACGAGCCACCTGCATCTCTGACTAGTCAAGCTATATATGAGCGTATAAGGAAAGCCAAAGCACCTAAAACATCTGTCTACGGTGGGAATGGTCACGAAAAGAAAGTTAAAGGCTACGAAAGATGGCATAATTGGCATAAAGAAAGCATATTATGGCAGTTACCGTACTGGGTCGATCTGAATTTAAGGCACAACCTTGATTTGATACACANGCACGTCGAGAAAAATGTCTTTGATAACTTGATGTACACCACTATGAATGTAAAAGATAGATCGAAAGACAACGTGCAGTCAAGATTGGATATTGCAAGATTTTGTTCCCGACAATATTTACATCTAGATGCTCAAGGGAGAGCCCCATTCCCTATTTGGAGAGTGAAAACCAAAGCGAAAGAGGCTTTATTAAAATTGGTAAAAGAAGATGCTAGATTCANCGGATATGTCGCAGATTTAGCTAGCTGTGCTGACATGAAAAATGGAAAGTTTTCGGGAATGAAGAGTCATGACTGCCATGTGTTTATGGAACGATTGCTTCCGTTCATATTTGCAGAGCTTTTACCGCGTAATGTCCACCTGGCGATTTCAGGTATATAAATTAAACATGTAATTTGGTTTAGTTGTTGATATTATATGTATATATAACAACATATCATGTTATAACTTTGTAGGGATTCGAGCATTTTTCCGCGACCTATGTAGTAGAACATTGGAGCAATCCCGCCTCGAAATTCTAAAGGATAATATTGTCATGATCTTGTGTAATTTGGAGAAAATCTTCCCTCCTTCCTTCTTTGATGTAATGGAGCACCTCCCTGTTCACCTACCTTATGAAGCACAATTTGGTGGTCTTGTGCAATATAGGTGGATGTATCATTTCGAAAGGTTTTTTAAACGTTTAAAAGGGAAGGCGAAGAACAAAAGATATCCAGCTGGCTCAATAGTTCAATCATACTTGAATGATGAGATATCTTATTTCTCAGAACACTATTTCGCTTCACACATTTCTACAGCAAGCAGAAGAAGGTAAAACTCTAAATATTATTATTGAATTTTTCTATCAACTTCTAAAATTGTGAAAAAGTTTTTCAAATTAAACTTTAAAAGGTTAATTCGGCATGAATAAGGTGAAGTACCTGTATATCCTATACCAATACCAGATATATTCACTCAAGTGGGTCGTCCAGGCGGTAAAAGTAGTGACATTTGGTTAACTGAAAAAGATTATAAATGCGCACATGCATATGTTCTGCGCAATTGTGCCTATTTCAAGCCACATGAGAGGTATTTTTGATTTACCAAGGATATTTATAACCATATATTCTTAGGTAAACTTTAAAATATCTACTTCTTGTTGATAAAACACAGATTGTTGGAGGCGCAAATTCGATATGAATATCCAGGACTGTCTGATGAAGATGTTAGGTCAAAAAGAGAAGAAGATTTCCATGAATGGATTAAGCAATATATATGTTTTACTATCCACCTATTCACTATATCAACATGATAAATATTGTCTGTTAAAATTTTGTATTTTGAAAGTTTTCCTCCATGGGTCCATGAAATCTTGGACGGTCCTGAAAATAAAGTCAAGTCATGGCCAATATATATTTTAAAAGAGGTTATCTGTTTCACACCAAAGCTCACGGTCTCACTAAAAAAACAATGAATTATGGGGTATGTGTCCGAGGACAAACTTATTCTGATACATCTGACGAGGATGATTTTTATGGGACCATTGAAAATATCATAGAGCTTACCTTTCCAGGATTTTTGAATTTACGGGTCACACTTTTCTATTGTGAATGGTATGACTCTACAATTGACAAAGGCACTCGAATACGCGATGGAGGCATTGTTGACGTGTTGTCATCAAGGAGATACCGACATTATGAACCGTTTATATTAGGTATTGTTCTATTTTAAATATATATTTATAGATATACATATATACATCTAATTGGAGACCCGTTTTTTATGTGTAGGTTCTCAAGCTGATCAAGTTTGTTATCTTTCATATCCTCACACTAAACGACCTCGAAAACTTTTGCTCAACATTCTGAAAGTTAATCCAAGGCATGTTGTACAAGGAAAGTTAAAACAAAAGGAGGTTGTTATATTGCAGCAAACAGTTGATGATGGAATGACATATACAATAGAGGAGATCATAATTGACAGTTTTGTAGATGGTAATCATCCTAATGAAGAAATTGATTTTGAGATCAACGACGCTGAACCAGAAGACGAATTTCGTGGCAACTACTCGTCGTCGTCTTCGTCTTCAGATGAGGATGAAGATGATGAAAATGAAAATGAGGAATATGAATAATTTTCATGTTTAATATTTGTGTATTTGTAATTTTATTGAAATCTCAAACACTTGTGTTAAGGTAATTTTATTGAAATTTCCTACTTGTTTTCTCTACTTGTTTGTCACAAAAGAATCGTAAACTACCACTACTTTGCGACTACTATGTTTAGTTCAATATTTTACTCCTGGTGTCGTATAAACGTATTAAAGTGAGTCTAAATTACGACCGAATCCGGATTAATTTGTGACGACAACCTGAAACTGTGATCGAATTGGTTCTCTTTAGCGATTGTTTTAAATTAATCAGAGAAATTTTCAAATATGAATACAAAACATGTAACCTTATACATTTCTACTTATATCTAACGTATATTATTTACAAAAAATTTAAAACAAAATCAATAAAACACCAAATTTGACAATTATGTTTATATCTTCCAAAACATGTATTAAGGTTACATGTGTTCATTAAGTAAGAGTAGTGAAGCTTGTATATATTTACAAAAATAGTTACAATTTATATTGTTTGGTCTTTTATCAAAATTTAACTCTTAAATGAGAGTATACATGATCAAAGAGTTATATCTAATGTGTTTACTCATATACTAAATATATCTAATATTTTTACTCATTCACTAAAGTCACAAAACAGTCACAATAACAGACTAAAGTGTGACTACGGTTATAGTTTGCGACTGTTTTGTCACTAAGTAGATTGTGCATCTGTTACTCCCAGTCACAATAGAGTCTTAAAGTACAACTATTTAGCGACTATCATACATTAATTTTAGAATTTTACAAATTTGAATACAAAAAATGTCAACTTATACATTTCTACTTATATCTGACATCTAATATTTACTAAATTGTTATAATCACATCAATAAAACACCAAATTTGACAATTATTAAGGTTACATGTGTTTAATTAAGTTAGAGTAGTGAAGGTTGTATATCTTTACAAAAACAGTTACAATTTATATTGTTTAATCTTTAATCAAAATTTAACTCTTAAATGAGAGTATACATGATCAAAGAGTCATATCTAATATGTTTTTGGTGATGAAATCCTAAAAATATTTTAACTTATGTTTTAGCGTCACAAATCAGTCACAATTTGAGACGTAAGGGTGACTGGGTTTATAATTTGCGACTGTTCTGCCACTAAGTATAGTTTTTGTTTAATGTTTATGACAGTCACAAAATAGTCTTAAAGTACCACTACTTTCTTACTAATTAAAAATTTCCCTAAAATTTTGTGAAATTAGAAGCGGTAATAATTTCCCCCCCACATTAAAAAGTCCCCCCCCATCAGATTAAACTTGTAACCCTACTTTATTTCCCGAAACCCTCTTAGTTTTATATCAAAACCCTCTTAGTTAATACTCTCTGCCTTTTCGTTTTCCAATTCAGTCAAATTCTCTTCTTTTTCTCTTAATTTCTGACTTCTTCTCCGATGAGATCCGGTGGTGGTCGTGGTGCTAGATCTAGCGGTGGTGGTAGATCTGACGGCGTTGCGAGACGAAGTAGAGATGTTGCTTCGTTGTCTCACTCCTCTAACCCTTCCTCTCACAATGACACTTCATCACACTCCCAACATTCTCAACCGTCGCTTCCATCTCAGTATACGCAAGCATCATTTCCCCAGTATTCTCGACAAGCTTCTCCTCAGCCACAACAACCAGGCTTTCAACAACAGCTCCACTCCCAGATGCAGCAGCCACCACCACCGCATGCTCATGTTCCGGTGTATCAACAGCCGGCTCCTCAGAATCCGGGATACCAACTGCCGCTTCACAATCTTGGATATCAACCTCCGCTTCACCATCCGACTTATCCACCGCCGCTTCAGAATCTGGGGTTTCAGCCGCCAGCTCTTCAGAATCCGGTGTATCAACAGCCGGCTCCTCAGAATCCAGGGTTCCAACCGCCGCCGCCTCAGAATCAGGAGGATCAAGCGCATCCACCACCGGCTCAGAATCAGGAGAATCAAGACTTCCAACAGCAACTTGATGATTTGCTTGCACTTCCTGGTCGACAGCATCTTCCGATCTTGAGTCCGCTTCCCATCTCCGACACTCAAAGCATATGGTAAAATATTTTTTTCTTTTATTTTATCATTTGATTATCGTTTAGATAAAGAAGTAGAAGAAAGTTTTGTGTGTTGTGTTGTAAAGTTTAAGTGTGTTGTCAAGTTTGATGTGTTGTGTTGTGAAGTTTGGTGTGTTGTGTTGTGAAGTCTGGTTCAAAGTTTCATAGATTATTGTTTGTTGTTTGGTTCGTTTTCTTATTGTTTTCAAAGTTTGGTTCATTTTCTTAGTTGTTTTCAAAGTTTCTTAGTTGTTTTCAAAGTTCTCATTAACTTAACACTCTCATATTTATGTAACAGGTTTGGACGAGACAAAGGAAAGCTATCTCGTGTTATTTCTGTGATTTTAAGGAGAAAGTTTGATGGTCCATACTTCAGCTGGAAGGTTACGCCCTTACACATACGAGAGAGATATTTTAGATCCTTTGCGGTAATATGTGACACAGTTTCTATTTTTAACTATTCTAAGTTAATGAGTTTGTCTTTTGTTTACTTACTTGACACTTACTGTAACGCCCCCGAACCGTACTATGACCACTAAGGCCATCGGACAGCCACGGGACGCCACTTGCAGAATTGCACCAAGGTGATCCGGTCGAGGGACGGAAGCTGCAGATTTCCCGACCGGTCCTCCCTAGCACAGTCCCACCCGCAGCCGAGGTTACTTAGGCTTTGCAACCCTCGCGGCCTGGTGCGTTGTGTTAGCCCGGACTAGGCCGAGTATCAGTTGCAACTTGCCATGCTTTCCTGAAAACCGTATATATATCACTTTAATAAGATAATTCATCGCAAATAAATCATTAAAGTAATATATATAAAGATAGTCGGAAAACTTTACACTTATTCTTTTTAAGAAAATATAGGGTTTTACAAGAAACACAAGAAAACCCTATCCGGTACCCTAACGTTTGCTCCGGCTCTAGACTCACTTAGGTTTCCCTGCAAAACCACAACAAATGAGACATGAGTAATCTAAGATTACTCAGTGAGTCTGGGTACCCCTTCTATCCTAAACAGGACACTACTCCCCCAAACCGACTACCCCGGCAATCCCAGAAAGCTAGCAAGCCACAACAACTAGCAAACAACATCAAAGCAACGCAACAAAAGTTTAGCGGAAGCAATTCAAACAATCAACATGCAAGAGAGGTTAGATCAACGCGACTCGACTCGACGCTCTAAGTCCTCTACACGACTCGCAAGGACAACTAGGATAAACAAGGAACTCTTGAACTACCCTAAACTCCTTGACCGAACAACCCAACAAGACGTCTATAGTACAACAAGGATCGCTCGAAATATCCTAGACTCTTTAACAACACGCAACACGCAACTTGTAAAGACGACTAGACATAAACAAGGGACACTTGATTACTCTAGACTCTTTACTCCTAGGGCCCTTCGATAATCTGTTTCGTTCCATGCCATCCCCCTCATGCCGAGACCACAAAGGTCACCAGCAATGAGCCCACAATCTTAGCTACATCGTCATGTAGCGGTTATGCTGGTAGCTAGTCAGCCGTAACAGTGTCCCCGCGTGAGTGGTCGTCGGGAACTCACGCGTGACAAACGCTTATGGAACAAGAATTATCGACACACTACTCTAGCTAAGACTCAAGAAACAAATTCAAGAGACTAAGCCAAAACACAAGACCACCATAATTCAAGCAATGATTAACCAAGCACGCATGCAAGAAATCAAGCAAGAATAGAACATGCAATAATCACACAAGAAGCAAGAAAATAAATCAAGCAACTTAGGATTATTGTATATGCATGCAACCCATATAATCGACTTAAGCATCAAAATGCAACAAGTCCTAGTATGCATGCAACCGATTAAGATTAAACTATTTAAATCCTACGCCCCATTTAACATGCAACCTACTCGATTTACTCAACTAAATCTTTAAGGTCCATTTAAGCATGTTATTTACTCATACAATGTTGTGCCATAAAAGGCAAAATATTAATCTCATTTCTACCATGCAAGGAACCGGTTTTAAGCAAGAAAGTTTGCTCGCAAATCATGCTAGGTTCGATCATGCATGCAATCCCTGTCCAAATTTTAAACATCCCAATATACTTAAAATGCACCCCAAGTGCTCCTTTAACAAAATATTGAGTGAGTCCCAATTATTCTTGCATGCAACTTAATCAATTTTCACATGATAATTCTAGCATGAATCCTATCATGTTCGCTTGCACCAAAAATCTCAACCAAAACGACATGCATCTACTCTACATGCCTTACCACAGACTCACCTCTTACGCAACCGTCGATGATACTCGGACTTCACAGCACCACTCGATCAGACACTCCGCTCCTTCTTTGCGTCAACAGCTTCTCCTTTGATCTTTCTCTCGGTCGTTCTTGATCTCCCTCTCGATCGTT
This sequence comes from Camelina sativa, assembly GCF_000633955.1. Classification (NCBI taxonomy): domain Eukaryota; kingdom Viridiplantae; phylum Streptophyta; class Magnoliopsida; order Brassicales; family Brassicaceae; genus Camelina; species Camelina sativa. The sequence continues at coordinate 16,178,428 of NC_025693.1, forward strand.
CTTGATCTCCCTCTCGATCAACTCGACCTTCAACAACTCTCTCTTTTCTTCTCTTTCTTTCTCTCGAAAAAAAACTTAAGTGTTTTGAAATTTTTTGGACTAAACTCCCAAATGAAATCGATCACTCCATATTTATAGGCACAACTTGGAACCTTCTTCCCTTAGTGCGTTTTGACAAATGGCGTCCTCATTCCTTGCATGTTGGCCAAGTAGCTCATCCTCCAATCATCGATCGCCATTAAGCCACAAATCCCCTTTTTATTAGTGCATGTGATCATCTCCATTAGTGCATGTGGGTTAAGTGAGCTTAATCCTTAGCTCTTAACCAATTGAATTCCGCCAACTTCGCTAATCCTCTTGATTAAGCTAATCCCCCCCACTATCTCTTCTTAATCTTCTTGAATTTTTAATTCCTCCACTAATCCTTCTTTGATTATATTAATCTCCCACTTTCCTCAATTTTTATTGGTCAAAATATTGAGGAAACACTAATTTTCCCAAAATATTTGATCCTTCGTCCGGCACCTTCGACGTTCCCTCCGGCACTTCTCGACTCGGTCAGATCATTTTCTCGACCGTCCGGACGTTCTGGTACATTCGGCAGTCCCTCGGGCAATTCGGACAGTACGGCTCGGCGATACGTCCCGGGCAACTTCGACTACGCGTCTCGGATATCTCGACACTTCCTCGGGTCATCGGCAGATTCCCTCGAGCTCTCGACAATTTTCTCGGGTACTCGGCATCTCTCCCGAGTCTCGACAATTTTCTCGGGTACTCGGCAACTCCCTCGAGTCTCGACAATTTTCTCGGGTACTCGGCAATTCCCTCGAGTCTCGACAATTTTCTCAGATCTTCTCGACGGATTTCCTCGACAAGTTTTCTCGACTCTCTCGACAAGTCTTCTCGACCAATTTTTTCGACCACTTGTCTTGGTAAATTTTTAGGGTCTCGACCGTGCGTCCGGTACTTCGGTCTTGGCTTGGCCATTCTTCGACTCACAAATATTTCTCCGAACTTCCTTGGGCCATTCACCTTTATTTCCCTTCTTCTTCTTTCTTAGGTCTTTTCCGTCCCATTTCCTCGACCTTTTTGTTTAAAATTTCTACTCTTGGTGAGGGTCATTACATTCTCCTCCCCTTATAAGAATTTGTCCCCGAATTCTCACGCCTTCTCCTTCTTTTTGGTTAATGTCAATACTCCTTGACACAGATGTCATTGCTTTGTGTTTACTATCACTTCAACATCTTTACGAATCTTCCTTTGGCTACTTCCTCGCATCACCTCACTTCCCTAGTTATACCACCGTTTCTCTTAAACACCCGAACATTTGTGGTTGATGCTTTTTGGTAAGCTTCTTCATCTCCAGCATTCCCTTGGCTCCTCTTAATTTTTATGTCCTCCAATACTAAGGCTTTTGCCTTGTTGCTTCATGACTTGCCCACTACGTGGACTTCTTAGTTTAATACTTCTCTTTCTTCAGCTTGTTCCTGACTCTTTTCTTTTCTCCAACATCTTACTACTTCCTCGTACAACTCCGTACTCTCCTTAATTTATTAATCACCGTGCTTTGCTCCTCTGGCTCCCCCCCAGTTTTTCAACCTCGATCTTCTTTCTCCAATTCTTTTAACTTCACCTTCCTTAGGACTTTTAACTTCTCCAACGCCTTTAGCTTCACGCTCTATTAGATTTCAACTTCTCCAATGCCCTTAGCTTTACGCTTTATTGGATTTCAACTTCTCCAATGTCCTTAGCTCCATAAAACCTCTCCCTGGGTTACTCTGAGCTTCACTACGAACTTCTTCTTCAACTCCCATACTTTTGAAATTTGGTTCGATAACCTTGCCCATACCTTGCCCCTTAGCATAGAAATGATGTTTCTTTTGCCGCCTATTATTTTCTTGCACCCTCTTTGTCTATTCACAGACTCTTCCTTTCACGCATTATCTTTTTGCGTCCTCCTTGTCCCACTCCTTGGACCATGCACTTTTTTCTTGCACTTTCTGGGTCATGTTCACTTCGACCCCTTTTAGTTTCGCCATTGTCAATCGATTCTGCACTATTCTTTCCTTCTTGAATTTCTTTGCGTTCGCCGAAACCTTTCTAATCATTCCTCTTCTCCTTCTTACATCATTGTTCCAAACTGGCTGCTCTGCTTCCGCTGAACACCCCCTTGGACTCCCTTGGACATCTTCTCTTTTGTCTGATCGCGCTTAGTGGTGTCTTACGTGAATCCTCATCGATTGCGTGCAAGTTAATCATGCAAATGCTTATGCAATATATTAACTATGCAAACCTATAAAACTCAAGCAACAATCAAAGCAAGTGATAAAACAAGCAAGGATTAGCACAAGTTTTATATAGCACAACATCACAACCACGGCTAGAGAACATAGGGTACTTTTTACAAACCGATTGAAAAAGTCCTAGCCGATGATACTACGGGTTCAGATCCTAGACAACAACAACAAGGTTAAGTCTAGAAACAACAAAAAGAACACTATCCGACCCTTACATATAAACCCCCAAAAAAAAAAAAACTTCCCTTACACCCCAGTATCCTACTGGTTCCTGAGCCTAGTACACGCTTCGCACGTGCATACCCACTCCCTGGCTGGCTCATCAGGTGGCGGTTTGGCGGGAGACTCGGTTGAGGTAGAGGCAGCAGACATCGAGGTTCCAGCTTGATTTGTCGGGCTCACTTCAACTCTTTCGGTTCGACCTACCGGGTTCACTCCCGTTCCTTCGAATGGATTGGTCGAGTTCATTCTCTCTCGCACCATCCGGTATGGACATTCATGAACACAGTGTCCTCTTCCACCACACACGGTACATACCATATACTCCGGGTCCGGAAAGTGTTGAGGTCTCGTCCTCCAACAATGATTGTTCGGATGCCCCGGTTCTCCACACGCCTCGCATCTCCTCCAATATCTCATGCGATCCGGGTTTGGGCAGCGATAGGCAAAGTGCCCTCGCATTCCGCACCATTCGCAGTCCTTGTTCGATGGGTCACACATGTCTCTCAACGCCGGTCTCCAGCAATGTCTCGTCCAATGCCCAATGCCTTCACACAACTCGCAATAGGGCGTGTTCCTCATGTGAACTTGGTCTGGGTAGACCCCCCTCTTCCTGGCAGTGGCTCGCACTCTCAGCCTGCCTCTCGGTTGAAACGTTATGGAGTGCATCTCCAACTCCCCTTTCGCTTGCAACTCTTGGTAATACTCCCTTGTTCTCTTCAAACTCGAACTACTTTCTCCAATCTCCATCCTTAGTTGTTCTCGGTTCTGCCTTCTTAATTCATACATCTTAGCAAGCATCTCCAAATCTCGGTCCATTGGTTCCTCTTCTTGCTCCTCCTCTTGTCCCGGCAATACCATCTGCAATGGTACAACTTTGATGGGACTATGGCGCCTTAGCACAATCTGATTTGACTCCCCTTGGTCTGGCATAATTTGGTTTGGCATTAAGAGATCCGGTTCCTCTCGGTCTCTCGCAGCTTGACTTGATTCCCCTCGTTCCCTCACGACTTGGCTCGAACTGGCCCATCGTCTCACATTCTCCCTCGGCTCTATACTAGCCACCACTTCTCGGTCTCGGTCTCTCCTTGGTTCCACTACAAAAGTCGGAATCCCCTCGTCGTCACTTGACACAAGATCGATCACCTCCACTTCCCTGGTCGGCCTCTCGGTCTTAGAGTTTCCATCAATCGGATTCTCTTCTCCATTGGATTCTGGTACTATGACTTCCCCGTCACCCTCATTTACTCGCTCCGGTGAGCGCATCTCATCTAACATAAGTACGATTCTTGTAACCGTCTCGGGTCTCTCCTCCGCAGGCTGCTCCGTACCGCTAGTGCCTCTGGTCTCGGGTACCACTCCCGCATTACTAGCATTGCCTCCTTCCTCCGGCACATACATATCCGTCAAGAAATTTAGAATCTTCTCGACTGTCTCCGGGTACTCCCTCAAGTGCTTCTCGGGACTAACATCGTCGGACTGATCTTCCACAAGATCTAACAGCAACTTTTGTAATCGTTCGGCGAGCTCCACCTCCGCCTCTCCATGATCTCCAACAGGTAGAGTTTCGAACTTGCCTTGCGCGTCCATTCGAACTTGAAGACGGCTCGGCTCACCAATCTCCAACACAATAGTCTGATCATCTTGATCAGCTTCTACCTCCTCCGTTTCATCTAAACATTTTGACGGATCGGTCTCGATCGACCAGTTGGTGTCGTCCGCATCGAACACCCCGTCCTCATCCCGGTCATTCGAATCACTCGTCTCGAGACTGTTTTCTGATCCCGTCGACAAATACCCATTGTGATGCCCGTAATCCTCATGTCTCGGCCCCTCATCCCCTGAAACATCCCCGCAACCTGAATCACCTGAATACATCTAAAACCCACAAGAAACAAGGTTAGATGTTTAAGTCATTCTAAGGTTCAACTTAGACTAGCCAGGCAAACGGTCCGGATAAAATTTCATGCTGTTGCGACACATTACCCGATAAAACATTGAAATGCACAAGTGCTCGCGGGTTTGAAAACACCGCTCTAATACCACCGTTGTAACGCCCCCGAACCGTACTATGACCACTAAGGCCATCGGACAGCCACGGGACGCCACTTGTGGAATTGCACCAAGGTGATCCGGTCGAGGGACGGAAGCTGCAGACTTCCCGACTGGTCCTCCCTAGCACAGTCCCACCCGCAGCCGAGGTTACTTAGGCTTTGCAACCCTCGCAGCCTGGTGCATTGTGTTAGCCCGGACTAGGCCGAGTATCAGTCGCACCTTGCCATGCTTTCCTGAAAATCGTATATATATATCACTTTAATAAAATAATTCATCGCAAATAAATCATTAAAGTAATATATATAAAGATAGCCAGAAAACTTTACACTTATTCTTTTTAAGAAAATATAGGGTTTTACAAGAAACACAAGAAAACCCTATCCGGTACCCTAACGTTTGCTCCGGCTCTAGACTCACTTAGGTTTCCCTGCAAAACCACAACGAATGAGACATGAGTAATCTAAGATTACTCAGTGAGTCTGGGTACCCCTTCTATCCTAAACAGGATACTACTCCCCCAAACCGACTACCCCGGCAATCCCAGAAAGCTAGCAAGCCACAACAACTAGCAAACAACATCAAAGCAACGCAACAAAAGCTTAGCGGAAGCAATTCAAACAATCAACATGCAAGAGAGGTTAGATCAACGCGACTCGACTCGACGCTCTAAACCCTCTACACGACTCGCAAGGACAACTAGGATAAACAAGGAACTCTTGAACTACCCTAAACTCCTTGACCGAACAACCAAACAAGACGTCTAGAGTACGACAAGGATCGCTCGAAATACCCTAGACTCTTTAACAACACGCAACACGCAACATGTAAAGACGACTAGACATAAACAAGGGACACTTGATTACTCTAGACTCTTTACTCCTAGGGCCCTTCGATAATCTGTTTCGTTCCATGCCATCCCCCTCATGCCGAGACCACAAAGGTCACCAGCAATGAGCCCACAATCTTAGCTACATCGTCATGTAGCGGTTATGCTGGTAGCTAGCCCGCCGTAATAGTGTCGCCGCGTGAGTTATCGTCGGGAACTCACGCGTGACAAACGCTTATGGAACCAGAATTATCGACACACTACTCTAGCTAAGACTCAAGAAACAAATTCAAGAGACTAAGCCAAAACACAAGACCACCATAATTCAAGCAATGATTAACCAAGCACGCATGCAAGAAATCAAGCAAGAATAGAACATGCAATAATCACACAAGAAGCAAGAAAATAAATCAAGCAACTTAGGATTATTGTATATGCATGCAACCCATATAATCGACTTAAGCATCAAAATGCAACAAGTCCTAGTATGCATGCAACCGATTAAGATTTAACTATTTAAATCCTACGCCCCATTTAACATGCAACCTACTCGATTTACTCAACTAAATCTTTAAGGTCCATTTAAGCATGTTATTTACTCATACAATGTTGTGCCATAAAAGGCAAAATATTAATCTCATTTCTACCATGCAAGGAACCGTTTTTAAGCAAGAAAGTTTGCTCGCAAATCATGCTAGGTTCGATCATGCATGCAATCCCTTGTCCAAATTTTAAACATCCCAATATACTTAAAATGCACCCCAAGTGCTCCTTTAACCAAATATTGAGTGAGTCCCAATTATTCTTGCATGCAACTTAATCAATTTTCGCATGATAATTCTAGCATGAATCCTATCATGTTCGCATGCACAAAAAATCCCAACCAAAACGACATGCATCTACTCTACATGCCTTACCACAGACTCACCTCTTACGCAACCGTTGATGATACTCGGACTTCACAGCACCACTCGATCAGACACTCCGCTCCTTCTTTGCGTCAACAGCTTCTCCTTTGATCTTTCTCTCGGTCGTTCTTGATCTCCCTCTCGATCAACTCGACCTTCAACAACTCTCTCTTTTCTTCTCTTTCTTTCTCTCGAAAAAAACTTAAGTGTTTTGATAGTTTTTGGACTAAACTCCCAAATGAAATCGATCACTCCATATTTATAGGCACAACTTGGAACCTTCTTCCCTTAGTGCGTTTTGACAAATGGCGTCCTCATTCCTTGCATGTTGGCCAAGTAGCTCATCCTCCAATCATCGATCGCCATTAAGCCACAAATCCCCTTTTTATTAGTGCATGTGATCATCTCCATTAGTGCATGTGGGTTAAGTGAGCTTAATCCTTAGCTCTTAACCAATTGAATTCCGCCAACTTCGCTAATCCTCTTGATTAAGCTAATCCCCCCACTATCTCTTCTTAATCTTCTTGAATTTTTAATTCCTCCACTAATCCTTCTTTGATTATTTTAATCTCCCACTTTCCTCAATTTTTATTGGTCAAAATTTTGAGGAAACACTAATTTTCCCAAAATATTTGATCCTTCGTCCGGCACCTTCGACGTTCCCTCCAGCACTTCTCGACTCGGTCAGATCATTTTCTCGACCGTCCGGATGTTCTGGTACATTCGGCAGTCCCTCGGGGAATTCAGACAGTACGCCTCGGCGATACGTCCCGGGCAACTTCAACTACGCGTCTCGGATATCTCGACACTTACTCGGGTCATCGGCAGATTCCCTCGAGCTCTCGACAATTTTCTCGGGTACTCGGCATCTCCCCCGAGTCTCGACAATTTTCTCGGGTACTCGGGAACTCCCTCGAGTCTCGACAATTTTCTCGGGTACTCAGCAATTCCCTCGAGTCTCGACAATTTTCTCAGATCTTCTCGACGGATTTCCTCGACAAGTTTTCTCGACTCTCTCGACAAGTCTTCTCGACCAATTTTTTCGACCACTTGTCTTGGTAAATTTTTAGGGTCTCGACCGTGCGTCCGGTACTTCGGTCTTGGCTTGGCCATTCTTCGACTCACAAATATTTCTCCGGACTTCCTTTGGCCATTCACCTTTATTTCCCTTCTTCTTCTTTCTTAGGTCTTTTCCGTCCCATTTCCTCGACCTTTTTGTTTAAAATTTCTACTCTTGGTGAGGGTCATTACACTTACTTTACATTGTTGTTCTGTGTAGGGGAAATACAACTGGGATGTTGCGATTACTGAGCTTGTGAGAGAAGGATTTGTGAAGATAGCGAAAAATAGAATGAAAGGAATTGTAAGTCAAGCAAAGACGTATGATGAGCCACCGATTTGGATCAATCTGATGTGTCTGCATTTGATAGGGTTTTAACTATAGTTTTTACACTTGTTTTGAGTCTTTTGTTAGGTCCAAGTGTGCTTTTAGAGTCCTTTTAGTCTTTTGTGAGTCTGTCAGGTTCTAGGCTACTTTGGAAGGAAACTGAGTGTTTTGGAGATGAAAACATGCATCTGGAGCCAATTTGGTGAAGACTGATCGGACTAGCAAGCAGATGGAGCAAACAGAGAAAAGCATCCAGGATCGGCTGATCCGCATTCGGGATCGACCAGTCCCGAACCCGAAGCAACTTTTCCTTTTTCATTTTAAACCGACTTTTAGGGTTTTATTTTGATATTTAAGTTAGAGGCTCGGCCTCCAAAGACATAAGATTTATTTTTTGAGACTATTTTTNTCCCATTTCCTCGACCTTTTTGTTTAAAATTTCTACTCTTGGTGAGGGTCATTACACTTACTTTACATTGTTGTTCTGTGTAGGGGAAATACAATTGGGATGTTGCGATTACTGAGCTTGTGAGAGAAGGATTTGTGAAGATAGCGAAAAATAGAATGAAAGGAATTGTAAGTCAAGCAAAGACGTATGATGAGCCACCGATTTGGATCAATCTGATGTGTCTGCATTTGATAGGGTTTTAACTATAGTTTTTACACTTGTTTTGAGTCTTTTGTTAGGTCCAAGTGTGCTTTTAGAGTCCTTTTAGTCTTTTGTGAGTCTGTCAGGTTCTAGGCTACTTTGGAAGGAAACTGAGTGTTTTGGAGATGAAAACATGCATCTGGAGCCAATTTGGTGAAGACTGATCGGACTAGCAAGCAGATGGAGCAAACAGAGAAAAGCATCCAGGATCGGCTGATCCGCATTCGGGATCGACCAGTCCCGAACCCGAAGCAACTTTTCCTTTTTCATTTTAAACCGACTTTTAGGGTTTTATTTTGATATTTAAGTTAGAGGCTCGGCCTCCAAAGACATAAGATTTATTTTTTGAGACTATTTTTTATTGAGAGCAAAGGGAGAAGATCTCTAATCCTTCTTGACACTTTAGAGAAGATTTCTAAACCCTATTTTCTATTCTTTTGCAATTCAATTATGTTTTCTTCATTATTGATTTGCTGTTTCTCCTTCTCCATGTCTGAGTAGTTTCACTGTTGGGTTTAGGGTTTCAGAAGGGTTTCTATGATTAATTGATGCTAGATTTGTTAGATTAGGGATTGATCTTATTGTTCTTCATCTATAGTTTTTCTTAATGCTTAAGCTAGATTGATCACCTAGATTAAGATCTTAGGTGTAATTCATCGGGGCACCAAAAGTGTTGTTGAGTTGCTTGAAAAGAACATAGGTGAGCAAGGTGGGCCTTAGCCAATGAAAGTTGAAGTTGAGGCACCTTGTGAACAGATCAAACTTGAACTTGTTATTGCTTGCTTGGTTTGCTAGATCCAAACGACGGTTTAGGGTTTAGTGAATTCATTGCATAGATAGTTAATGCTGTGAAAGTAGGTTAGCTTTACATTAGTGATTTGAGTTCTAGAACGGTGTCTAATGCATCCCTATCTAATCATCTAAATTCGTGATCATAAACCCTAAAAATTCCCTGCGCCCAATATTTCTCTATTGCCTTAAAAACACTTGTTTACTTTTTCGTTTTTAGATAGTTACTTGATTCACAAACTTTTCCATTGTCTTAGCTATATTTGATCTTGATAATTTCTTAGTGCAATTTTTTGTTCTCTGTGGATTCGACCCTAAAGTGCTACGACGACACCACTAGATCGTGGTTGAGTGTGCTTTGGATTATTGATTTAAATCTAGATCAATTTGGCGCCGTTGCCGGGAACCAAAACGTTGCCTTTGAGATTCTAGATTTAAATTTAGTCTAAGCTTTATTTTATTTTATTTACTAATTAGTTCTTGTGTTCTTTCTCTTGTGTTTCAGGTTTATGCAAACAAGAAGCCACAAGCCTACTGGTTTACGTAATCTGCGAAACGAAGAGTTATCTCTACTCCAACGAGAAAACAGAAAAGCGAAAGCTAAAGCTGACAAGATGGAGGATGGACAGAATCCAGATGTTCGTCAGCCTAACCCTCAAGAGGTCGTTATTCCGCCTCCTCCTCCTGCACCAAAAGAGCATAATGCAGCTAAGCTGAATCCACCAGCCATACGAACTACTTTGAGGGATGAAGATGCTCACAACAGGCTATTTGCGAATCGGTCTGCGATTCAACCTCCTGCTCCTGCGAGACAAGATTATGAGATCAAGCATAGCCTGATCAATTTGGTCCAGAACCGTGTGTTTAATGGATTAGCATCAGAGAGCCCTCTTGACCATATTGAAGCTTTTGAGAGATTGGCTAGTACAACAAGGTCTAATGGAGTTCCGTACGATTACCTCATGCTGACTTTGTTCCAATTCTCTTTAGGAGATAAAGCATTGAGATGGCTAAATCTCTTGGACCGAGGATCACTTACCACTTGGGAGCAGTGTAGAGCCGCGTTTTTAAACCACTTCTACACTAAGTCACGATCAGCTATGTTGAGGAGCAAGATCACTACCTTCTCACAAGGTGGTACAGAGTCTTTTTGTGAAGCGTGGGAGAAATTCAAGGAGTATGTGAGGGACTGTCCTCATCATGGCTTTTCACAAGAGAATCTTATAAACATCTTCTATGGAGGAATTGACCAGAAGTACCAGATGGCAATCGATACTGCCAGCAGAGGAGATTTTTCTTCTAACACTGCCGCTGAAGGAAACCTCTTGATCGAAAACCTTGCAATGAGTAACAACAATCATAGCCATGAGTATGATTGTTCTGTGCGTGTTGTTAGCTCCGTGAATACAGATGTCATTAAGAGTCTCACTGCCAAGGTAGACCTTCTTTTGAAGAGAGATCAGCAAGCTGTCAACATGTGCGACGGGCAGACGGGTGCGTATCAGCAAGTTGGAGTAAATTCATGTTTTGAGGGGACAGAGGAGCTGAACTATGTAGGAGGACAAGGGAACTATCAGAATCATGGGTTTAATCAGAATTATAGAAATCATCCTAATCTCTCCTACAGAAGCACCAACGTTGAGAATCCTCAGGATCAGGTGTATCCTCCACATAATCAACAAGGTAACTCCCCGCAAGGATTTCAGAACAAAGGTGCTGGATTTAGTAGCTCAAACGTCCAAGGATACCTCACTCCATCTGCAGCTCCACAAGATAACAAACTCGAATTGATGATGCAAGCACTTCTGGAGGGCCATAAGAAAAGTTCTGCTGAGATTAATGTCAAGATTGATAGCATGTACAATGATTTGAATGGGAAATTTGAGAGGTTGACTTCACGTGCTGACTCCATTGATAAGAGAGTCTCTGCTATTTCTTCTAGCTCTAAGAAGAAAGAGTCATGCAATGCTATCACACTCCATGGTGGGATAGAAGATGGGCAGAGTTGTGCTATGATCAACTCATGTTTGGCTTCCGCAGAGATGGGATCGATCAGTTCCGAGCCTAGATTGGTCCGTCTCATCTATCCTGATAATTCGAGTCTGCTCCCCAGAGAAGTTGGATCGACCGATCCCCCTTATAGATCGACCGATCCCGTCATTGACGAAGAACCAATTTCAAAAAGTCCCAGATCGACCGCTCCACGTCCAGACCAGTCAGTCCCTGTTGCAGGTATGGGAAAACCCAGCTCAGTTGTTCCTGATGCAGATTACAAAGAATCACTTCTTGTGGAACCAAAGCCCTATAGGCCACAAATTCCTTTTCGAAGAAGACATGAGAAGAATCCTCTGGATGAAAAGAAGTATGGTCGGTACAAAGAAGCTATAAGTGAGTTCATCGCTGACATTCCCTTTACAGAGGCAGTAAAGCATATCTCTTTGTTTAAGAAGGTTTACAATGATGTTGTGGTTGAAGAAAAGGATTAGGTGGAGGTTAAAGCGTTTTTGGCTCAAGAGAAGAGCATTCATGCTCCAGCTTTAAAAAGACTACCAAAGTTAGAGGATCCAGGAAAATTTGTTGTTCCATGCTCCATCCTAGGAGTGAACTTTGAGGATTCCCTTTATGACACTGGATCTAGTGTGAACGTAATGTCTAAAGCTGTTGCAGAGAGGTTGGGAATTGATGATATGAAGGCTTCTAAGGTCTCTCTAAAGTTTGCAAATGCTGTCACCACGACTCCACAAGGCTTCATTAATAATCTAGATGTTCGAGTTGGGAATTGCTTGGTTGCTATAGATTTTCATGTTGTGGAAATGAGCAAGGGTTCTGTAATGGCTTTGATTCTTGGGAGACCTTTCCTAGCAACCGTGGGAGCATTTGTTGACTTGCCTAATAAGAGGATCACTTTCTCTAACATTGATGATAAAGTCTTCTACAACGCAATCACTGCAAATGAAGCTATACGCCATGGCTCTTGTCTAGTTGTAGAACATGAGAAGAAGGTGGATGTCATGATAACGGGAGAGAGTGCTGATAAGAATGAGGTCAACGAAGTCCTGGATGGGGACACTCATTCTTCTGAGAAAAGGTCTAAGAGGGTTAAGAAGAGAGACAAGCCGAAGATAGAGAGAGTAATAGGAGATCTTCACATAACCTTGGTACCCCAGAAATATGTTAGAGACACCATTGAGTACAAGGTGAAGTGTAAANTTTACAGAGGCAGTAAAGCATATCTCTTTGTTTAAGAAGGTTTACAATGATGTTGTGGTTGAAGAAAAGGATTAGGTGGAGGTTAAAGCGTTTTTGGCTCAAGAGAAGAGCATTCATGCTCCAGCTTTAAAAAGACTACCAAAGTTAGAGGATCCAGGAAAATTTGTTGTTCCATGCTCCATCCTAGGAGTGAACTTTGAGGATTCCCTTTATGACACTGGATCTAGTGTGAACGTAATGTCTAAAGCTGTTGCAGAGAGGTTGGGAATTGATGATATGAAGGCTTCTAAGGTCTCTCTAAAGTTTGCAAATGCTGTCACCACGACTCCACAAGGCTTCATTAATAATCTAGATGTTCGAGTTGGGAATTGCTTGGTTGCTATAGATTTTCATGTTGTGGAAATGAGCAAGGGTTCTGTAATGGCTTTGATTCTTGGGAGACCTTTCCTAGCAACCGTGGGAGCATTTGTTGACTTGCCTAATAAGAGGATCACTTTCTCTAACATTGATGATAAAGTCTTCTACAACGCAATCACTGCAAATGAAGCTATACGCCATGGCTCTTGTCTAGTTGTAGAACATGAGAAGAAGGTGGATGTCATGATAACGGGAGAGAGTGCTGATAAGAATGAGGTCAACGAAGTCCTGGATGGGGACACTCATTCTTCTGAGAAAAGGTCTAAGAGGGTTAAGAAGAGAGACAAGCCGAAGATAGAGAGAGTAATAGGAGATCTTCACATAACCTTGGTACCCCAGAAATATGTTAGAGACACCATTGAGTACAAGGTGAAGTGTAAAGGAATATCCCGGCCTTTCTCTAAAGTTAAAGCCATCCTCACTCTGGAGTTTAAAGATAAAGGCCAAGAAGCAATGGATGGTATGCTGAAAAAGACTTTGGAGCTTAAGTTGACGAATTGGAGAGCTTGTCCTGATATGAGTTCTCATCCTCCCATCACTTGACACCTGAAACCACGGTCAAGCTATAGACCTTAAACAAGTGCTTATGGGAGGCAACCCATGGGGTTTGTGCTAGCTTACCCTTTTCTTTTTATTTGTCTTAGGATTTTGGTTTTGTTTTTAGGATTTATTACGGTGAAATCACGTCCGGTGTTAAGTGTTTTCAGGAACATATTCCAAACGCAGAAGATGCAAAATGTTTTGTTCCAGGAGCTTAGGAACGATCAGTCCTCCTTAAAGATCGATCGATCCCGTTGGTTTTCTGCGGGTATCTCCAAGTTCAATAATGTGACAGATCAGTCGATCCCATTCTGAGACTGATCGGTCCCCACCCTTGCCAACACCACTCCAACACCAGATGCGAGATCACCGGTTTTTCATTCTTTTTCTTTCTTTTTCTTTTTTCAATTTTCTTATTTTCTTTGTCGGAGGTTCCTTTTNTTTAATTTCTTACCTTGGGGCTTGGTATACATCGGACAAGACTCCTCCCTTCAAGCCTCACGAGACATGCATCTCCTCGCAAAGTATGCTTCCCATCTCTCTTCCCTTCAGTACTCAATAAAAAAAAAGANCTTTGGTTGTTTCTTTTGATTTTTCTTTTATTTGAGTCAGTTTGTCGTGCCTAAAAAAAAAAAAAAAAAAATTGGGAAACTATGATCATTTCTAGGAATCTTTTGCTTTGAACTAACACTCTTATGATTACTTTTGTACCTCTGATTTGGAATGAAGCTTGGAATGAACATGAGCAGTCTCAGCACGCCCCAAAAGACACTCGCCAAGGAGAACACTAAGTTGAACCAGAAGTTGTCTCTAGCTTTGAAAAGACTTAACCGGATTTAATTTCTTACCTTGGGGCTTGGTATACATCGGACAAGACTCCTCCCTTCAAGCCTCACGAGACATGCATCTCCTCGCAAAGTATGCTTCCCATCTCTCTTCCCTTCAGTACTCAATAAAAAAAAAGAAATAAAAGGATATAGGTAATAAAAGAAGTGAGCCAAGGGGTGTGCGTAAACCCGTGCATCTTTTGGAATTCATGGAAACCTGTCCCATAAGGAAAAGAGCAAAGGATTGATAAAAATAAAATAAAATGATACCCTAGAAAATTAGGGAGAAATCAATCCTTTGGAAGTGAGAAAAGAGAGAGGAAAGGGAGCATATGAAGGAAGTCTTGGGTGATAAGAGGTTGAAGGAGTCAATAAAGTTCAATGATCGATATTCCCTCGGCGAGACCACACATTTTCACTAATCTGATGTAGAGAGACAACAATGGGGATGCTGAAGGTTCTTTAAGGTTGTGGAGTTGAGAGTAGGGAGTGTTGATCCTAATCATGGGCGGAGTACAAAAAGTAGTTCTTAACTTGATGTGATGAAAAGTGTAAAGAAGAGGTTCCCAAGGATATGTGAGTTTCCACTTTCAAACATTTTCTCTGTTCCTGAGTTTTTGTTTGTTCTTGCTTGAGGACAAGCAAAGATTCAAGTCCGGAGGAATTGATGTGTCTGCATTTGATAGGGTTTTAACTATAGTTTTTACACTTGTTTTGAGTCTTTTGTTAGGTCCAAGTGTGCTTTTAGAGTCCTTTTAATCTTTTGTGAGTCTGTCAGATTCTAGGCTACTTTGGAAGGAAACTGAGTGTTTTGGGGATGAAAACATGCATCTGGAGCCAATTTGGTGAAGACTAATCGGACTAGCAACCAGATGGAGCAAACAGAGAAAAGCATCCAGGATCGGCTGATCCGCATTCGGGATCAACCAGTCCCGAACCCGAAGCAACTTTTCCTTTTTCGTTTTAAACCGACTTTTAGGGTTTTATTTTGATATTTAAGTTAGAGGCTCGGCCTCCAGAGACATAAGCTTTATTTTCTGAGACTATTTTGTATTGAGAGCAAAGGGAGAAGATCTCTAATCCTTCTTGACACTTTAGAGAAGATTTCTAAACCCTATTTTCTATTCTTTAGCAATTCAATTATGTTTTCTTCATTATTGATTTGCTGTTTCTCCTTCTCCATGTCTGAGTAGTTTCACTGTTGGGTTTAGGGTTTCAGAAGGGTTTCTATGATTAATTGATGCTAGATTTGTTAGATTAGGGATTGATCTTATTGTTCTTCATCTATAGTTGTTCTTAATGCTTAAGCTAGATTGATCACCTAGATTAAGATCTTAGGTTTAATTCATCGGGGCACCAAAAGTGTTGTTGAGTTGCTTGAAAAGAACATAGGTGAGCAAGGTGGACCTTAGCCAATGAAAGTTGAAGTTGAGGCACCTTGTGAACAGATCAAACTTGAACTTGTTATTGCTTGCTTGGTTTGCTAGATCCAAACGACGGTTTAGGGTTTAGTGAATTCATTGCATAGATAGTTAATGCTGCGAAAGTAGGTTAGCTTTACATTAGTGATTTGAGTTCTAGAACGGTGTCTAATGCATCCCTATCTAATCATCTAAATTCGTGATCATAAACCCTAAAAATTTCCTG
This sequence comes from Camelina sativa, assembly GCF_000633955.1. Classification (NCBI taxonomy): domain Eukaryota; kingdom Viridiplantae; phylum Streptophyta; class Magnoliopsida; order Brassicales; family Brassicaceae; genus Camelina; species Camelina sativa. Next base: position 16,194,199 of record NC_025693.1, read on the forward strand.
CGCCCAATATTTCTCTATTGCCTTAAAAACACTTGTTTACTTTTCCGTTTTTAGATAGTTACTTGATTCACAAACTTTTCCATTGTCTTGGCTATATTTGATCTTGATAATTTCTTAGTGCAATTGTTTGTTCTCTGTGGATTCGACCCTAAAGTGCTACGACGACACCACTAGATCGTGGTTGAGTGTGCTTTGGGTTATTGATTTAACTCTAGATCACAATCCTACACTTTGGAAACAAATGTGGGAGCATTGGGACACACCCGAAGCTAAGGAGAAGAGCTCTAATGCATCCCAAGCCCGTAATTCTAATCGTGGCGGTCTTGGAATCTACAAACATCTATCCGGCCAGAAATCTTACTTGCAAATTCAACAAGAGTTGGTAAATGCTCTAAACTAACTCTAATTATTTCATTTAAATATTTCATTTTCCACAATTAACATTATTTTTATCCATTGTAGGAAGAAAAATTGGGACGTCTTGTCTCGCTTGGAGAGGTGTTTGTCGCAACACATACAAAGGCAGATGGAAGTTTTGTTGATCAGAAGGCCAAACAAGTTATTGAGACGTATGAGAAGAACATAGAAGAGGTAATGTCTCAAATGGAGTTTGATGGTACAGACCACTCCTCGCCAGATTCTACTCATGCAACCCTCCTCCCCATTCAAGAAAAAGATGACATTTTCTTAAAGCTAATTTCCTGTACAATTGTCTTTCTTTTGCCTATGATAATTGTCTTATTTTGCTAAGCTAAGTATCTGATTTTGATTGATGCTTAAGAATCCTTGATATTGATATGCTTTTGACTGATGCTTGAGAATACTTGATGTTGATTATCTGGGTTTGTGTGATATTTCTGTTTATTATGTTTGTTTTATGAATGATCATCTCTTCTTCTGTCTTAGTGTACTGTAACAGATGCCAAGGGAACCCCCTTTGGACTTGGAAGTCTCTCGGAGATAATCACCAAAGGGAAAATAAAGGCTACTTATTCAAGCTCTAGTCCAACTTCGCTGTTAGAGATTCAAGAACAACTCCAGGTTGCTCGTCGTAAGCTCGCTGATCAAGATGAGGAAAATGCTCGACGTGCCAGAGAACATGAGAGACGTGATGAGGAGCAACATAACGCTCAAAACCGCATTGCAACCTTGGAGATGCTCATATCCTACTTGAAGACCAGTGATCCGGGGGTTGCAGAATTCTTGTCTACTCAACCACCAGCCCATGCGCCATTCACCACAGCAGCACCAGCAGCCAACATCACTCCAGCCA
>NC_025693.1:16195683-16203784 GCF_000633955.1 Camelina sativa
CCCCCTTTGGACTTGGAAGTCTCTCGGAGATAATCACCAAAGGGAAAAGAAAGGCTACTTATCCAAGCTCTAGTCCAACTTCGCTGTTAGAGATTCAAGAACAACTCCAGGTTGCTCGTCGTAAGCTCGCTGATCAAGATGAGGAAAATGCTCGACGTGCCAGAGAACATGAGAGACGTGATGAGGAGCAACATAACGCTCAAAACCGCATTGCAACCTTGGAGATGCTCATATCCTACTTGAAGACCAGTGATCCGGGGGTTGCAGAATTCTTGTCTACTCAACCACCAGCCCATGCGCCATTCACCACAGCAGCACCAGCAGCCAACATCACTCCAGCCACAGCGGCCAATGTCAATCCACCCGCACCAACCACTTCAGGAGCTAGTTCACCATCTACTTCACCAATCACTTCACCATCGACTTCACCAACCACTTCACCTTTGTCAGTATCATCCTCTCATGCTTAACTAACTAATTCTATCTCTCTTTAAGCCTCTATAACTATTTTTTGGATTGTGTAGTAGTATTTCTATCTCCCTTAGCCTAAAACTATTTTCTGGATATGATCATTGAATGATTTGTATGTTTTTGGTTAATATCATTCAGATTCGGGATTTTAATTTAAATTCAGGTTTTTTTTTTTAAATTTTATTGTATACTGTCCCAAATTACTAGCTATAGTTTCACTGATTTGCGACCATTTACAATTTAAAAAAGCACAAACCAAGTAACAAATTCGTTGTGTTTATGTCACGATTTTGGGACTAAAAATACTTAGTCTTCTGTCAGTCACAAAAAATTCTGACTCCTTTGCGACTACCTTGTGACTAAAACAGCGACTACTTTAGGACCAAAATTTCAGATTTTTAAAGTTCATCCTCAACATTGTAGTATTAAAGCAGTCTTCCAAACGTAGCTAATTTGTGACTACCATATTGTCTGAACCAATTCGTATGTTACGACTGCGTCAATGAGTCACTGTAGAGTCCTTAATTACGACGGTATATTTCTGTCAGTCCATAGTCGCTAATTAACGACCATAACCCTTGTCTTCAATGCGTCGCAAATAAGCGACTGTTTTGCGACCAAAACACTTTGCGACCAAATATTTGCGACGGTTTATAATAGTCCTTCAATAGTCGCACATACCTACTTAGCGACTGATTTAAGACGATTCTGTTGGTCACAAATGACATGTTTTCGTGTAGTGTCTATCCACTTTACTACCTTCCACCTGAAACCCTATTCTCCAAACACTTTCTATATACATTGCGCTCAACTTCTGCTTGCCATGAAAGGGCCTACAAATCATTGGAACTCCTTCTGCTATGCTCTCAAGTATTGAGTTCCATCCACAGTGGCTCCAGAAGCCTCCCACTGCAGGATGTCCAAGTACTTTAATTTGTGGTGCCCATTTCACAATGTATCCTCCTCTTTCTGAGACCATCGTACTGACTTCCTCTGGCAATGACTTGGAGCCATGTCGGATGACCCATAAAAAAGTTGGTTACTATCACACAACCCCCAAGCCATCTCCGAAACTTCCTTAGTTCCCATGTCAAATATGCTTCCCCAGCTTATGTATATCACTGACCTCGGTTTTTGCTTATTCAGCCATTCAATGCAGCTCCCGTCCTCTTCAAGAAAGCTCTTAGCTGGGGAAGGTTTCATGTGAAGAGGGCCTATATGGTACATCGGGATTCCAATGTTTTGTTCCAACCATGACATAGACGAATTCTCTAGACAGCTCACCGTGTTGATGATAACAGCAAAAGCTGTTCTTTTGTTCATTACTTCCCTACAGACCTCATCAAGAACTTGTTCTAGTGGCCCCATTCCTGAAAAGTGAAACCGGTAGGTCTTTGTATCGTAATGGATACAAACTTTCCACCACCTGGTCTTGCATTTCAGGATCTACAAAAAAAAAAACAAGGTTAGGTGAAACAAATGGTTTCGGGATGGGTTATTAAGCTGGTTTTAAGCACCTTCCATGTCGTCCAAGAACTTCTCGGCATTGATTTCGCTTAGTAAACATCGGGAAGCGTAATATGTAGCACTATTAGCGCTGAAGATGACACTGGGAAGGTTGAACTCCTTAGCTGCTGCTGCACAGAAGTACATGAACTCGTCGTAGATGATACATGCAATATCATTGCCTTGTTGCAGCAACAACTGAGCTATAAAGTCCTTGAAGCTTGCCTCAGTGGTTTTGTTGAGCTTTTTCCCAAACTCGATTGGTCCAAGTTTCTCGTATTCAGACTCTGGTAAGCTTTCTTTAATGGTGACAAACTGAAAACCAGGGAAGTGTTGAGAAGAAGAGCTTACTTGATTGAAGTGTCCCTCAACAACTGTAATAGAGAAGCCCTTTGACTGAAGGGCTTTCCCAAGTTGGAGTTACATGACCTTGTGCTGGAACTGGAACTGGAACTAACACTATCCTTCTCTTAGCTTCCTTATTTTCCATTGCTTAACCTATTTGGCTATTTCTCTCTCTCCCTCTCTCTCTTGCTCTGTGTATCGTTTCATGTTGCAATGCGGAACATCTTTAAATAACTGATCCAACTTACAATTATTGAAAATTAATTTGCATGGGCGTTAAAAAGGAAGAAAGTGACATTTATTTAACTCTAAGAAAAACGTGCATGTTTCTTTTTCGTTGGTGGAAGCCACCTAAGCTAACTCAATTATTGCATGAGAGTCCAAAAAGTTGATATGAGAAGGTTTTTTCTAACTTTGCTTGTCAATACAACACTTGTCGCTCTATATTTGTGACACGTGTCTTTCTCACTAATCTTAAACATTTTTTTATATACTTCATTTTATTTATATCTTATATGGTGTTTGCTTTTAAAATAATAAATTTTACATTGTTATAAAAATATATTTCTTCCAATTTTTAGTTTTAACATATAATATACTTTCTAATGAAAGCATATACCATATAACCTAATTAAAAAAAAAAAGTTTGTCGACTTTTAAAATTAAAATTGAAGCCAAATTAATTTATGATAGACTAATTTAAAAATAGAAAATATGTTCTAATATATTTAAAAAATCACATTGTATTCAGTAATCATATATATTGTATTAAAGACAAAACTAAGATAAAATTAAATTATATTTAATACTCTATAGGTTACAGTTTGACTGCTTTAAAACGCATGTACTAAAAGAAAATAAAATAACATAATTGCTTAATCACCCCATGAAATAGTAGAAAACTATAGTTTCACAAAATAATTTAATGGTAATTGATTAATTATACTATTTATTTTAAAATTATTAGAAAATAGAGATAATATATAATCTAAAAAATATTAAATTTGACACACTTTTCTTTTCATGAATTTATACAAAATTTAATGCGAGATATAGTATAAGATATTTCAAAAAAAATTATGACATGAGCCATATTTTAATATGCATTATTCCAAAAAAATTTATATTAAGGATGATTACAAGATTAGAGAGTACATACTATAGCATATGATAAATCGTGAATACCCTTATTAGTTATTCAAAATAACCATTGGTGATTCTTCTGCTACCTTTAAAAAACATTAAATTTGATACATTTTTCTTTTCATGAATTTTATCCAAAATTTAATGCGAGATAGTATAAGATATTTCAAAAAAATTTATGACATGACCCATATTTTAATATGCATTATTCCAAAAAAAATTATATTAAGGGTGATTACAAGATTAGAGAGTACATATTGCAGCATATGATATTTAAAATAATCATTGGTGACTCTTTCTGTTACCTTTTAAAAAATATTGTCTAGATTCATAATCTCATTAGTATAATACAAAATTCAAGTTTTAAAGTTTAGTTTATTGATTGGATGAATTTGAGCCGGTCTGAATTTTTTTCTAACATATTATATTTTAAAATCATCAAAATATGATGGAAAAGTCAACATATAGATATTATAAGTTCAAATATAGTTCATCAAAAAAATATTTAGATGTAAGTTAAAATAAATTAGAAATATAGTTATGTCAGAAAAATAATTAGAATGTATCTGTAACATCCATGAACCGGAATCCCGGTTTGGGAGTTGCATCGGTCGATGCATAGTGTGCATCGGTCGATGCATGTTCAATTCTCTGCGTTTTGACTTAAGTCAAACGCTGTGTTTTGGTCAGAAGAGAAAGGGAAAACCCTTAGGGTCGTGTCTTTTTTCTCATTAGACGTGTGTAGCCGTTTTTGAGAGAAAAGAGAAGGGAGAAAGAGTTCCTGAAAGTTCTTGGTGATTTCTTGAGATTTGAGGCGTTTCTTGGTGAGATCTGTAGCTGGGATCGTTGTAGGAGCTTCCTAGAGGCTTGTTCTTGATTGTTTGAGGCTTAGTTCTTCTGTGGCAAAGGTAAGTGCATGACCATGGCTTATCTAAGCTAGAGGATTCTTTAATCTGCTTGTTGTGTGATGTTAGGCTTGTTAGATCGTTGCTATGGACGTTAGGAAGCTTTCTTGTGGCTTGGGATCGAGTTTTGTGGTTGTAGGAACGAAGATCCGGCGAGAAGCTTCGGGGAAATCACGGTGCTCGACGTTGCGTCGATCGATGCATATCTTGCATCGGTCGATGCAAGTGCAAGGACGGCGCGTAAACTCTAGGGTTTTCGTGTTACGTCGAGCATGCATCGGTCGATGCAAACTGGGTATCGGTCGATGCAAGTTACACTTGCATCGGTCGATGCAGCTTCTGTGTCGATCGATGCTTCCCCCATTTGGCATCGGTCGATGCATGTGTGGCGTCGGTCGATGTTGATTGTTGTGTGATGATTATTGATACTCTATTGCTTGTGTGTATAGCCCAGTAGATGGGAGGATTGCCTTACTGAGTGTTTATAAAATACTCATGCATTGCAATAGGTGTTTGTGGTGCANAGGGTGTTCCGGGGGATTCCGTGAGTGTGGCAGGAGGGGGCGGTGTTGATGCTCCAGTGGCCGGTGATGCTAGGGTCCTGGGTGTGGGGGTCCCAGCGGGTGGAGTCCCTGGTGTTGACGTTGCGGCTTTGCTAGCACAGTTGTTAGAGCGGTTACCACTAGTGGTACCGGCTCAGGCTCAGGTAGTGCCACCAGTGGTGGCGGAGGAGCGGCAGCTAGTGGCTGCGGATGCGGAGCTCCATGCTCGTTATCTCAGCATGTTGACAGAGATGGGTCGGTTACGTACTGAGCAGTTTTCGGGAGGTGTAGATCCTACTGCTGCGGATGCGTGGAGGACAAGAGTGGAACGTANCTTCCATACTCTGAGATGTCCTGAGGAGTTCTGGGTGGACATAGGGGTCTACTTTTTGAGTGGTGATGCTGAGTTGTGGTGGAGATCTGTGGCTGCTAGAAGGGTGCAGCTGGAGATGACTTGGGCTGACTTCGTTTTGGAGTTCAACCGCAAGTATTTTCCTAGGGAGGCATTGGATCGGTTGGAGGTGCAGTTCCTTCAGTTGTCTCAGGGGACACGGTCAGTGCGGGAGCTGGACTTGGAGTTCAGTCAACTTCTTTGTTATGGAGGTCGGGCTATGGAGTCTGAGGAGGCTCAGGTCAGGAGATTTATGAGGGCTCTACGGGATGAGTTGAGAGTTCACTATAGAGGGAAGTATTATGCTACGCGTGCAGAGCTGGTTGAGACTGCAGCAGAGATTGACGAGGATATCCGGGCACAGTCAGTGGCGGTAGCTCCAGCAGTTCAGCCTAGTAAGGCTCAGCAGCAGGGTGGTTCTAGCAGGGGTGGAAGGCATGCTCAGGGAACCAAGAGGAAGTGGGAGGCTACGCAGAAGCCGAGTGGTGCGGGTTGTTCGGTTGTGGGAGCAGGGATCACAGGGTTGCCAGTTGTCCCAAGAGGAGTGTTCCGACGGCAGGACCTCCGGTATGTTATCACTGTAGGGAGACGGGGCACATCAGGCATTTTTGTTCCAAGTTGCAGCCGGCAGCAGTGGCAGCGCTGCAGCAGGTGCAGCCTGGAGGTCAGCAGGTGGCACGGATTGAGCAGGCGCCACGGGTTTACACAAAAGCTGAGGCTGGTGGAACCAGTGCCGGGGCGATCACAGGTATATTTTCTGGTACTTTAACTTTGTGAATTTTAGTAGGTTCAGATTGTATATGTTTCCTGTGATTAAGTGTTAGGTTCTCAACACATGAGGTTTGTGTAGGGACCTTGTTGGTGGGCGGGTTTAAGTCCCATGTTATGTGTGATTCTGGAGCTTCGCATAGCTTCATTACTCCAGAGTTTGCAGAGTGTGCGGGGATCAGCGGGGATCCTGGAGAGCGTGCATGAGTTGTCAGGGTTGCGGGAGGTGAGTTCCTGAGAGTGATTGGACGAGCTAGAGGAATTGATATTCAGATCGCAGGAGAGTCGTGGCCAGCAGATTTGCTTATCAGTCCAGTGGAGCTGTATGATGTTATTCTCGGGATGGATTGGTTGCATCGGCATAGGGTGCATTTGGATTGCCATCGGGGTAGAGTGGAGTTTGAGCGTTCAGGAGGGAAGTTGGTTTTTCAGGGTATTAGACCGACTTCGGGGAGTCTCGTGATCTCAGCCATTCAGGCTGGGAAGATGATCGAGAAGGGCCGTGAGGCTTATCTGGTTACTATATCTATGCCAGAGTCAGTGGGGAAGTCTACGGTTAGCGGTATTCCAGTAGTGGAAGAGTTTGAGGATGTGTTTCAGTCTTTGCAGGGATTACCACCATCTCGGTCGGATCCCTTTACCATTGAACTGGAACCGGGGACGACACCGTTATCCAAGGCTCCTTACAGAATGGCTCCAGCAGAGATGGCAGAGCTGAAGAAGCAGCTAGAAGATTTGTTGAGTAAGGGATTCATCCGTCCTAGTGTATCACCGTGGGGAGCGCCGGTGTTGTTTGTGAAGAAGAAGGATGGGAGTTTCAGGTTGTGTATTGATTATCGGGGTTTGAACCGGGTCACTGTGAAGAACAAGTATCCTCTTCCTAGGATCGATGAGTTGTTGGATCAGTTGAGGGGTGCTACTTGGTTCTCCAAGGTAGATCTGGCGTCGGGTTATCATCAGATACCGATAGATGAGGCAGATGTGAGGAAGACTGCTTTCAGGACGAGATATGGGCACTATGAGTTTGTGGTGATGCCCTTCGGATTGACTAACGCGCCAGCAGCGTTTATGAGATTGATGAACAGTGTGTTTCAGGAGTTTCTGGATGTATCTGTCATCATTTTCATCGACGATATCCTGGTCTATTCTAAGAGTCCTGAGGAGCATGCAGTGCATTTGAGGGCAGTTATGGAGAAGCTGCGGGAGCAGAAGTTGTTTGCCAAGTTGAGCAAGTGTAGTTTTTGGCAGCGTGAGATGGGCTTTCTGGGTCACATTGTTTCTGCAGAGGGGGTTTCTGTAGATCCAGAGAAGATTCAGGCTATCAGAGATTGGCCTAGACCGCAAAATGCCACAGAGATCAGGAGCTTCCTTGGATTGGCAGGGTACTACAGGAGATTTGTGCAGGGGTTTGCAAGCAGAGCACGTCCTATGACTAAGTTGACAGGGAAGGATGTTCCTTTTGTCTGGTCAGAAGAGTGTGAGGAAGGCTTTGCAAGCCTGAAGGAGATGTTGACTACTGCACCAGTGTTGGCTTTGCCTGAGTAGGGAGAACCCCATGTGGTTTATACAGATGAATCTAGAGTTGGTTTGGGGTGTGTTCTGATGCAGCATGGGAAGGTGATTGCCTATGCTTCGCGGCAGTTGCGGGTGCATGAAGGCAACTATCCTACTCATGATTTGGAGATGGGTGCTGTAGTTTTTGCCCTGAAGATTTGGAGATCTTATCTTTATGGTGCAAAGGTACAGGTGTTTACAGATCATAAGAGCCTGAAGTATATATTCACTCAGCCTGAGCTGAATTTGAGACAGAGGCGGTGGATGGAGCTTGTGGCAGATTATGATTTGGAGATAGCCTATCATCCTGGTAAGGCTAACACGGTTGCAGATGCTCTGAGTAGGAAGAGGGTAGCTTCGGTTCAGGAGCAGGAGATGGAGTCTCTGGTAGGGGTGATCAGTGCTTTGAGCTTGTGTGCTGTTTCACAGGAACCATTGGGTCTGGAAGCAGTAGATAGAGCAGATCTTCTGAGTAG
>NC_025693.1:16204690-16227226 GCF_000633955.1 Camelina sativa
GAACAGGTCATTGTCAGAGACTAAGTTGAGTCCGAGGTATATGGGTCCGTTCAGAGTGATTGAGCGGGTTGGACCAATGGCATATAGATTGGAATTACCTAAGGTTATGCGTGCATTCCATAAGGTTTTCCATGTGTCTATGTTGCGGAAGTGTCTCCGTGAGGGTGAGCAGGTGTTGGCTAAGATTCCTGAGGATCTTCAGCCTAACATGACTTTGGAGGCGAGACCAGTGAGGGTTCTCGAGAGGAGGATCAAGGAACTTCGGAAGAAGAAGATTCCTTTGATGAGAGTCCTGTGGGACTGTGATGGTGTTGAGGAGCAGACTTGGGAGCCTGAGGCAAAGATGAAGGCAAGGTTCAAGAAGTGGTATGAGAAGCAAGCCGCGACTTGAGCTTGTTTAGCCTGGTCCCATCTGTAATCCGTGGCTGGAGCGGGAATGGAGTATTCCAGCCCATCTCTCTTGTTACTCGGTCGCTTGGGGTGGTTGGTTGTGCGACTCAGTAACAAGATGAGGTGGTGTTGGGGTACAAAGTTTCCGTGAGGCGGGGTTGTGAAGGAAAGTTCCTGGAGGAGAAGTTTCCAAAAGTGGAAAGTTTCCAAGAATGGAAAGTGCTAAATATGGAAAGTTTTATGGGAGTAAGAATTTGTCCATTTTAGCGGTGGAGAGCCTGAAAGGGGGCTTGTGTGTGGCCTTAGTGGCGGACTTTCAAGTCATAGTGCCTGTGTGTGGCGGTCTTGTTAGACATTGTGTGGCCTTTGTGGTGGGCTTTTAGCCAATTGTGTGGCCTTTGTGGCGGGCTTTTAGCCATTTGTTGGCCTTTGTGGCGGGCTGTTTAGCCAGAGTGTCTTTGTGACGGTCCTTCGGGACAGATGGTCTTTGTGACGGTCCTTCGGGACAGATGGTCTTTGTGACGGTCCTTTGGGACGAGTGGCCTTGGTGGCGGTCCTTTTTAGGACATTTGTTGGCCTTGGTGGCGGTCCTCGTGAGGACATTTTGTTGGCCTTTGTGGCGGCCCGTGTGGCGTGTATATGATCCTTGTGTGGTCATGGGGTATCCCGGTGAGGGGATATGTGGTTGGTAGGGCATTGAGATGTTTTACGCGAGCCACGGGAAGGAAACCTGGATAGGGATAGGACTCAGACGTGTTCAGAATTGTTTGCTCACGACTCTTGGGGGACTTAGGTTCTCCTAGTACTGCTATATTCAGAGACTTTGTGGCTCGGGAGTATGGTTGGTATATCGACTTCGGATGACGATCCGGGGGCGCGCTGTAGGGTGGCAACCCGGGAGACGAGTTGGACTTTTCCTTATATATTATGGCATGCGGGTCTTGGCCCGATGAGGAGCCAATAAGAACTCAAGGTTTAGGCCTATGAGTAAAGGAAAGTCCAAAAGTCGAGAGCAAATGACGCCTGGAGCGTGAGTCTATCGCCTAGAGGTGACTTTCTGTAGATCAGTCGGAGGACTGCGGGCCGTGGAGACGGTTGCACGGGAGTCCTTGGCTGATGGTTGTTCGGGATTCGAGGGCGAATCCAGTTTGGTGGGGGAGAATTGTAATATCCGTGAACCGGAATCCCGGTTTGGGAGTTGCATCGGTCGATGCATAGTGTGCATCGGTCGATGCATGTTCTATTCTCTGCGTTTTGACTTAAGTCAAACGCAGCGTTTTGGTCAGAAGAGAAAGGGAAAACCCTTAGGGTCGTGTCTTTTGTCTCATTAGACGTGTGTAGCCATTTTTGAGAGAAAAGAGAAGGGAGAAAGAGTTCCTGAAAGTTCTTGGTGATTTCTTGAGATTTGAGGCGTTTCTTGGTGAGATCTGTAGCTGGGATCGTTGTAGGAGCTTCCTAGAGGCTTGTTCTTGATTGTTTGAGGCTTAGTTCTTCTGTGGCAAAGGTAAGTGCATGACCATGGCTTATCTAAGCTAGAGGATTCTTTAATCTGCTTGTTGTGTGATGTTAGGCTTGTTAGATCGTTGTTAGGGACGTTAGGAAGCTTTCTTGTGGCTTGGGATCGAGTTTTGTGGTTGTAGGAACGAAGATCCGGCGAGAAGCTTCGGGGAAGTCACGGTGCTCGACGTTGCGTCGATCGATGCATATCTTGCATCGGTCGATGCAAGTGCGAGGACGGCGCGTAAAACTCTAGGGTTTTCGTGTTACGTCGAGCATGCGTCGGTCGATGCAGACTGGGTATCGGTCGATGCAAGTTACACTTGCATCGGTCGATGCAGCTTCTGTGTCGATCGATGCTTCCCCATTTGGCATCGGTCGATGCATGTGTGGCGTCGGTCGATGCTAAGTCCTGGTTTGTTATTCGTTGTTGTTGATTGTTGTGTGATGATTATTGATACTCTATTGCTTGTGTGTATAGCCCAGTAGATGGGAGGATTGCCTTACTGAGTGTTTATAAAATACTCATGCATTGCAATATGTGTTTGTGGTGCAGGTAAAGGCAAAGTGTGATCGTGGAATCCAGGCAATGAAGAGGAGGATGTTCTAGGGACTCGGTTTGATGTTGTCTGGCATTGCTAGGTTGCTAGAGTTGGGTCATTAGAACATTGTTAGGTTGCTGGTTCTTTGATTCTTGATGTTTGAATACTGTTTATGTTGGAGTTATGATTATATTTTATTATTGGATTATTATTGGATATTGGATGGATATTTCCGCTGTTGAATGTGTTGTGGTTAGGTGGCTAGTGGGTATGGGACCACTAGTTGTAGTTTATTTTATTATATTATAATTATTATTTATTTATTAAAAAAAAAAAGGTCGGTCGTTTCAGTATCTATTGTTGATATCAATTTTTCTGATTTTGTCTTCTCTTCCATCCACACCAATTGACATGTTGGAGAGTTCGTTTTTTTGATAATGAAAAGAACATAATGAATAAGAATAGAGACAAGGACCGAGAAATAACCGATCATCATAGAAGTATAACACATATTAAGCATTCATATAGAGTTTCTAATTCACAAGAAATTTGTTAGGAGGCTAATTGAAGAAAATCAAACCATAGCAATATATTGTGGAGTCAAAAAGAAAATCAAATATTAAGATTGAGTTAAAGAATATATAAAATTGTAAAACCACTCGCAAAGAGATAAATATTTATCAATTATTTTTCTTTACGATTGAGACTAAAACATAATTTTTATTTATTTATTTCATGGTTAATGAGTTTCGCTAATAATTGTCTGGTTATAGAGATCTGACGAATCATCATATAAGTCTTGACCGCATCCATATATTAAAGCTTTGGGAAAGATGTAGGGAAAGATGAAATTTATCTTGAAATATTTGTAAACTATTTTCAATATTCAATTTTCGTTTTGAATGTGTGATATATGGTCTCTACACAAATTCATGTGTGCTAAGACTATCTCTAATATATATTTTATTTTTAACTCTAAAATAGAGCATAATGTTTTTTAATGTATATAGAATAGAGTTAGTGTAAAAAATTAATGTTGCATATAGAGTAATCCTATCATTTACTCTATTTTAAAGTAAGATATAGAGTAGGGTTAGAGCAAATGTTACTCTATAAAAGAGTATTGACTTTAAAATAGAGTAGGGTTGGAGATGCTCTAAGAACCTAACAATTTATAACAAAACAATAAATCCAAAACAACATAACTTTGAAGGATTTAATTACTTCAATCCAAAAAAATTACGATATATTTTGTTTATTTTATTTTGCGTCCAAACATTAAGAACCATATATAAAGGAACACATATTAAACATTTTTTAAAAAATATCATATTAAAAAAATCCAATTCAAAAATATATTTGTAAATTTAAGGTATATCATAATTAATAAAAATAAAATTAAATATATAGATGCGCGAGCCTATTTCTAGTATATATATACGTATTGGTCCGTGACCATTTTCCACACCGGTATTAATTCAGTAAATTCAAATATTTTCTATTAATATTTCATGAAATTGTTTTGGTGTGTTGAGAGCACACAGCAGAGCAGCTAATGTAGATTTCATATAAATAAAGAAATTGACATATAAGTGTCAACTCAATATCCACAGAATTAACACAATGATGACTTACAATCAATCTCATAGTCTCATACTAAATTATGATATGTGTATATATAGTTCCAGTGTCAAATCCAGAAATTAATTTGACCCGAGGCAATAATATTGTATCTTAAAAAAAAAAAATCATGTTTACTAAAAACTTAATAAATTAAATAAAAATAAAGTTATCTAATATAGTGTTTATGCTGTTACCAATAAAAAAAATAGAGAATATGCAGAGAATACCATTAAAAAGAAAAATAATTAAGAAAATACCATTTGTCTACAGTATTTTTGTTAGAAGAGTACTAAAATTATTTCCACCATATTCTTCTTTTTACCATGAAGCACGATCATTTCTTCTATCATAATATGTCACAATTGGCTCCACAAACACACCAACAACATTAATTCTTCTTTTCACTGCCTTTCTTCTTTTCGGTTTCTCTCATTCAAATTGCATAAGATATCTCACTTTATCTCTCTGGATTCCAAATTCACTTGTAATCTCAGTTTTTGAGTTTTTTTTTTAAATTTAATTCATAGCATTTGCTTTTGTAACACGCTACTTTATCATTACAAGTGACAACATAATATCTCTCTCTTTAATATGTTATTTTCTTAAATTACAAGTTATTTATTAAGATTAAATGTGATTTCTTTTGAAAACATGATTTTTAATATTAAAACACATTGTTTTTCTAAATGATACGCTTCTTCTTTCAGTATATCATGATACATTTATTAACTGACATGTTTTTTTCACAAATAACAATATGTTGTTGTACTTTTGTCGTTGTTTGAGGACAGTTTTGATATTTCTCTTCTCTCAAAAATGGTAGTTACCTAAATTTCTAACACAATGGTATTTTCTTAGTTCTTTTTGAATCCAGTGTTAGTTACTAATATTACCCAAAAAAGTATTGGGGTTTGTATAGTATGAAATGGACTTTATAATTTTTGGTTGTGCTTAGTTATGTTTTATCCATGATTATGTTTCTGTCTTTAAGTGCCTACTTATGGGTTCAGAGCATTTGCAGCCTACTTTTGCTTAAGTTACATTTAAGGACAGAGGTTATCATATTACTTAGATTTGATGTTTTCTTATAATGATGTAACAATAAAATGACAAAAATATTTCGTTTTTGTAGTGAACAAGTATGTTAAGAAGATGGAATCATGGACTTGAAATATGAAATCAAAAAAATTTATCTCTTGGAGTACATAGCTTGTAAGCAGGATAGGAAGGCTTATCGTAGGAGAGCAATATGAGCCAGTATGATCATACTGCTTTCATGTGTATTCTGTTAGATGAAAGCAAAGACACCGCAATGTGATAGATTTGATAAGAGTAAGAACACATAATGTGTTAAAGGAAGAATTATATTAGACTCTCATAATTAGAATGTTACAAGAAGAATAATCTTTTTGTTTCCTTTTATTTAAGAAGAATGCTCCATCAAGAAGAATAATCTTTTTGTTTTCATTTTTAAATGTTAGGGTTTTGTGTTAAAAATAATAGTCGGATGGTGCGTGTTGTTATTCAAGGTAAGTTGATTGTATTGATTGAGAGAATTACAATATATATACAGCTTGTAACCTTAGGGTTTAGGACTAATTAATTACATATATAGCCTTACTATACCATCTCCTTATACACCCCCTCAAGATGGAGGCAGTTCCTGAACTCCAATCTTGTTAAATAAGGTCTTGAAANGGCCTTAAAAAAATTTTAGGTCTTGAGATCTTACTGCTCTGATACCATGTTATTCAAGGTAAGTTGATTGTATTGATTGAGAGAATTACAATATATATACAGCTTGTAACCTTAGGGTTTAGGACTAATTAATTACATATATAGCCTTACTATACCATCTCCTTATACACCCCCTCAAGATGGAGGCAGTTCCTGAACTCCAATCTTGTTAAATAAGGTCTTGAAACGAACAGGATGAAGTGGTTTTGTGAGAGCATCAGCAAGTTGGTCTTCAGTCGAGATGTGCGCAACACGTAAAGCACCGGATTGAATGTGACCCCGCACAAAATGATAGTCAATCGCAATGTGCTTCATCCGTGAGTGGAACACCGGGTTTGCACACAAGTAAGTTGCCCCCATGTTATCACAGTACACAACCGGCGCTGTTGGTAACGAGATGCCTAACTCGGAGAGTAAGGAACAAATCCATTTTAACTCGGATGCAGTATTCGCCACCGCCCTGTACTCGGCCTCCGTGGATGATCTTGCAACACTCCTTTGCTTCTTAGACGACCAGGAGACCGGGCTTCCTCCAAAGTAGACAATGTATGCATTTGTGGAGAGACAGTCACCCACATCACCACCCCAATCAGCATCAGAAAAGGCATGAACAGAAAGAGGACAGTCAGACCTGAGAAATATGCCATGTGATTTGGTGCCTGCAAGATACCTCAATACACGTTTTGCTGCTGACCAGTGAGCGGTGGTTGGCTGGTGCATAAACTGTGACAACCTATTGACAACAAAAGCAATATCAGGTCGCGTGAAAGACAAATACTGAAGGCTTCCAATGACCATGCGATATTGTTTTGCATCCGGGAGCACCGTGCCAGAATTGATTGTCAGCTTCGGAGTGTGTGACATCGGAGTCGGAACCACAGTCGCTTCAAGCATGTTTGTTCGTGCCAATAAGTCTGTAATATACTTCCGCTGCATTAGATGCAATCCGTGACGAGTACGAGTAGCCTCAATACCAAGGAAATAGCTCAGAGGACCGAGATCCTTGAGGGAGAAGCGTGAAGCAAGCGATGCATGGAAAGGTCGAATAAGATGTGAGGGCCCTGCGATGATAATATCATCAACATACACCAAAACATAGAGAAAATCACCATTGTGCTTGTAAGTGAATAAAGAGGTATCGGATAAGCTATTTGTGAAACCAGCTTGAAGAAGAAAAGTGCGGAGTTCCTGATACCAAGCCCTTGGTGCTTGTTTTAAACCATAACGTGCTTTCCTTAGGCGACAGACATGGTGTGGACGATCTGGATCCACAAACCCTGGTGGCTGTGTAATGTAGACCTCATCAGTTAAGGTTCCTTGCAGGAACGCATTATTGATGTCAACTTGGTGAATAGCCCAATTCTTCTTTATCGCAACTTCAAGAACTAATCGAACTGTCGTTGATTTAATTACCGGGCTAAAAGTTTCCCCATAATCCAACCCATACTCTTGATTGAATGCCCTAGCCACTAAACGTGCCTTGTACCGTTCTATAGACCCATCAGCTCGATATTTAAGTGTAAAAATCCACTTACAGTTAATTACGTGTTGTCGCGGTGACGGTGGTTCCACATCCCATGTTCGGTGACGCATTTGAGCATCCATCTCCTCACACATCGCATTTCGCCAGTTGGGGTCTTTCAATGCCTGAGCCACAGTCGTCGGAATGACAGGTTGGGTTTTGGCCATGAGATTAAGTCGCTGTTTGGGTTTGGTGATCCGGTTTTTGGCTCTAGTTTGCATTTTGTGGTCATTTATCGGTGGAGGTGGTGGTGTGGGTATGAGTGGTGTAGAGGATGCGGAGGTTGATTCGGACGGAGTGGTGGTCGGAGAATTTGTTGAAATCGGGGAAGATGACAATGTGTTCGACAAAGGCGAAGTGGGCTCTGGCTGTGGATTTGTTGGTAATGGGCTTGGAGATGTTGTAGATGGGCCTGATCTTGGTGGATTTGGTGGAGATGGACTTTGTTGTTGGGTTGGTGTAGTATGTGGTGAGTTGGGTGATGAAGACGGGGAATCAGAGGAGGACGAAGTGGTGACTCTGTTTTGCGACGGAGGAGACTGATGCGGCGATGTTGAAGGGGGAGCCGACGATGCCTGATTGGTTGAAAGCACCGGTGACGACAGCGGTGATGGTGGAGACGGAGGATTAACGGTTCGTGGAGGCACAACCACAAACGGAGCCTGATTCGAGAACGGAACAGAGACCGGCAAGGACTGCAAAGGAGGCGAATTTGAACTGAAGGGGCAGCTTGTTTCAACAAACTGAACATGCCGAGAGACATAGACACGACCACTGACTGGTTCCAAGCATAAGTAAGCACTTTGGGTGAGGGAGTATCCGACAAAGACGCATGGTGTTGAACGATCTTCCAGCTTGTTTGATCGATAGGGACGAAGCCAAGGGTAACAGACACAACCAAACACACGCAGTTTTAAGTAGTTAGGAGTCTGTTGAAAGAGCTTAGCATAAGGAGAATCACCTTGTAACACGACCGTGGGCATACGATTGATCAAATAGACAGCTGCTGCAAACGCATAAGGCCAGTATGCTTTAGACATCGAGGCATGACTGAGTAAAGCAAGTCCCGTTTCAACAATGTGGCGATGTTTGCGTTCCGATATACCGTTGTGCTCCGGAGTATGTGGCGGAGACGTCATATGTGATATACCGTGCGAGACTAAGAACGAACGTAATGCCAAGAATTCACCACCATTATCGGAGTATAGAGTGCGAATCTTACTCTGAAACCGATTTTCCACCAAAGCCGTGAATGCCACAAACACCTCTTTGACCTGAGATTTCTGTTTCAATGGATAACACCACGTATATCTCGTAAAGTGATCAACAATTACGAGATAATATTTGAAATTATCTGTAGACACAATCGGTGATGTCCACACATCTGTATAAAGATACTCTAACGGTTGGGAGGATGTGATCGTGTTTGTAAAGAACGGCAACTTTTGACTCTTATTGATTAAACAGTCGAAACACGACAAATGTTTTTGCTTGGAAGAAGAAAGCGGTAAAGAAAACTGAGAAATAACTGTTTTTAAAACATCCACTGAGGGATGTCCAAGACGGTAATGCCACGAAGAGAGGTCGGCTTTGGAGGTGATTGATGCGGAAAACGACGTGATGGTGTTATTGCAGACCGGCCACTCATAGAGGTCATCCCTAGTCCTGCCTTGGAGTAATCGGATTCCCGTGCGGAGATCCGTCACCTGAAAATGCGCGGGAAAGAATGCCACAGAAACCTTATTATCATTGCAAAGACGGTAAACTGAGATAAGGTTTTTGCAGACATCAGGCACGTATAAAATATCTCTAAGTTTAAGAGAAGTAGATGGTGTAGGAAGTAAACCAGAACCGGTATGAGTGATCTTCAACCCCGACCCATCTGCAATTGCTACTTCTTCTCCACCATTATATGGCTGATGCATAGACAGGTTGGCAAGATCAGAAGTTAAATGATGAGTTGCACCGGAATCTAAGACCCAGTTCGCCGCATCGTATGGTGGTGCCGTGACCAGGTTCGCTCTTGGCTGCCATGGAGTCATAGAGGGTGAAGGATAACCACCCTGGGAAGGTGAATATCCTCGACCAGAATGTTGAAACTGAGAGCACCAGCGAGCACTATGCCCATGAACCCCACAAATTTGACAACGCCCCTGATATCCACGTCCAGATGAACCGCGAGAGTCAGAGCGTGAATTAGATTGTCTTGGCTGCCACGGCTGTTGACCACGAGACTGATGATGATGACGGTTGTTGTTGTTCTTGTGAGATACCACATTTGCGGAAGCAGGAACAGAGGAGGAGACAGTCATCATCGTCTGAAGCTTCAATTCTTGATTGATCAACTTTTCCAGGACAATCGTCAAAGTGGGGGTTGTGTCACGACCTTCGAGTTGGTCGATCACCGACTTGTACTCTTCAGGGAGACCACCAAGGATATAGTCAATCTGGTCTTCTTGAGGAAGAGGACTATCAAGCAAAGCCAATTGATCAAACCTGGTCGTAAAACCTTGGAAGTAATCTTCAATGGATCTGGATCCTTTCTTCCAATTTTTCAGTTGTTCACGAACCTGTTTGATATGAGTGCGACTCGGTTTTGCGTATGTATCAGCAAGAGTGTTCCAAATCTCGAGCGACGTCAAGGCGATAGAGAGGAGAGGTTGCACCGAGACGGATATTGTTCCACGAAGACTGGAAAAGATGAGCTGATCCTGCCTCTGCCAGTTTTTGTAGGCTGGATTTGCAGAGGGAGCACCATTGGTGGTGACTGTAGCAGGAGGGACAACCACGGATCCGTCGAGATAACCGGCGAGATCATAGCCCTTGCACAAAGCATTGACTTGACGTTTCCACATCAAGTAGTTTGTGGACGTGAGTTTTGTCACATTGGACATGTTAATGTTGAGAAGGGATGTAGCATCTGCAGTGCCAACAACTTCAGAGAAAGAAGACATGGCCGGTGGAAACAGAGGAGAGCAAGAAGAGAAGGAGAAAAGAAAGAAGCGGTGGCCTTAAAAAATTTTTAGGTCTTGAGATCTTACTGCTCTGATACCATGTTATTCAAGGTAAGTTGATTGTATTGATTGAGAGAATTACAATATATATACAGCTTGTAACCTTAGGGTTTAGGACTAATTAATTACATATATAGCCTTACTATACCATCTCCTTATACGTGTGCGTGTGGAATAATTTGAATTAGATGTTCATAAAATCATATGGTCTTTTTTCTCCCTATTTGTGTCCCGCTATGATATGCACATGTTTATTTTTTTAGAAACACACATTTATTTTAGAAATGATTCAATAATATTCAAGAAAGATTCTTTAACATTTAAAGTCCATTTGGAAGACTCATTTAATTCTCTTTTTTACCTTTTCAATATTATATTTTTTTTTGTGGGTGAGAGACTCATTGAGAGAGACTACCACTACACATGCTCTTATAGGTTTATGAACCAGAATTCAGTTTTGTTGTTTTTGTTTCGATTAACCACTATAACGTAAGTTTCTTGTCCAAGATACCAAAAGCCAAGATTTTCTTTTCTTAGATTCCAAGCTCAAAAATATCAAGATCGATGACCATGTCCCTGCAGGATGCACCTGTGAATACCCACCCCAAAAGAACTCAATTACTAAGACCTCAATTGTTCTGTTCATATTTGTGTTGCGTTAAAAAACCGAAAAAGCTAAGATGAGTTCAGGTTTTAATGACACTTGTTTTTGTTTATTTTGACCAGTAAATAATTTATCAAGTTAATTTTAATTGTCGTAATTAATCATATCATCATATGCATAAATCCCTATGCATGTGTGGGTATTGCCTAGTTTTACATAATGACTAGTCCTCTTGAAGTGTACAACTAATCTTGCTAGTTGTGCGAAAAACCTCCATTTATAACGGAGCCTCTCAGTTTCTCTTTCAAACTGACAACTCTCTTCCTTATCTCTTCTCCTTCTTCGTCTGCCATTAACATGGTCCAATAGGTTACAAATATTAATATAACTATCTACATATTCCCAAATTTGTTTTCTTGAATATGCCTAAAAAAGACCCAATATATATATTTTTTACCCCAAAATGTTTTTTGGTCTACATTGCTGGACGGTCAATTACAAGGGACATCCTAGTCATCATCTGTTAACAAAACACTAACCTCGTTCATGTAGAAAATTCAAAATTTAGTTAGGTTTATATAGTGTTAAGCACACCTTAAAGTTATGATACGATTAATCAAGGTAAATAGCCGTTTTTCCAGCAAAGTACATGAACTCATCCTAATGAAAAAAAAAATTCTTTTTTCCCAAATAGGAAAATTGTCTTTACTTGTGATGAAAAAAAAAAAAAAAAACACGTAACTAATTTTGCAAGATCAAGCTTGATCAATACACTTCTTCTCTAATAATAATACACTAGGTATCAACCCGTATTATGTGCGGGATAAATCGATTTTAAAAAAATAATATGAGTAAAATTATTATTTGAGATTTAAGATACGTTTGTGTAAAACAAAATATGTAAATAATTTATTTTTTAATTCGAATTTGTATTTATTTTCTGTAATATATGTTTCACCCGTGAAATATTTGAACTTGGAAAAGAATTTTAAGATGGTGTGGAAAGTTTTGATGTTTTTTTGTGGTTCTAAAAATCAAATTCATGTTTCACATTATTATCAACATCACTATGCTATTAAATAGATCAAACAAAAATTTTTAGACTAATCAATTTAATTTAAACTAATCCTAAGTTTAAAAATGCAATGAGAAAAATGTATAAAAGTGGTAAATAAATGAATAATTTTTTATTGTTTGTGAAATGTAATTTACTTCTAATAATTAAATATGTTATGTGAATACATTTCTGAATTTAATTGTTGATTAAATCTTTAATTTTTTAAAACTAATTAAAAAAACATTACCTTATATATGTCATTGATTGACATATTTATGTAAAATAGTAATGAAATGTAAGGGCATTTATTAAAAAAGACACAAAAGCTATGTGAGTGTGACACATCAGCTTTTTGTGTGAGAGTGCTTCTCTATTAATATATAGGGGATGAAGTTCAACATTTTCACATTGTTTTCAAGTATTTGACAAGCTCATCCAAAGCGTTGTATGAGGTATCCCCACTTTTCACAGAGGCTTTTAGCTTCTCTTTTAAAACAAGGGCTCTCTCCTGCATCTCGGCACCTTCTTCATCCACGATCAACCTCTTCACATCCCTCTCAACTTCTCCTCTATCCACTTTACTACCTTCCAGCTGAAAACCTATTCTCCAAACACTTTCTATATACAGTGCGTTCAAGTTCTGCTCCCCATGAAAGGGCATGCATATCATTGGAACTCCTTCTGCAATGCTTTCAAGTGTTGAGTTCCATCCACAGTGGCCCCAGAAGCCTCATACTGCAGGATGTCTAAGTACTTCTATCTGCGGTGCCCATTTTACAATGTATCCTCCTCTTTCTGAGACCATTGTATTGACTTCATCTGGCAATGACTCAGAGCCATCTCGGATGACCCATAAGAAAGGTTGGTTACTATCACACAACCCCCAAGCTAATCTCCAAAACTTCCTTAGTTCCCATGTCAAATATGCTTGCCAAGCTTATGTATATCACTGACCTCGGTTTCTGCTTGTTTAGCCATTCGATGCAGCTCTTGTCCTCGTCAAGTAAACAAGAAAGTGGGGAAGCTGTCATGTGAAGAGGACCTATAGGGTACATCGCAAGTCCAATGTTTTGTTCCAGCCATGACAAAGACGAGCTCTCTCAACCAAGTCGCCTTGGTCCAGTGGTAAAAGGAGAAAATTCCTGCCACCTGGGTTCAAGTAGCATTGGCTACATGGGTTTGAAATTTAACATGGTTTTCCCCGGCCTCAGGAGATTAGTCTTTGGGCCTAGGAAACCTTTAGGATCACTCCTGAGTTATCAAAAAAAAAATGACGAGCTCTCTAGACAGCTCACGGTGTTGATGATAGCAGCAGAAGCTGTTCTTTTGTTGGCTACTTCCCTACGTAACTCGAATAATCGATCTATAGGCCCAAATCCTGAAGCCAGTAGGTCTTTGTATTGTAATGGATACAAATTTTCCACCACCTGTTCTTGCATTTCATGATCAACAAAGTTAAAAAAAAAAAAAAAAAAACTAGTTTAATAAATCCTCAAAACAACCTTATGGGATGTTAAGCTAGTTTTGCAGTACCTTCCATGTCGACCAAGAACTTGTCGGCATTGAGTTTGCTTCGTACACAACGTGAAACATAATTTGTAGCACTAGTAGTGGTAAAGATGATACTTGGAAGGTTGAACTCCTTAGCTGCAGCTCCACAGAAATACATGAACTCGTCGTAGATGATACAAGCAATATCACTGGCTTGTTGCAGAAGCAACTGAGCGATACTGTCCTTGAAGCTTGTCTTACTGGTTTTGTTGAGGTTTATCATAAACTCGATTGCTCCGAGTCATTGGAATTCAGACTCTGGTAAGCTTTCTTTTAGGGTGACAAACTGAAAGCCAGGAAAGTGTTTAGAAGAAGAGCTTACTTGATTGAAGTGTCCCTTGTAGAAGTATAAGAATGTCTAGAATATTCTAAAGTATATTCGTTAAGAATTACCTATATCTTTATATATAGAAACTAGGTTAATTAGCTTCTCATCCTATTCCCTATATATATAAGCATATGTAATTCATTGTAATTATTATTAGAGTTAATATACTATTCTTAAACACTAAAGTGTTATTCTCTCATCAACCTATCATGGTATCAGAGCCACAATGATGTAACGATTGGCTTTGTTCCTGTATTCTAAGCTATGTGCTTCTTTTGTTTATTTTTGTTTTTAAGGCAAGTGCTTCCACATTCAAGTTCATCATGAACCTCTGAATCTAAGCTATCGCGCTTCTCTTTGTTCAGATCTGTCATCATAGATCTCTGAATCTAAGCGTACTTCTTCTTTTTACTTTTCTTTATTTTGTTTTTTTAAAAAAATGTTTTCATCATTCAAGTTTCTTATAAGCCTCTGAATCAAGCCATAATGCTTTTCTTTTTTTAAAAAAAAAAAAATCATCTTATTCCAGTTTTCAAGCCATGATGCTTCTTCAAAATTTTATTTATTATGTTTCAATTCAGTTTTAAAAAAGAAAAAAAAAACTTTGTTATTATCATTCTCTCACGCCAAAGTGCTTCTTTCTTTTTAATTTTCTTTTAAAAAATATATATATAGATATAATTCTTTCAATATTTTTGTCGTTCTTTTGTTTATTTCAAAAAAAAAAATCATCAATTTTCTTCCATAATCAAGCAAACTCCAACCTTCTCAGCTGTACAACGATCTCTCTCATAAAGACGTTTCCAGATCTGGCTGCCACCACCAACGACGTTGTGTTCATTCGTCGTCTCACAATCTCTCTCCCTCAAACATTTCCACATCATTGATCAATCTCAAACCGCTGATTCCACCGTCTCTTCATCACCGCCTTGAGATTGAGAGGACGTGTAGAAGTATAAGAATGTCTAGAATATTCTAGAGTATATTGGTTATATATCTTTATATATAGAAAGTAGGTTAATTAGCTTCTCATTCGATTCCCTATATAAGCATATGTAATTCATTGTAATTATTATGAGAGTCAATATACTATTTCCTAAACACTAAGGTGTTTTTCTCTCATCAGCCTATCATCCCTCAACAACTGTAATTGAGTAGCCCTTCGAGCTTATTGCTTTCCCAAGTTGCAGCATTGGAGTAACATGACCTTGAGCAGGAATTGGAACTAGAACTATCCTTCTCTTGGCTTCCCTTTTCTCCATTGCTTAACGTCTCTCTTTTTTTTTTTGTTGCAGTGCGGAACATATCTCTATATTAAATGATTATAAGAAAAACCAATTGCATTAGCGTTGAGTAGAAAGGAAGAAAGTGACATTTATTCCACGAAAAACGTGGTTCTTGTTATAGATATATTGTATTAGGTGGATGCACATTATCGGCCCATTAACATGAAACCTAAACCCTAATATTGTGTACTATATATATGTTGTATACTATACAACAAATGAATAGCAGAAAGAACTATTTTCCTAAAACCTTTACAACACGTTATCAGCACGAAGCTCTAACCCTAACTGAACAAAAACCTAGCCGGTGTCGTGTATGTATTGTGATGTCGCTCGCCTCCTAAGTCTCCATATCCGTTTAATATAATATCCGATCCTTTGAAGCATGTCTTAATTCTAAAAGATAAGTAACTCATGATTTTTATTATCATTCGGCTCATGTTATAGTAACCCCATATTTGATAATCAATCGGTTGGTCATAAGTTATTGCTATAATTACCCGGTTTGATGTTCATTAATTATTGCATAATGAGATCTGTTTGTTATTTTAACGAATACATGTGGTGGAATTTTACTACTTATTGTTTGAACTTAGTCAGATGTTTGATTTGGTTTGTTTAATTCTCCCGAGCTAAAGACATTCGGTTTTTGATCTCTAATGATTCGTATTTTATATGTGTGATAGGAAATAATTGGTCATTAATATTGCTGTCAAGATCCTTAGCCGGCACGTTTTTGTTTTCAACATCGTTTCCCATCTCTGCCGAATTCCATGACCGATACATCTCCACTTTCTAACATCTTCTCGTTTCCAAATTCTATAATCGAGATAAGTGCGGGCATTCGGTACCCATTTGTGTTCGGTTCGGGTATTTCGGATTTTTAGGTTTTCGGGTTTAGAGGTATAGGACCCGTTCGGATATTTCTAGATTTCGGATTCGGATTGGGTTTGGTTCGGGTAATTCGGGTTCGGATTTGGATTATCCAAAAGTTCACAAAACTCAAAATTTTAATATCTAATTTAGTCTAAATTATTCAATAATACGCAATATATCTAAAAATTTAGAGTATTTTCTACCCAAATTTACTAATAAACAGTTTAAATACTTCAAATTATCAAAAATATCTAAAATTCTGAATATTTTGAACACTTATATAATTAAAATTATAAATATTACTAATATATTACTACTATATATTAATAATGTGAGTATCTTCGGATACCCGTTCAGATTTCGGTTTGGATCGGGTTTGAATTCGGATTTTTGGATTTAGAAATTTAGAACTCATTCAGGTATTTTACAATTTCGGATACGGGTTCAGATCAGGTTTTTTGGATCGGGTTCGGATCAAATATTCGGATCCGAATATTTTGTCCATGCCTTTAAGTGCCACTAACCCTCATATTATTTAGATTTAATCGGTAAACTTATGACATAGTATAAGACGGAAACATATTTTATAGAGATTGTTCGGCATATCATAGATAGGTATGCTGATTTTAATGATGACTTCACGAGATACTTGTTAATTGTTATTTTATTATTTGGTTTGGTGAGTCAATGATTTAGTAAACCAAGATTCAAGTTTATTATTTGATTACCGAAATATATTACAATGTTTAATCAATTTCTTCCCGGATTTGATGATTTTTATAATTACCGACCTTAAATATAATGTTCCGGTTTTTACAAATGTAGGAATTTGGCTAATGGGCCGGTCAGTTGTGGTCCAATGGTTGACAAAAAAAATTATATTTATATAACTTTTGGGTTTGTTTGGTTTATTTGGGAGTTTGCTGCGGCAAAACGATTAATATGAAGGATTAAGCAAATAATCATTGGCCGACGTTGTTTTCCAACCTCCTATCCTACCATGTGATCGGTGTTCAGAGGCCTCGGCAAATTTTCGGTCATTTATCCTTGTCGAGATAAGTATTTTAATGACTATTTCAATTTCTAGATTTGCTAGATAGAAAATTGTCAAGTATAAAAAAAAAACAATCATAAACATAAAATAATTGTTTATTTTATAGCTTTAAAATTCTTATGAATTAATAAATGTTGCATCAATTGTGAAAAGATAATTTATATTTTCTTAAAATAACAAATATTTATATTTATATTTATATTTATAATTTATATTTATATTGTCAATTGTTGTATTCAGTTTTTAAAGAAAAAAAATTTGTCTTGAAAGGTCAATTCTAATTGTTTGTGTACCATATACATAAATATAAAGATATGATGCTTAATATTTAACATTCATTTATATGATTGTTATAATGTTTGTGAATTACTTTATTTGTTGAATTACAAATTTAAATCTAACTAAATTAGATATAATATTATGATGAAATATTTTAAATCATATCTCCAACCTTCTTTGGTGAATAAATTGAAAATTTAGTAACAAATTACTAAAGAATGATTATGGATCATGTTTTCTTTGCATCACTTCTATGAAGAGGTTTAAGACCAAAAATATGACCATAAAAATTCAATAGTTCTTTAGAATAATCTAAAGAAAGTAAATGATTAAAATCCTATAAAAGAATAAAAATCAACTTGATTCCAATTATTACCAAGATTATATAATTGAAAATGATATTTTTGATGGAAAGATATTAGAAAATACATAATTTACTTGTCACAAAATATTGTTGTCATGTAGACACAATATAGTGAAAAATATATTTTTAAAATTTTATAATCTTGTTATTTGTGAATGAGTAAAACTATTAGATGTTGATGTGAATTACATCCTATTGGGCTGGTCTATTCTTTGAAATGAATATGACTTTATTGTATAAAAGTGGTTATGAAAGTGGATATGATATCTATATAAAGCCGCGGTCAACGTCGACTAGTTACTCCACTAGACTTAACTAATAAGTACTAGAGGTACTAGTGTGAGATAATTTCCACTATTCTACTACAATATTAAGAAGTATAGAAAAATTATTGAAAGCTCTTAAAGAATATATATACTATTGTCTCTAGGAACACAAATTAATATTAATGTGTTATAGTCTCAAAGTTAAAAAGGTCTAAGATATAACAGACGACCCAATTTGAGAATGTTATTGATTACAGAGTGGGATTCAAATCGAGATTGATAAACATGAAGTGTCATCATCTCGAGGGGGAGAATTAAGGAATCCCACATACAAAGGTGATGAAATAGATATAAGATTATATTCACATCCAAAATGAGTTTAATTACTCATATGATAGAGCAAATCTTGAGGATTTGAAAAGTAATCATGTTGAGACAATAAGCGAAGAAAATACTTTTAAATCATAAGTATTATTACCCAAGGCAATAAAAGTATTTTAGAGATTACATGCATTATCTAGAAGATAAAATGCTTTGTGAAAATCTCACTGTTTGGCATGACCGGTTAAGCCATTCAGTAGTGATGCGAAAGAATAATCAAAAATTTCTGAAAAGATTCATTAGAGTTTTTCTAGTGATTTCTTATGTGTGCTGCTTTACAAAGCAAGCCGATTATATGGCTTTCACCGACCCATGAATTTGGATAGTGTAAATTTTCTGGTATGTATACAAAGAGATATTGTGGACTGATCAACCACCATATATTCGAGTTTGCAAGAGTATTTGGTTAATTGACAATGGTGGTGAAACCAAGCTTTTTGATTGACAAAAATGACTCTATATGTCAATAAGTTCGCATCGGGCCAATGAATTTCATGAGTACTTCCCATTACAATTGGTTTGGGTCAGAAACCATATATATCCAATCTAAATGTGTTATACATATTGAGTTGCTCCACCACAGTGATTAAAATGGGATATGAAAGAATGTTGGAAATATGTTGGATATAAATCTCTCTTGATGATTGAATATCTTGAGATGCAGAGACTGTTGTTTCAGTGAGCCAGTCTTTCCAACGTGAGGGGGAGAAAATAAACAGCTGGTAAAGAAATATATTGTAAGAAATTATCTTGATCCTCGTACTAAGAAATGTGCGCTAGAAATTAAAAAGATAATTTATTGGCAAAGTTTGCAAAGATGCTAAAAGCATGCAAAAGCCATTTTCTGACATTGAGTGAAAAAGTCACATATACCAGTTGTGCTCTAATTAATGTCATAGAAGGATAAGATCAACTGCTAGTAAGTCTAAAGATCGCATGAAGTGTGATAGACTTATGGTTCCAAATATAAGCATCCTCGGAAAAGAAAAAGGAGCATAAATTAATATGGCACCGAGGAAGCAAAGAGTTATGAAAAATCTCTAGAAGAGATGTAGACATGAGTAAGAAAGAGATTCAGGTACCTGAGAATCATAATGAAAGGAAATCTCAACAAGTTGAGTCATGTCTAGAATGAAAAGGAACCAAAAGGCAAATCGACGTCGTAAATATATTTGCATGCAGTGTTGCAGTTGATGATTTTATGGATTAAAATCGAGGATCATAAACCCGCGGTTAATAGAAAAGCTTTATTGAAAAGTATACACAAAGAATGATTGATTAATCATTAAAAGAAGTAACTATGAAATAGTTCAAGTCTCTTAAAGAAATAATATTTGGACTTGTAATCCTTACATTTGAAAGTGTAAAATGAGTGGAACATAAGAGGATCTTTATGAGAAACAAAGTACATGTAGTAGTACAATGATTCTCATAAATACTTGATATTTATTATGAGAAATGTACTCTCATATGGTGGAAGCAACTGTTATAGATCTCGTATGAGTTTGGCAATAAGAGCAAGACTTGATTCAGTCTATATCTTAAAGTGATTATATTGCTAGAAGCAATATTTTATAGCCCTCGAGAACGTTGTAAAAGCGAGAAAAAGTTTTGTAGATTTTTGACAATTTTGTAGAGAAAATAGTGAGAGTTTATCTCTAGGTGAGAATCCTGGGTGTAGATCATTGTTGTTGATCTTATGGATCTCATAGTGTGTTGAAAATAGATCGGGAACAAGCTAAGAGAAGATCTTAGAGTTGTGTAAATCCGAGATTGAACACTAACTGTAATGGTGTTCAAGAAGTGTTTTCAAGAAAGTTTGAGGACGTAGGCCTTTGCTGAACCTCGTTAAAAGAAAAAATTATATGTGTCTCTTGTCTCTTCAGTACTTACAAGTGTTTCTTGTTAAAAGAAAGGTACAAGAACAAGTGCAAATATGTTAAAAGATAAAATGACACTCCTGAAAGATGGAGAAATCAGATTGTATAAGATCAAATCTTCCATGAAATTTCTTGAGTTACAGATTTGACATCTGATGAAAGAGATGTTATCTCAAGATGCTTACATCGTCTTACATAGAAAAATGGTTTGTAGTACCATACTAAGAAGAAGAGTTGAAAGAGAAAGTTTTACAAGATGATTATGAATAACTCCTATGTATAAGATGATTGTTTGGAAGATTGTATGTAAAAGAATATTTGGGCTTAAAGTTCAAATAGATATTCTATATGAAAGGGGTTCAAATGACTTGAAGTTCAATGACATCGGGCCAATGAATTATCATGAGTACTTCCCATTACAATTGGTTTGGGTCAGAAACCCTATATATCCCATCTAATTGTGTTATACATATTGAGTTGCTCCACCACAGTGATTAAAATGGGATATGAAAGAATGTTGGAAATATGTTGGATATAAATCTCTCTTGATGATTGAATATCTTGAGATGCAGAGACTGTTGTTTCAGTGAGTCAGTCTTTCCAACATGAGGGGGAAAAAATAAACAGCTGGTAAAGAAATATATTGTAAGAAATAATCTTGATCCTCATACTAAGAAATGTGCGCTAGAAATTAAAAAGATAATTTATTGGCAAAGTTTGCAAAGATGCTAAAAGCATGCAAAAGCCATTTTCTGACATTGAGTGAAAAAGTCACATATACCAGCTATGTTCCAATTAAAGTCCTAGAAGGATAAGATCAACTGCTAGTAAGTCTAAAGATCGCATGAAGTGTGATAGACTTATGGTTCCAAATATAAGCATCCTCGGAAAAGAAAAAGGAGCATAAATTAATATGGCACAGAGGAAGCAAAGAGTTATGAAAAATCTCTAGAAGAGATGTAGACATGAGTAAGAAAGAGATTCAAGTGCCTGAGAATCATAATGAAAGGAAATCTCAATAAGTTGAGTCATGTCTAGAATGAAAAGGAACCAAAAGGCAAATCGACGTCGTAAATAAGTTTGCATGCAGTGTTGCAGTTGATGATTTTATGGATTAAAATCGAGGATCATAAACCCGCGGTTAATAGAAAAGCTTTATTGAAAAGTATACACAAAGAATGATTGATTAATCATTGAAAGAAGTAACTATGAATAGTTCAAGTCTCTTAAAGAGATAGTATTTGGACTTTTAATCCTTTCACTTGAAAGTGTAAAATGAGTGGAACATAAGAGGATCTTTATGAGAAATAAAGTACATGTAGTAGTACAATGATTCTCATAAATACTTGTTATTTATTATGAGAAATGTACTCTCATATGGTAGAAGCAACTGTTATAGATCCCGTATGAGTTTGACAATGTAACACCCGCAAACCATTTTTTTGGTATTTTGGTGAGGGTGTCGATCGATACCACAGGAGGTGTTGATCGACACTAGTTGTAGCCGGTTTGGTCGATTCGATTTTAATCGTCCGGTTTGCGTGGTTAGTTTAGGAAACCCTAAAATCGGGTTTTAAAAGAGGAACTCGACCTTTCTCTCCCCTTTTGGCCGTTTTTGACAAAGAAACAAAGAGAAGAAGGAGATTTTGATTTTGGGAGAGATTTGTGAGTTTTCTTAGCTGTTCTTGTGGGATTTGGAGCTAGGAAGGATCTAGAGGCTTGCTAGGAGGGTTGGATTCGTTTCTCTTGGTCTGAATCTTCTTACAAAGAGGTGAGTGCATGACCATGGCTAATCTAAGCCTTTGATTCCCTTGTTCTTGCTTGTTTGTTGCTTGTTTGTATGTTTTTCTTGCTGGGATTGGTTGATACAGGTTCCTACGGATGTATAAGGCTTGGGTTTCGAGTATTGGACGATTTGGAGGAGATTTGGGAGTGAGATTCGACTCTCGACTTCGCGCGGATCGCAGTTGCAGAAGGAGTGTCGGTCAACACCAGCAAACTGGGCATCGATCGACACTGTGGGGTAGTGTCGGTCGACACCAATGCCAGTGTCGGTCGACACTAGGCTGGTGTCGGTCGACACCTCCCTTCCAGCGAGACGATGTTTGGTTTCCTGGTTTGTTTGTTTGTTTGTTGTTTGTTTTGGAACATTGGAATCATTGTTGCTTGTGTTTATAGCCCAGTAGATGGGAGGATTGCCTCAATGAGTGTTTATCAAATACTCATGCATCTCAATTTGTGTTTGTGGTGCAGGTAAAGGCAAAGTGTGATCGTGGAATCAAGGC
>NC_025693.1:16227273-16228278 GCF_000633955.1 Camelina sativa
TAGAGATCTTATTGCTTGTGTGTATAGCCCAGTAGATGGGAGGATTGCCTCACTGAGTGTTTATCAAATACTCATGCATCTCAATTTGTGTTTGTGGTGCAGGTAAAGGCAAAGTGTGATCGTGGAATC
This sequence comes from Camelina sativa, assembly GCF_000633955.1. Lineage (NCBI taxonomy): Eukaryota > Viridiplantae > Streptophyta > Magnoliopsida > Brassicales > Brassicaceae > Camelina > Camelina sativa. The sequence goes on from NC_025693.1 coordinate 16,227,403, forward strand.
AAGGCGATGAAGAGGAGAATGTTCTAGTGGTTCGCTTGGTTGTCTGGCTTCTGTTAGGTTGCTAGAGTTGAGTCCTAGAGCATTGTTTAGGATTGCTGGTTATTTGATTTATGCTGTTTGGATCATTAGTTTGTGATTGGAATTAATACTGGTTATTATTTTATTGGTTATTGGATATTTATTGGTTTGTTATTCCGCTGTTGATTGTGAATGTGGTTAGGTGGCTAGTGGGTATGGGACCACTAGTTGTAGTTTATTTATATATATATAATATTTATTATTTATAAAAAAAAAAGGTCGGTCGTTTCATTTTGGTATCAGAGCCCTTACGGTTCTAGGTTTGGGTTCGCTAGGTTTCTGTTGTGATGTTTGGGATTGCATGTCTTGATTGATTACGTGAGTTAGTCAATTATGTGTGGCATGGAGTCCTTGAACATCCTCTTCGAGCCGACTGAGTGATTCGACGGTGAGTTTATGTTTCTGTGTTATAATAGTAATTGTTTGCTTAGTCTTCTGTTCATGGTAGTGCAGATGGATAGAGGTGATGATTTGGCTGGTCGAGGTCGTGGACGCGGACGTGGTCGTGGTAGGGGCAGAGTCCTAGTGGTTAGTGAGACTGAGGACCAGAGTGTGACAGCTGAGGGTGTTGGCGAGTCGCAGGATGTTCCAGGGGATTCCGTGAGTGTGGCAGGAGGGGGTGGTGTTGATGCTCCAGTGGCCGGTGATGCTAGGGTCCCGGGTGTGGGAGTCCCAGCGGGTGGAGACCCTGGTACTGATGTTGCAGCTATGCTAGCAGAGGTGTTAGCGCGGTTACCACCAGCGGTACCGGCTCAGGCTCAGGTAGTGCCACCAGTGGTGGCGGAGGAGAGGCAGCCA
>NC_025693.1:16228978-16317619 GCF_000633955.1 Camelina sativa
AGTAAGGCTCAGTAGCAGGGTGGTTCTAGCAGGGGCGGTAGGCCTGCACAGGGAACCAAGAGGAGATGGGAGGCTACGCAGAAGCCGAGTGGTGCGAGTTGCTTCGGTTGTGGGAGCAAGGATCACAGGGTTGCTAGTTATCCCAAGAGGAGTGCTCCGACGGCAGGACCTCGGGTATGTTATCATTGTAGGGAGACGGGGCACATCAAGCCTTTTTGTCCCATGTTGCAGCCGGCAGCAGTGGCAGCGTTACAGCAGGTGCAGCCTGGAGGTCAGCAGGCGGCATGGATTGAGCAGGCGCCACGGGTTTCCACGACAGCAGAGACTGGTGGAACCAGTGCCGGGTCGATCACAGGTATATTTTCTGGTACTTAAACTTTGTGAATTTTAGTAGGTTTAGATTGTATATGTTTCCTGTGATAAAGTGTTAGGTTCTCAACACATGAGGTTTGTGTAGGGACCTTGTTGGTGGGCGGGTTTAAGTCCCATGTTATGTTTGATTCTGGAGCTTCCCATAGCTTCATTACTCCGGAGTGTGCAGAGTGTGCGGGGATCAGCGGGGATCCTGGAGAGCGTGTAGGAGTTGTCAGAGTTGCGGGAGGCGATTTCCTGAGAGTGATTGGGCGAGCTAGAGGAATTGATATTCAGATCGCAGGAGAGTCGTGGCCAGCGGATTTGCTTATCAGTCCAGTGGAGTTATATGATGTTATTCTCGGGATGGATTGGTTGCATCGGCATAGGGTGCATTTGGATTGCCATCGGGTAGAGTGGAGTTTGAGCGTTCAGGAGGGAAGTTGGTTTTTCAGGGTATTAGACCGACTTTGGGGAGTTTCGTGATCTCAGCCATTCAGGCTGGGAAGATGATCAAGAAGGGCCGTGAGACTTATCTGGTTACTATATCTATGCCAGAGTCAGTGAGGAAGTATACGGTTAGCGGTATTCCGGTAGTGGAGGAGTTTGAGGATGTGTTTCAGTCTTTGCAGGAATTACCACCATCTTGGTCGGATCCTTTCACCATTGAACTGGAACCGGGGACGATGCCGTTATCCAAGGCTCCTTACAGGATGGCTCCAATAGAGATGGCAGAGCTGAAGAAGCCGCTAGAGGATTTGTTGAGTAAGGGATTCATCCATCCTAGTGTATCACCGTGGGAAGCGCCGGTGTTGTTAGTGAAGAAGAAGGATGGGAGTTTCAGGTTGTGCATTGATTATCGGGGTTTGAACCGGGTCACTGTAAAGAACAAGTACCCTCTTCCGAGGATCGATGAGCTGTTGGATCAGTTGAGGGGTGCTACTTGGTTCTCCAGGGTAGATCTGGCGTCGAGTTATCATCAGATACCGATAGATGAGGAAGACTTCTTTCAGGACGAGGTATGGGCATTATGAGTTTGTGGTGATGCCTTTCGGGTTGACTAACGCGCTAGCAGCGTTGATGAGATTGATGAACAGCGTGTTTCAGGAGTTTCTGGATGTGTCTGTCATCATTTTCATTGACGATATCCTGGTTTATTCTAAGAGTCCTGAGGAGCATGCAGTGCATTTGAGGGCAGTTATAGAGAAGCTGCGGGAGCAGAAGTTGGTTGCCAAGTTGAGCAAGTGTAGTTTTTGGCAGCGTGAGATGGGCTTTCTGGGTACATTGTTTCTGCGGAGGGGGTTTCTGTAGATCCAGAAAAGATTCAGGCTATCATAGATTGGCCTAGACCGCAGAATGCCACAGAGATGAGGAGTTTCCTTGGGTTGGCAGGATACTACAGGAGANATTGATTATCGGGGTTTGAACCGGGTCACTGTAAAGAACAAGTACCCTCTTCCGAGGATCGATGAGCTGTTGGATCAGTTGAGGGGTGCTACTTGGTTCTCCAGGGTAGATCTGGCGTCGAGTTATCATCAGATACCGATAGATGAGGAAGACTTCTTTCAGGACGAGGTATGGGCATTATGAGTTTGTGGTGATGCCTTTCGGGTTGACTAACGCGCTAGCAGCGTTGATGAGATTGATGAACAGCGTGTTTCAGGAGTTTCTGGATGTGTCTGTCATCATTTTCATTGACGATATCCTGGTTTATTCTAAGAGTCCTGAGGAGCATGCAGTGCATTTGAGGGCAGTTATAGAGAAGCTGCGGGAGCAGAAGTTGGTTGCCAAGTTGAGCAAGTGTAGTTTTTGGCAGCGTGAGATGGGCTTTCTGGGTACATTGTTTCTGCGGAGGGGGTTTCTGTAGATCCAGAAAAGATTCAGGCTATCATAGATTGGCCTAGACCGCAGAATGCCACAGAGATGAGGAGTTTCCTTGGGTTGGCAGGATACTACAGGAGATTTGTGCAGGGTTTGCGAGCAGAGCACGTCCTATGACTAAGTTGACAGGGAAGGATGTTCCTTTTGTTTGGTCAGAGGAGTGTGAGGAAGGCTTTGCAAGCCTGAAGGAGATGTTGACTACTGCGCCAATGTTGGCTTTGCCTGAGCAGGGAGAACCCTATGTGGTTTATATAGATGCATCTAGAGTTGGTTTGGGGTGTGTTCTGATGAAGCATGGGAAGGTGATTGTCTATGCTTCACGGCAGTTGCGGGTGCATGAAGGCAACTATCCTACTCATGATTTAGAGATGGGTGCTGTAGTTTTTGCCCTGAAGATTTGGAGATCTTATCTTTATGGTGCAAAGGTACATGTGTTTACAGATCATAAGAGCCTGAAGTATATATTCACTCAGCCTGAGTTGAATTTGAGGCAGAGGCGGTGGATGGAGCTTGTGGCAGATTATGATTTGGAGATAGCCTATCACCCTGGTAAGGAAGAGGGTAGCTTCGGCTTAGGAGCAGGAGTTGGAGTCTCTGGTTGGAGAGATCAGTGCTTTAAGTTTGTGTGTTGTTTCACAGAAACCGTTGGGTTTGGAAGCAGTTGATAGAGCAGATCTTCTGAGTAGGGTGCGGTTGGCTCAGGAGAAGGATTTGGGGCTAGTGAATGCCTCTAAGGATGTGGATTCAGAGTATCAGGTCTCAGATAATGGTACTATCTTGGTGCACGGTCGGGTTTGTGTGCCCAAGGATGAGGAGTTGAGGCAGGAGATTCTGAGAGAGGCTCATGCGAGCAAATTATCTATTCATCCAGGAGTGACTAAGATGTACCGTGACCTCAAGAGGTATTATCATTGGGTGGGGATGAAGAAGGATGTGGCTAGTTGGGTTTTGAGGTGCGATGTGTGTCAGCTAGTGAAGGCTGAGCATCAGGTTCCTGGCGGTTTACTGAAGAGTTTACCCATTCTTGAGTGGAAGTGGGATATGATCACCATGGATTTTTTGGTAGGATTGCCAGTGTCACGGACTTTTGATGCTATTTGGGTCATTGTGGACCGGTTGACTAAGTCAGCACATTTTCTGGCCATTAAGAAGACTGATGGAGCAGCGGTCTTGGCTAAGAAGTATGTGAGGGAGATTGTCAGGTTGCATGGGGTGCCAGCGAGCATTGTGTCTGATAGGGATTCTAAGTTCACTTCGGTGTTCTGGAAGGCATTTCAGGCAGAGATGGGCACTAAGGTGCATATGAGTACAGCTTATCATCCCCAGACAGATGGACAGTCTGAGAGGACGATCCAGACGCTGGAGGATTTGCTGAGGATGTGTGTGTTGGATTGGGGTGGCCATTGGGCAGATCACCTGAATCTGGTAGAGTTGGCTTACAACAACAGTTACCAGGCGAGTAGTAAGATGGCTCCTTATGAGGCTTTGTATGGGAGACCATGTCGTACACTATTATGCTGGACTCAGGTGGGGCAGAGGAGCATGTTTGGTGCTAGTTTTGTTCAGGAGACCTCTGAGAAGATTCGGGTTCTCAAGCTGAACATGAAGGAGGCTCAGGATAGGCAGAGGAGTTATGCTGATAGGAGGAGGAGAGATCTTGAGTTTCAGGTAGGAGACAGAGTGTACCTCAAGATGGCCATGTGCGGGTCCAAACAGGTCATTGTGTGAGACTAAGTTGAATCCGAGGTATATGGGTCCATTCAGAGTGATTGAGCGGGTTGGACCAGTGGCATATAGACTGGAGTTACCTGAGGTGATGCGTGCATTCCATAAGGTTTTCCATGTGTCTATGTTGCGGAAGTGTCTCCGTGAGGGTGAGCAGGTGTTGGCTAATATTCCCGAGGATCTTCAGCCTAACATGACATTGGAGGCGAGACCAGTGAGGGTTCTCGAGAAGAGGATCAAGGAACTTCGAAAGAAGAAGATTCCTTTGATGAGAGTCATGTGGGACTGTGATGGTGTTGAGGAGCAGACTTGGGAGCCTGAGGCAAAGATGAAAGCAAGGTTCAAGAAGTGGTATCAGAAGCAAGCCGCGACTTGAGCTTGTCTAGCCTGGTTCCATCTGTAATCCGTGGCTGGAGCGGAATGGAGTATTCCAGCCCATCTCTCTTGTTACTCGGTCGCTTGGGGTGGTTGGTTGTGCGACTCAGTAACAAGATCCCCTATATATTAAAGGAGAAACATTTTGGTGAAAAAGCTGATGTGTCAGCATTATAGAGCTCAGTGCACCATTTAGCAAAGTCTCCTCAATTTTTCTAATTAATTACATCTTTGTGCCATTGTATTTATTGGCAATTTTTTTTAAAAAAAGTCTATAAACGAAAACCCTACCCATCCATGCCTATCCTCACCTATAAATACATTCTTTCAGCGTTATAGCCAGAGCAAAAAAAAAATTCATCTTCAATAATCAAATGCCTTTTTTCGCCAAGCTTTACGTGAATCATTACTCATCATGGTTCAGACGTAATAGCCTAAACCCCCTTGCTGTTATGCATGTAAATTCACCCTATCACAGTAATCTCCGGAACTAATGTATACTAATTAGTTCTAAGACGGAGAAATATCTATTTTAATGATTTTGTAAATTAACTGTTATGCATTTCATACTTTCATGTAAATTAACAATAATTCTTTAATTACAAATATTAAAAAGAGAGACGATATATATTATCTTATTTGAACTCATCGACTGTTCAAAAACGAAAATACATCTATTTTTATGATTTAGTAAATCAATAGTTATGCATTACATACTTTCATCAAAATAAACACTAATTCTATAATTAAAAAATATTAAAATAAAAAATAAGATATATATTATCTAATTTTAACTCATAGACTGTTTGATATTTAAGGAAAATTTTGCCTAAAATATATGTGAATAATCAATCAATCAGAAAAAGAATATTCGTTACCTAATTAACACCTACATAAATCCCTTTCAAAAAACTACATAATTATCACGTCGATCAATTGTATATTAATATTAAGATATCAATTAAGATTTCATTTACGACTCCTAAATAAGTGCGAGTCCTCTAAATGAATTCATAGTCTTTCCAAAAAAATCAGCACATAATAAAATCAAATATACACCAAAACGCAATAATATCTGTTATACGAGAAATTTTGCCTAAATTTTTTTCAAGAAAGGAACTACTTATTAAGAGCCTCACAACAAGCAAACTAATTGCATCTTAAACTCCGAAATCATTTACCTAAACCAAGATTTTGTGATCCATGACAAAACTTAATCAGTGGGAATTGTATTTTCAAAAATTTAATACGAAAACCCTTACTGAAATTACAAAAGTACTATATATACGACCTTCCTATCATCATCATTTCCATCAGTTCACCATCAAACTTATTCAAAGTTTCAAAACATTCTACCTATTATTTTCTCATGGCTTCTTTCAACAACGTTGCTGATTTGAAACCATTCAAAAATATGTGGAAGAAGAGAAGTGAAAAGTGCAAAATTTTTGTTTGTTAAAAGAGAAGCATTCTCTAAAAAAAACTGATGTGTCGTTGCCAGAGAGCTCTATCCCCAATTAATTATTTGCCCTTACTATTCTATAAAATTCCATAAAACTGCCACTGCTATTCATTTTATTTATATACACAATATTTTGCTCCTATAAATTCCAAAATTGGTAAATATTATCCAAAAATTGATAAATATTATCTCCTACAAATTATGAGATATTTAAAAGTATTTAAAATCACATCTTCAGAAATATAAATAGTTTTACGTTCAATAATTTTATAAAGCTCTAATGGTGAAAGAATCGAATATCATTTGAAACTAGCTCAACATTTATTCTTTTGCTAAAAACAGTACATATATTTGCCCAAAAAAATGTATCATCACCAATTGAAATGACATGAATATATATTTTAATTTGGATAACTATGTAGTTAAACATTATATATAAATATGTTGTTATAGTGTTTTTACAGAAATCTTAAAATTTAGAAACTCCAGTCCAATAAAAATGAAAAAAGTAATAATATTATACCAATAGCTGAAACACATTAGTTAATTTAGCTCCATTTTTATTTATTATTTACAGCTATATGCCATTGTGTTTTTAACAAACAAAAAAAAATGTGTTATTCTTAAAAACTTTATCACATAAATTTATTAATATAAATTAAGTTTAAGCTTTAAATATATTTTATATATTAGAAAAAATGATTTATTCAAATGCATGTGGATTACCGTGGATTTCACGAATTCAAGCGGAATAGATGCAAAGACATTTTGCGGCTAAAAATATTTAAACCCGTTGCGGGATGGTTTAGCGGACGAGTTTGACCATGTTAACAATTTTATCTAAATAATTTAGTTTATGAAATTTTAGTTTTATTGTGGTTTTTATCTGATTTGATTGTTCAACTTCAAGATTTTGATAAAAATCTAACTCATCACTAATTTGGTCCTCATTCGATTCAGATCCACCATCATGTCAATCTAAAATATGGTGAAATAAATAATATTTTAAACTTTCATTAACTTGATGAATTCAAACAATTATAAGTTGGTATAAGAACTTGAAGCCCCTCTCCCTAAATCAAACTTTTTCTGAAAAGCCTTCGCCCTCCTATAAATGTTATACTAAATAAATATATTTACAAATGTAATATCTGAAACAAAAATTTTACGCCGTGCAATAGCACGGGTTATTACCTGGTGAGGTGGTGTTCGGGGTACAAAGTTTCCGTGAGGCAGGGTTTGGAGGAAAATGTTCCTGAAATAGAAGTTTCCAAAAGTGGAAAGTTTCCAAAAATGGAAAGTGCTAAATATGGGAAGTTTTACGGGAGTTAGAATTTGTCCATTTTAGCGGTGGAGAGCCTTGGAGGGGCTTGTGTGTGGCCTTAGTGGCGGACTTTCGAGTCAGTGTGCCCGTGTGTGGCGGTCTTTTTAGACATTGTGTGGCCTTTGTGGCAGGCTGTTTAGCCGTGTGTGGCCTTTGTGGCGGGCTGTTTAGCCGTGTGTGGCCTTTGTGGCGGGCTGTTTAGCCAATTGCATGGCCTTTGTGGCGGGCTGTTTAGCCAGAGTGTCTTTGTGACGGTCCTTCGGGACAGATGGTCTTTGTGACGGTAATTCGGGACGAGTGGCCTTAGTGGCGGTCCTCTTTAGGACATTTGTTTGGCGTTGGTGGCGGTCCTCTTTAGGAAATTTGTTTGGCCTTGGTGGTGGTCCTCTTTAGGACATTTGTTTGGCCTTGGTGGCGGTACTCTTTAGGACATTTTGTTTGCCCTTGGTGGCGGTCCTCTTTAGGACATTTTGTTTGGCCTTGATGGCGGCCCTTGTGGCATGTAAATGATCCTTGTATGGTCATGAGGTATTCCAGCGAGGGGATATGTGGATGGTAGGACATTGAGATGTTTTACGCGAGCCACGGGAAGGAAACCTGGATAGGGATAGAACTCAGACATGTTCAGAATCGTTTGCTCGCGACTCTTGGGGGACTTTGGTTCTCCTAGTACTGCCATATTCAGAGACTTTTTGGCTTGGGAGTATGGTTGGTATATCGGCTTCGGACGACGGTCCGGAGGCGCGCTGTAGGGTGACGACCCGAGAGACGAGTTTGGATTTTTTCCTTAAATATTATGGCATGCGGGTTTAGGCCCGATGAGGAGCTAACATTTAGCATGCAGACTTAGGTCTGATGAGGAGCCAATAAGAACTCAAGGTTTTGGCCTATGAGTAAAGGAAAGTCCAAAAAGTCGAGAGCAAATGACGCCTGGAGAGGGAGTTTATCGCCTAGAGGTGACCTTCTGTAGATCGGTCGGAGGAGTGTGGGCCGTGGAGACGGTTGCACGGGAGTCCTTGGCTGATGGTTGTTCGAGATTTGAGGACGAATCTAGAATGGTGGGGGAGAATTATAACACCCGCAAACCATTTTTTGGTATTTTGGTGAGGGTGTCGATCGACACCACAGGAGGTGTTGATCGACACTAGTTGTACCCGGTTTGGTCGGTTCGATTTTAATCATCCGGTTTGCGTGGTTGGTTTAGGAAACCCTAAAATCGGGTTTTAAAAGGGGAACTCGACCTTTCTCTCCCCTTTTGGCCGTTTTTGACAAAGAAACAGAGAGAAGAAGGAGATTTCGATTTTGGGAGAGATTTGTGAGTTTTCTTAGCTATTCTTGTGGGATTTGGAGCTAGGAAGGATCTAGAGGCTTGCTAGGAGGGTTGGATTCGTTGCTCTTGGTTTGAATCTTCTTGCAAAGAGGTGAGTGCATGACCATGGCTAATCTAAGCCTTTGATTCTCTTGTTCTTGCTTGTTTGTTGCTTGTTTGTGTGTATTTCTTGCTGGGATTGGTTGATACAGGTTCCTACGGATGTATAAGGCTTGGGTTTCGAGTATTGGACAATTTGGAGGAGATTTGGGAGTGAGATTCGACTCTCGACTTCACGCGGATCGCAGTTACAGAAGGAGTGTCGATCGACACCACTAGGTGTCGGTCGACACTGTGAGGTAGTGTCGGTCAACACCAATGCCAGTGTCGGTCGACACTAGGCTGGTGTCGGTCGACACCTCCCTTCCAGCGAGTCGATGTTTGGTTTCCTGGTTTGTTTGTTTGTTTGTTTGTTTGTTGTTTGTTTTGGAACATTGGAATCATTGTTGCTTGTGTTTATAGCCCAGTAGATGGGAGGATTGCCTCACTGAGTGTTTATCAAATACTCATGCATCTCAATTTGTTTTTGTGGTGCAGGTAAAGTCAAAGTGTGATCGTGGAATCAAGGCGATGAAGAGGAGGATGTTCTAGTGGTTCGCTTGGTTGTCTGGCTTCTGTTAGGTTGCTAGAGTTGAGTCCTAGAGCATTGTTTAGGATTGCTGGTTATTTGATTTATGCTGTTTGGATCATTAGTTTGTGATTGGAATTAATAATGGTTATTATTTTATTGGTTATTGGATTATTGGATATTTATTGGTTTGTTATTCCGCTGTTGATTATGAATGTGGTTAGGTGGCTAGTGGATATGGGACCACTAGTTGTAGTTTATTTATATATATATAATATTTATTATTTATAAAAAAAAAGGTCGGTCGTTTCAGACAATAAGAGCAAGACTTGATTCAGTCTATATCTTAAAGTGATTATATTGCTAGAAGCAATATTTTATAGCCCTCGAGAACGTTGTAAAAGCGAGAAAAAGTTTTGTAGACTTTTGACAACTTTGTAGAGAAAATGGTGAGAGTTTATCTCTAGGTGAGAATCCTGGATGTAAATCATTGTTGTTGATCTTATGGATCTCATAGTGTGTTGAAAATAGATCGGGAACAAGCTAAGAGAAGATCTTAGAGTTGTGTAAATCCGAGATTGAACACTAACTGTAATGGTGTTCAAGAAGTGTTTTCAAGAAAGTTTGAGGACGTAGGCCTTTGCTGAACATCGTTAAAAGAAAAAATTATATGTGTCTCTTATCTCTTCAGCACTTACAAGTGGTTCTTGTTAAAAGAAAGGTACAAGAACAAGTGCAAATATGTTAAAAGATAAAATGACACTCTTGAAAGATGGAGAAATCAGATTGTATAAGATCATTCATGAAATTTCTTGAGTTACAGATTTGACATCTGATGAAAGAGATGTTATCTCAAGATGCTTACATCGTCTTACATAGAAAAATGGTTTGTATTACCATACTAAGAAGAAGAGTAGAAAGAGAAAGTTTTACAATGTGATTATGAATAACTCCTATTTATAAGATGATTGTTTGGAAGATTGTATGTAAAATAATATTTAGGCTTAAAGTTCAAATAGATATTCTATATGAAAGGGGTTCAAATGACTTGAAGTTCAATGACCCAGTAGAATATATGATGATCATATGAGTTTGTACCTGAAAGCGCTGTTTATAACAGTTCAGAAAAGATGATATATATGATCATAATGCATAACCTGAAGATGATGCTTTCAGGGGGAGAAATATGATCATAAGCGTGGTTGTACTCTTTTCCCCTTATTATGATTTTTATATCAATGTGTTTTTCCTTGAAAGCTTTTTAATGAGACAACAAAGAACACGCGAAAGATAAACACCTTATAAGGAATATTATGATTTTAATGGTGAAAGACTATCATCTTCAAAGTCTTTGACATACATTAATGAAGATCGTGAGAGACAAAAGTAATGATAAAGATGAGTCACTTGCGAGACCTATAACCAATAGAAGAATGGCGATATACGTTTATAACAGATTCGTTCAAGTGAAGATTTGACGAACCATTTACCAAGATGTTTCCAACCACTACTTTCACGAAGCTACTTCATCATACTGGTTCGGTCATCTCAAAGATTTCAAGTGATGTACTCAAGAGGGGGAGTAAAAGCGTGCTGCACTCTTTTTCCCTTAACCATGGTTTTTCCCACTGGGTTTTCCTGGTAAGGTTTTTAACGAGTCAGCATCTCACATGCGCATTTGGAACTACATTTATATAATGGTCATCCAAGGGGGAGTGTTATAGATATATTGTATAAGGTGGATACCCATTATCGGCCCATTAATATGAACCCTAAACCCTAATATTGTATACTATATATATGTTGTATCCTATACAACAGATGAATAACAGAGAGAACTATTTCCCTAAAACTTCTGTTTACAACAGTTCTTTTGTTCTTTTTGGTTTGCTTTGTTCTGTACATACAGTAAGTCAGTAAGAGTTGGTGGTTTTTGCCACCTAAGGTAGGTTCTGTTTTGGGATTAATGTTCTCCAAATATAACAAAATATCCTCAATAGTTGTTCTCCAATCTTGGTGCAATTATTGATCAAAGTCCAAAGAGTTGTTTATACGTATATTATTGGTGCAATGGATTACGGTAGGTACGATTGAAAGGCGCTGTGGACATGAGAGCAACATCTTCTTACGACCGCTAGAAATCACTACCATTATTTGCTTACTCTCTCCCTATCTATACGTTATTATGTTATTACAATATATGTTATTACAATATACGTTAAGCTATGACTTTCGAAGCATAGCTTGAAATCTAGTAATATGAAGGTAATTTGCAGTGGTTAACATCTTATTAGTTAGTTTTCATATCTACTAAGAGTTCATCTTCATATAATTATTTTTTTTGTCATCACAACAGGTACTTACTTCTGATGATGTCTTGTGCTATCATATTACTTAAATTTGATCTTTTCTTATAATGTAAAAATGTAAAGATAAATATATTCTGTTTCCGTAGTGAACAGGTATCTCAAGAAGATGGAATCATGGACTTAAAGTAGAGACAACCGTCTTCACAGACTTCTCATGAAGTGTACAAACTCCTCTAGCGAGTTGTGTGAAGAACCTCCACTTTTAACACAGGCTCTCAGTTTTTCCTTTGTTTGTTCAACCATTTCAATAAGCTCTTGTTTCTCTTCAAGGACTTGTAGGTTCCTATAGGATACACATGAATTTCTACACTACAGGAATTAAGGGTATTAATAGCATAACATTATAGCGTTTTTGATTTTTACGCTACAACTGAGTATAGAGAAACTATTGATAGCGTTTTTCAAAAGGTAAACACTATGGTAGGTGGAGCGCGAAAAATTATTTCAGAGTGGCGCTTAGTATTGGTTCTATTATAGCATAGGTAAACTTAAAACGTTATTGTAGGTTAACCCGGGAACCAAATTTTACATTGGCTCGAAAATTGGAAGAAAAAGACAAAAAAAAAACATGAGTAAAAAAAAGAAAACAAAAGGTTTTCTAATTAGGTTTTTCTTTTGTCGATCTCGTCTCTATTCTCTTGTCTCTCTTGATCCCATAGATCCCAATAGCTTGATTCCATAGATCGAAATCTGAAACACCATAGATCCCAATTAGCTTGATTCTTCCACTATCGATCCCGCTCAGTCTAATCCCTCTCATATCGATCGCCGAATTTGATACATAAGGTAAACAATATGTATGGGTTTTCGTTTTTCTAAACGATTTAGTTTTTATTTGTGTTGGGTTTGGTCTGTTTCAGTTGTTTCTGAAGTAATTGGGTTTTGGATTGATGTTTGTATGATTGGAATCGATCTCTTCTTATGTGAGTTTGGTGTTCGACTTTCAATCTGTGTTTTTGCATAATTTTTGTCTGTGTTTTGATTCTGTATGAAGCTAATTTGGTTTCCTAGCTTTTGTGAGTATAATCTTTTGTATAAACAGAATTGGAATTGACTCAGTTTTGTCTGATTGTTGTTGAGAGGTCAAAGACTCTAGTAAATAATGCTAGAGAATCGGGTTTATATAAGTTCTTATTTACTGTCTTGTTTGTGTGATGCATAGATTCAGAAAAGTTTATACATGTAAAGAACATAAAAATCAATTCTTGTGTCTCTAGTTTTCTACGTTTATTTCCATTTTTCCTGCTGCTCTCTGGTCATTACCAGTTACTGATTATATTTTGTTGACTTGTAATTGTGAATTGTAGTTGGATTTGCGGATCTGTAGTTGCGGCTTTGTAGCTGTTCAGTACAATAACTACAAGTTATTTACGGCTTTGTAGCTGTTCAATTAAAGATTAGTTGTGTTGTAATGATTCTGATAATCCATGTCGTTTTTTTGTTTGCAGATTCTTGATTCATAATCTTCAAAATTTTTGTTCGTTCCTACCTTGTTCTTTGAATTGTGTAAGATATTATTTCTCTACCTTTTTGTTATACATTTTGTGTCTGATGTGAGTGTTTGATCATTAAAGTTATTATGATAATGTATGTATAAATTGGTGGTGGAGATTGGGTCGTATTGGTCTAATATGGACAAGACATGGGCTTGGCTTCCAAGGTATGCACCTCTCTGTTATTTTCATAGATGGTTTCATTTATAGTGATTCTGAACTTTGGTTTTTTTCTTAAATTATTATCTTAGGAATAGCCTTGAGTATGAGATTGGAGCAAAGAATTTTGTGTATGGAGCATCAAGTAGTATTGGTAATCCTGCAGAGATTCTCTGTCCATGTGTCGATTGTCGGAATGTTTGCCATCAGCTGCTAGATACTGTAGTGGATCATCTTGTGATGAGAGGTATGGATTTGAAGTACAAGAGGAATACATGTTGGTTTAATCATGGGGACAGGAGAAAGAGCACATCTGGAGATGTTCTAACTTCAGAGGAAGAGGCTTATGACTTGATAAGGACAGCTTATTTTGAGTCTGAAGTTGGTGATGAACATCCATCTGAGGCGTATACTACAGAAAAAGCAGAGTTTAGGGAAAAGTTAGAGGATGCTGAAACTGCACTATACTCAACGTGTCACAAGTATAACAAGGTTTCTGCAATAACGGTTCTTTACAACATCAAAGTGAAGAGTGGGATGTCAGAGAACTTCTTTGATCAGCTATTGACGACAATTAAAGACATGTTGCCAGAAGATAATGCGCTTCCAAAGCCCACTGCTGAGATGAAAAAGTTCTTGAAGGTTTTTGGGTTTGGTTATGATGTCATACACGCATGCAAGAACGACTGTATACTGTATCGGAAACAGTATGCTCAGATGGAAAGCTGCCCTAGATGTACTGCATCAAGATGGGAAATGGATAAACATAGTGGTGAGGAAAAGAAAGGCATTCCTGCAAAGGTCCTTCGGTATTTTCCTATCAAAGACAGATTGAAGAGGATGTTTAGATCAAAAAGAAAGGCTGAGGACTTGCGTTGGCATTCCAACAATGGTAGTGAAGATGGTGTAATGCGACATCCGGTGGACTCTATTACCTGGTCACGTGTGAATTATAAGTGGCCAGAGTTTGCTGCAGAACCAAGAAACCTTCGACTTGGTCTTTCTACAGATGGAGTTAACCCCTTTGCGATGCAGAACACCAAATATAGTGTATGGCCAGTCTTATTAGTGAACTATAACATGCCTCCAACAATGTGTATGAAGTCCGAGAACATGTCCAACTGCACCAAGCAACAACATCGATGTTTATTTAGCACCGCTGATAGAAGATTTGATTGATTTATGGAATGGAGGTATTGAGGTTTATGACTCATTTTTAGAAGAGAAATTTACACTAAGGGCTATGTTGTTGTGGAGTATCAGTGACTATCCAGCATTGGGGACATTGTCTGGATGTAAAGTTAAGGGGAAACAAGCCTGTAACGTTTGTGGAAAGGACACACCAAGTAGGTGGTTGAAGTTTAGTAGCAAATATGTGTATATGCGCAATAGGAAACGACTCAGGGTTGGACATCCGTATAGGCGCAAAAAATTATGGTTTGACAACACTGTTGAGAATGGGACAGCAAATAGAATTCAAACAGGGGAAGAGATTGCTGAGATACTGAAAGATTTCAGAAATAATTTTGGAAAACCTTTGGATAAGAAGGGTAAGCGGAAAAGGTCTGCCTTGTGCGGAGGTGAGGTTATTGAAGAGGAAGAGAATGATGAAGATAGTGATCAATGGAGGTGGAAGAAAAGGTCCATATTATTCAGTTTACCTTACTGGAAGGTTAGTACCGATTTATATTTGTTTAAGAAATAATTTTGAGTAAATGCTGAAAATCTTATTTACAATGTTTTAGGATTTGCCGGTGCGTCACAACATTGATGTCATGCATGTGGAGAAGAATGTGTCTTGACACTATGTTGTCCACTCTGATGCAAAATACTAAATCTAAAGATGGATTGAAGGCAAGAAAAGACTTGGAAGATATGGGAATACAAAGACACTTGCATACAGAATCACGGGGAAAGAAAACTTACTTGNAGTGAAGAGTGGGATGTCAGAGAACTTCTTTGATCAGCTATTGACGACAATTAAAGACATGTTGCCAGAAGATAATGCGCTTCCAAAGCCCACTGCTGAGATGAAAAAGTTCTTGAAGGTTTTTGGGTTTGGTTATGATGTCATACACGCATGCAAGAACGACTGTATACTGTATCGGAAACAGTATGCTCAGATGGAAAGCTGCCCTAGATGTACTGCATCAAGATGGGAAATGGATAAACATAGTGGTGAGGAAAAGAAAGGCATTCCTGCAAAGGTCCTTCGGTATTTTCCTATCAAAGACAGATTGAAGAGGATGTTTAGATCAAAAAGAAAGGCTGAGGACTTGCGTTGGCATTCCAACAATGGTAGTGAAGATGGTGTAATGCGACATCCGGTGGACTCTATTACCTGGTCACGTGTGAATTATAAGTGGCCAGAGTTTGCTGCAGAACCAAGAAACCTTCGACTTGGTCTTTCTACAGATGGAGTTAACCCCTTTGCGATGCAGAACACCAAATATAGTGTATGGCCAGTCTTATTAGTGAACTATAACATGCCTCCAACAATGTGTATGAAGTCCGAGAACATGTCCAACTGCACCAAGCAACAACATCGATGTTTATTTAGCACCGCTGATAGAAGATTTGATTGATTTATGGAATGGAGGTATTGAGGTTTATGACTCATTTTTAGAAGAGAAATTTACACTAAGGGCTATGTTGTTGTGGAGTATCAGTGACTATCCAGCATTGGGGACATTGTCTGGATGTAAAGTTAAGGGGAAACAAGCCTGTAACGTTTGTGGAAAGGACACACCAAGTAGGTGGTTGAAGTTTAGTAGCAAATATGTGTATATGCGCAATAGGAAACGACTCAGGGTTGGACATCCGTATAGGCGCAAAAAATTATGGTTTGACAACACTGTTGAGAATGGGACAGCAAATAGAATTCAAACAGGGGAAGAGATTGCTGAGATACTGAAAGATTTCAGAAATAATTTTGGAAAACCTTTGGATAAGAAGGGTAAGCGGAAAAGGTCTGCCTTGTGCGGAGGTGAGGTTATTGAAGAGGAAGAGAATGATGAAGATAGTGATCAATGGAGGTGGAAGAAAAGGTCCATATTATTCAGTTTACCTTACTGGAAGGTTAGTACCGATTTATATTTGTTTAAGAAATAATTTTGAGTAAATGCTGAAAATCTTATTTACAATGTTTTAGGATTTGCCGGTGCGTCACAACATTGATGTCATGCATGTGGAGAAGAATGTGTCTTGACACTATGTTGTCCACTCTGATGCAAAATACTAAATCTAAAGATGGATTGAAGGCAAGAAAAGACTTGGAAGATATGGGAATACAAAGACACTTGCATACAGAATCACGGGGAAAGAAAACTTACTTGCCTCCTGCAGCTTATTGGATGTCAAAAGAAGAGAAAAGAAGATTTTGCCTTAGGTTATCTAAGTTCAGAGGACCTGATGGATATTGTGCGAATATCACAAATTGTGTGACAGTGAATCCTCCTGCTATTGGTAATCTCAAATCGCATGATCATCATGTGCTAATGCAAAATCTGCTTCCTGTGGCTTTGAGAGGCTTGCTGCCAAAAGGGCCTAGGATTGCTGTGACTCGACTATGCAACTTCTTCAAGCTATTATGCCAGCGTACATTAGACACAGAGATGCTAACATCATTGGAGACTGATATTGTGGAGACAATGTGCCAAATGGAGCGTTTCTTTCCTCCATCACTATTTGACATTATGTTCCATCTTCCGCTACATCTAGCAAGAGAGGCGCGTTTAGGTGGACTGGTACACTTTTGTTGGATGTATCCATTTGAGAAGTACTATTTTCTTTGATTTTGTCTGTTTTGATACAACTAGATTAGTAACATTATGTTATGTGATTGAGTTGTAGGTATATGAAGACACTTAAGGGATATGTGAAAAATTATGCAAGGCCAGAAGCATGTATGGCTGAGGGCTATTTGGCTGGGGAATGCATAGCCTTCTTCTTAGATTTTCTAAAGAATTCTGCACTGGTGGAAGAAGCTGTAAAACGAAATGAAGATGTGGAGGCTGATGATATTCTCCTTGAGGGTCGGCCACTGCAGAAGGCTACTGAAGTAAGACTTTCAGACAAAGAGCGAGATATAGCCCATTTGTATGTGTTAATGAACACATCACTTATGGAGCCCTATGTTGAGTAAGTAAAATTCTGTTTATAACTTATATCTTTATGCAATTTATATACATGAAACTGTAGAGCTGAATCTTTATAAACAGGATGCATTTAGAAGAATTGCAAGCTAGTGATTTCCGGTGTGAAAGAAATGAAACTCTACTATGGAAATTGCATACAGAAAGGTTTGCACAGTGGATAAAAGAAAAGGTCTGACTTTGTTTTCTATACTTTAGTGCTTAAGTTTCCCGTTACTTAGCTTCATTTTGGTTTTAACTAATTAAGGTGCAATCTTGATACATGTATTTTCTATGTCTTTGATACATGTATTTTCTATGCATAGTAAATATATTCATGTGGATATCGTTGGATTAATTTTGCAGGAGAAAAGTGAAAAATACAGGAAGATGAGAAAGTCTCAGATTCCACACACGACTAGCCGCAAAGGACTGTTTCGTCTGGGACAAGAGATGGTAATTCTGTTTCTCTTTAGTTATATAAGAAGCATAAGTCATGTTACTCATATTTTAGGACCTCTTGTAGAAAAAGAAGAGTTCAGACCCTTCTAAGGTTACTAGAAGTAAGATATGGATAGAAGGACACACTCATAAGGATGGAAGACCTGTGAAGCCTGAATTTGCTGAGACTATTGTAAGTAGCTATCAAATTTTAGTTTAAATTTTTAATTCCAACAGGTTTGGCATAATTATATTGGTTGATATATATGTGTATCAGGAACAAATAAAAACAATCGATAGTCAAATGGAGTCCACAGCCAATGATAACATAAGAGAATATGCTGTCAATCAAGTGTTGGGAAGAGATAAACCTGGAAGAATTAGAGGTCTGTACAGAGGGATTACTGCTACCAAACTAGCTCTCCTCCAGGCTAGAGACACACATGTACAGAAACTTGAAGCAACACAAGCTGAATTGCGTAGCGAAGTTCAAGACTTGAGGAATATGGTCAATGTCTTAGCTGGAAAAACAGTAAGTATACTAGTTTCTATATATGAGGCTATTAGAAGACATCGCATTTAACTAACAGTTCCATATCTTATTGTTAGAAAAAATCTGATAATGTGGGAGCTCAATCTGGTGTAAGTCATGTTAGTGGAGGAGTTAGGTGTCAGCTGCTAGATTGGATTGCAGATGAAGATATCGTTGTCGGTGAAGGAGAATTCTGCTCTTTCGATCCACTATACAAGATTGGTCGCATTCCACTTGGTCCTAATGTTGCAGCTGTTATTGTAAAATCTGTAATACACACAGGCTCACAATTGTGGAGGCCTACACAAAACATTATCACACTTGGGGAAGCTGTGGGACTCAAAATTCCCTGGCAAGGTGATAAGGTGATTTTGGATGAAGACATCTCAACAAGTCCAAACATAACTTCTGGTTCCAAGGTAATCTTCATAGTTTATTTAATTTCTTATCACAACTTAGAATCAAAATTTTAGTTTCTAATATATTTGAATCACTATTAGGATACCATATCAGCTGAGTCACTTCAAAGATGCAAACTTTTTGATTGGAATTCTGATGATGGTGAATGTATTGCTGAGGGTGTTTTGTGTTCTACTGATCCGAAACAAATGATAAACAACATTCCTATTGGTAAGAATGCTTGCATTGTGAAGATTGATCTTGTTCTGAGGGATGCGTCTTATCTGTGGAGACCAACATCTGAACTCCATGTGATGGCTGATGCACAGTATAGAGAAATCCAATGGCCACTTACTAAGATAAAACGCATCAGTCAGAATGCCGAGGTGCCTTCAGTGAGAAGCTCGTCTGGGGTAAGTATTGATGTTGCTATGATGTGTATTTCATTTTAAAGATGACTTTCTGATGATTGTGTGATGATTGTGTTATGATTGTGTTATTGATGTGGTAGAATGCAAGTTCAAACTCTGGTTCCAGCAAAGGGAAAAACAAGAAGTGCTTCCTGTTGGATTGCAAAAATTCTGAAAAAACAGTTGCAGAGGGCCGAGTGTGTTCAACTGATCCTGCAGAGACAGTCCATAACAGACCCTTAGGACCAAATGCTTGCAAGGTCTGGGTTGATGTTTCAATGATTGATAATGCTAAAGTGTGGAGGCCAGATTCAGAAGTGCAATTCATCGTAGATGCACAAGGCACAACTGTTGCTTGGCCTAATGACAAGATAGTCTATCTCTGAAACTTCTTAAGTACTAAGTTTTTTTCCTTTATGTCGAACAATTTGTTGTTTTAAGTGTCGAACACTTTGTGTTTTCTTTTATTACATGTACTTGACTTTGTTTTCTCATGTTACTAATTATATGTTGTATCTTGGCAATACTGTTTTAATACTTAAAACATTTTAATTGGAAAATTGAATTAATTATTTTTAGGCATGTACTATAGGTTTCAAGTTAAATGATTTTAAAGATTTTTAAAATTTTTAAATGATTTTCGAATTTTGTAAAAGAAAAGTTAAAAAAATAGGAGATAAAAACAAATATAACCAAATATCTCAAAAATATATAAATAGATAATTATAATATTAATAATTACAAAATAATAACAAAGTTATAATTTTAAAGAGTTTAGGGTATAGAGTTTAGGGTATGAAATGTATGGATTAGGTTTTTGGATTATATTTGTTTGAAATAGTAATAATATTAATTATAACAAATAATAACATAAATAAAATTCATTTGTAAAAATAATTTAGGGTTTAGGGTTTGGGGTTTAGGGTTTAGGATTTAGTTTTAGGATTTAGGGTTTAGTGTTTTTAAATAGTAGCTAATATTAATGATATAAAGTATACTATTATAACATAAATGAATTCTATCATTTTATTAGTTATAACATCATTAATGTGTTTCAACAATATGATTTACACAATAAGAAGATTAGTGTACATGTATTCTAAGGCAATCATATGTGTTACCTTCAAATTTCTAAAAATGTTGCAAAATATTTTTTTAAAATTGCGAAAAAAATATCTAATCATGTAAATAACTCATAAACATATTAATTCGTCAATATATATTTTAAAAAAATTATATAAATAGTAAAAACACATTTTTATGCCTATAAACAAAATAAGCCATTCATAATGTTTCACTCGGATTGCTGATGTGGCGAGATCTCAGCCATTCATCGGATCTAATACATGATCAATTTACTCAATCCAATCAATAAGTAATACTTGGATTCATGACATGGCGAAATCTCATCCTTTCATCGCCCAACCAAAGGCTTTGATGAAATCTTGTTTAATGAAATCTCATCCGTTCATCGCCTCTACATTCTCTTCATCCTTTCATCTCCTCGACATCGACTGAGAACAAAATTCAGAACAAAATTAATTCTTGGCTGATTCAGAAAAAAATTCTCGCATCCAACTTCTTCAAACATAAAATTCATTGCCATCTCCGACTCGAATCTGAGAGAACCAAAGAAGAAGACGAAGACGAAGAATGGTCTGTCGAAGGTACTATAATTTACATGGGTTCTTATAACCAAAAATTGACAGAAAATTGTTTATAAGAGTTTTGTTCAACTGAATCTAACACTTGTTTATTTGTTTGACAGTAAACCCCACTCGCAGTTTTGTTGTGTTTTGGTCTCTCGGTTGTGTTTACGCTTTCTCACCTTTCTCTTCTCGATAGAGTTATATGCTTCTCATTTGGAATAGTTTGAGCTTGATTCTTTTTTGGAATCCAGATTAGTTTGAGCTTGATTCTATTTGGAATCCAGATTTGTTGAATTTATGATTTTGCCTATTGCTTCAGCTAGCCACAAATTTCAGAGTAATTTTGTATTGAATTTATGATTTTGCCTATTGCTGCACAATTGTTTGCTAATAATACCCTTAATTCATGGTTTTGTGTATAGATTGTTTCTGGGTTGACTTCGTTTACAAGTGGAGGAAAACTATAATGGAAGTGGAAAGGTGTAGAGGCTCTGGTTTACAAATTTGCTAAAGAGGCTCACGTTTTGTATGGAAGCTTTTTTATGGCCTAAAACAAGTGATGAGGGCCAATAATTAGGAAGTAGTAAAGAAACAATTTTTTTTTGTATTTTCTTTATTTTATTTATTGTAAACAAACAAATTTTCTTATTTTATTTTTTTGTAAAAAATTGATTATAAAAAGACTCCTTTGTACAATACATCATTTTTATAAAATGTATAATTTAATAGTACAAAAATACATATAAAATTTACGTATTTAGAATTCTACAAGAACACTATCTATATAACTATACGTAAAAAAACGCTATCTATACAAAATTATATGTATTTTATAGTTTCATACGAATGCTATCTATATAAAACTATACGTAAGAAAACGCTATCTATACCCATATATTAACTGCTATTGTAATTCATAATAGAATAATTAACTTTATATATAGCAAACAACAGCCGCTATTGTAAACTTAACGATTGCATATACAAAACCGCTATGTATTAAAAAGATACCATAGCCAAAGGAATAAACGCTATGTAAAGTGTCAGACCTATTATAACGGACGGAGATACAGCGTTTACAATAACGCTATAGTAGCTTTAGATAGCGGTTTTTGGACACTACGAATACCTTCATTTCCTGTAGTGCTAGCTGTTGCTGCAAAAAATACAGAGATGAAGCTCTCTAGACAGCTTGCTGTATTGATTATCACAGTGGAAGCTGTCCTTTTGTCAACTGTATTCGATTGTGCTTTATAATAATACAAATCGTGAAACTGGAAATGCTTTGTAACTAAGGGGATGAAACTCGGGAACAAGCTCATGCTGTTGTCCTTTTTGTTCTGAGAAAAGGTTAAAACATAGTGATACAACATTATAGATAGCCATGACATTGTTTGCATAGATTTTAGACTACCTTTCAACGTAGCCATGACACTTATTAGTCGCATTTTATACTCGTATTGATTTTTTTTTTTTTTTCATACAAAAATATAAAGCACGCACTTTGTAAATGTTGCAAGATGAAGCTTGATCAATACAATTTAATTATCTCAAATAATACATGAAGTTGAACAAATTCACATTGTCTTCAAGGACTTGACAAGCTCATCCAAAGCGTTGTATGAGGTACCCCCACTTTTCACGGAGGCTTTGAGCTTCTCTTTTAAAACAAGGGCTCTCTCCTCCATCCCAGCTCCTTCTTCCTCCACCATCAACCTCTTCACAGCTCTCTCAACCTCTCCTCTATCCACTTTACTACCTTCCACCTGAAACCCTATTCTCCAAACACTTTCTATATACATAGCATTCAACATCTGCTCGCCATGAAAAGGCCTACAAATCATTGGAACTCCTTCTGCTATGCTCTCGAGAATTGAGTTCCATCCACAGTGGCTCCAGAAGCCTCCCACCGCAGGATGTTCAAGTACTTCTATTTGCGGTGCCCGCTTCACAATGTATCCTCTATCTGAGACCATCTTACTGACTTCTTGTGGAAATGACTTTATCCCATTGAAGCCAGGGATCGAACCTGGTCGGATGACCCATAAAAAAGGATGGTTGCTATTACACAACCCCCAAGCCATCTCCAGCACTTCCTTGGTTTCCATTTGAACTACCGTTCCCACGCTTACGTATATCACTGACTTCGGTTTCTGCTTGTTCAACCATTCAATGCAGCTCCTGTCCTCTTCAAGCAAACTAGAAGGTGGAGAAGCTGTCATGTGAAGAGGACCTATAGGGTACATCGGAATTTCAATTTCTTGTTCTAGCCATGACAGAGATGAGCTCTCTAGACAGCTCACGGTGTTGATGATAGCAGCGCAAGCTGTTCTTTTGTTGGATACTTCCCTACAGAGCTCAAAAAGGTCTTCTAGTGGCCCCAATCCTGAAGTCGGTAGGTCTTTGTATCGTAATGGATAAAGATCTTCTACCACTTGTTCTTGCATTTCAGGATCTACAAAGTAAAAAAAAAATACTAAGTTTAACTGAAACGAATAGTTTTCGGATGTGTTATTAATATTGTTTTGAGCACCTTCCATGTCAACCGAAAACTTGTCAGCATTGAGTTTACTTAGTACATAGCGTGAAACGTAATTTGTAGCACTTTCAGTGCTGAAGATGACACTGGGAAGGTTAAACTCCTTAGCTGCAGCTCCACAGAAATACATGAACTCGTCGTAGATGATACAAGCAATATCACTGCCTTGTTGCAGAAGCAACTGAGCGATACAGTCCTTGAAGCTTGCCTCACTGGTTTTGTTGAGGTTTATCATAAACTCGATTCCTCCGAGTCTTTGGAGTTCAGATTCTGATAAGCTTTCTTTAATGGTTACAAAATGAAAGCCAGGGAAGTGTTGAGAAGAAGACCTTACTTGATTGAAGTGTCCCTCAACAACTGTAATTGAGAAGCCCTTTGACTGAAGGGCTTTCCCAAGTTGCAGCATTGGAGTTACATGACCTTGTGCTGGAATTGGAACTAACACTATCCTTCTCTTGGCTTCCCTTTGGTCCATTGCTTATTTGCTTATTACCCCTTTTTCTCTCTTGTCATCTCTCAATGCGGAACATATCTAAATAACTGATCCAAATTATTTTTAAAATCCCATTTGCATTGAAAAGTTGTTGCAATCTTCCAAATATGCCATATTATATTAGTTAAGTCTTCCTCGTGTGGCAACTACTCTTTGTAAACCTTTCTACACGTTAATGTGACATATTTAGAGTAGGTGGTTTTTAGCCAAATTAGGTACTGTTTTGGAGTTTTAAATAATAATTAAAGATGTCATGAGGCTTTACTTTATAGCAAAATTTCTTCAGAAGTGGTTCTCCTTATTTGGTGCAATTATTTCATCACAGTCCAAAGAGTTGGTATACTCAATTAGAATATATTTCCTTTTAAAGTAGTAACACGTATGGTTCTCGAATTTCCAACACGTATACTAATTTAAGTATTGGAACAATTGCATTTTTTGTACCCTTATTTGCATTTGAATGAAATCTTAGATCCCATATTCGTTTTTCGAGAAATATAACCATTAAGGGTGGTGAAATTACAGTTGACTCCCTTACGACCAAACAAAAAACAGAAGCCGAAATGACAGATTTAACCCGAGGAAGTCTGCAATAGATATTTTTACAGTTGATTTCAAATTGACGTCAAACGGAAGACTTAAAAATAAGCCTACTCCTTAATTATAGGTTAAATTTTAATTGTAAAATTTATAAAAAAAAATAATTTGGTTAACCGTTTGACCAAATAATAACCACATAGACTTCCTGCATTGTAATAAAATAAATTTACATATAAACTAGTCAAATTAAGGGAGGTAAGGCTGATTAGATTAAAATTATTTGATTTAGGGTTTGCTTAAGTAGACTTCTCTGTAGACAACTCGTGGTTGACTTTCTTATGCCATCAACTAGTAATATTATATTATTTTAAGCTCACCGACAATTTAACCAAACCGATAGCTGAACCTAACCGAATGCGTACCAATTCTCTTATTTTAACCTAACCGGATTCGGTAACCATATAAATACTTCTTTCTGTAGGTGAACCCTAGTTTGTATGTGCTTTCTCTCTCTCCACAATTTCTCTCTCTAAAATTCCGATATTGTTGCTCTCTAAAATTCAGATTCTATCCTCATCATTTATCGTCTTCGAAACTCAAGGACATCTCAGATAAGTATTCTCATCATAGGAAGTCGGCTATTTGCTTTTGTAACGCTTTAGCTAATTATGTTCGAGAATATATATGTTCTCATAGTTTTTTGTTCATTTTGCACACAGATATGGGGTTACACAGCTACACTCAGCCATCTTCTAGTTCTTTGCAAGTATGGAGTGAAGGTCCACCCGAAGTAAACTTTCTTGGCCTGACAGTTGGAATTCCTGACAAATGTTTCTGCGGAAGGGAAACCGTTATGAAATGTTCCACCACAGCCGACAATCCTGGAAGGATTTTCTTTGGATGCAATAACCATGAGGTTGTTAGATTGTATGATGGTTTATTCGTTTGGTATAATTATTATTTGAGTATAGATAATATTCTTATGGTATATTTATTTCTATGGTACGGTATAGGATGGAGAGGACCATATTATGAAATGGTGGGATGAGGCTATTATGCAAGAACTTCAAGCAATGAGAGGTGGACTTGCTGACCAAAGGGATTCTATTACAGCCATCCAGGAAAATGATGAAATGCTATGGGTTCAGCAGGAGCTAGACAAGGTGAAAGATCAGATGAAGGAATTACGTCTGTCAATTCGTCGTGTACGCGGGGTGGTCGAGAATGTCTTAATCGCCGGTATAATCTTAAATGTTGTATTAATCTCTTTTGCTTTGTAGATCTTTCAATTAAAATTTGTGAACCTCTCTTTATCGTGGCCGTTTGTTTGAATGGCGCATTTATGTCTGTAATCTGTTAAACTTGCTTCAGTTTCTGTAATATTTGGATGATATAATTGACTTCATTATTTGACCTATTTAGTAGACTTCTCCATTAAGAAGTANTGTAGGTGAACCCTAGTTTGTATGTGCTTTCTCTCTCTCCACAATTTCTCTCTCTAAAATTCCGATATGTTGCTCTCAAAAATTCAGATTATATCCTCATCATTTATCGTCTTTGAAATTCAAGGACATCTCAGATATGTATTCTCATCATAGGAAGTCGGCTATTTGCTTTTGTAACGCTTTAGCTAATTATGTTCGAGAATATATATGTTCTCATAGTTTTTTGTTCATTTTGCACACAGATATGGGGTTACACAGCTACACTCAGCCATCTTCTAGTTCTTTGCAAGTATGGAGTGAAGGTCCACCCGAAGTAAACTTTCTTGGCCTGACAGTTGGAATTCCTGACAGATGTTTCTGCGGAAGGGAAACCGCTATGAAATGTTCCACCACAGCCAACAATCCTGGAAGGATTTTCTTTGGATGCAATAACCATGAGGTTGTTAGATTGTATGATGATTTATTCGTTTGGTATAATAATTATTTGAGTATAGATAATATTCTTATGGTATATTTATTTCTATGGTACGGTATAGGATGGAGAGGACCATATTATGAAATGGTGGGATGAGGCTATTATGCAAGAACTTCAAGCAATGAGAGGTGGACTTGCTGACCAAAGGGATTCTATTACAGCCATCCAGGAAAATGATGAAATGCTATGGGTTCAGCAGGAGCTAGACAAGGTGAAAGATCAGATGAAGGAATTACGTCTGTCAGTTCGTCGTGTACGCGGGGTGGTCGAGAATGTCTTAATCGCCGGTATAATCTTAATTGTTGTATTAATCTCTTTTGCTTCGTAGATCTTTTAATTAAAATCTGTGAACCTCTCTTTATCGTGGCCGTTTGTTTGAATGGCGTATTTATGTCTGTAATCTGTGAACTTGCTTCAGTTTCTGTAATATTTGGACGATATCGTTGACTTCATTAGATGACCTATTTAGTAGACTTCCCCCGTTTACATTAAGAAGTCAGTAGACGAAGTCTACTCGTTAATGATTTACGACATGACGGTTTACGTTATTAATTATGTAACTGTTCATTGTAACCGTTTCGTCTCGTATATATAAACCAGCCCGAGGCCTTTTGATTATTTTAAAACTGCAACTAAAAAAGTTATCAGTCAATCATTTCTTTACTCTTAAAAAAAAATAGTACGTAGTTCATCTAGACGACGGAGAATTGGTGATTGAAAGTCTTGTATCGGTCAATATAAATCATCCACGCTTAATTGGAGACTGATCACAGTTGGGTAATTGAAACTTTCTCTATACCACTTCACGTTTGTTTCATTCTTAGAAAGATTCTATATCATATCACTTTATACTTGTAAGTGTAGAATTCTATAATCACACGCAACTTTTGTCCCTGTATTAATTTGGTTGATTAGATAGATTTGCAGTTTAAAGTACAATTTAGTTTCCCCAGAAAGAAGTCTACTTGATAAGTCTTCAGCATAATAGTACAAATTGATAGTTTTGCAGTTTAAAGTACGTTTTAGTTTCCCCAGAAAGAAGTCTACTTGATATGTCTTAGCATAATAGTACAAAATTAAATTTGATTTGATAGTTTTGCGGTTTAAAGTATGTTTTAGTTTCCCCAGAAAGAAGTCTACTTGATAAGTCTTCAGCATAATAGTACAAAAATTAATTTGATTTGATGGATTTGCAGACGGTCCAGTTTTCCGTGGCGAAGTCTGCCAGAGAAGTCGTCAACATAATCATTACAAGGTATAAATTGATTTGACATTAGTTGGCGGTAATATTTATATGCTTAATTTAACGATACGCGAGATCCGGTTTTAATCGGTTTCTTTACAATTTCTTTATAATTTTCCGGTACTGTTTCTAATAAAACGGTTTTGATTTTATAAAACCGGGATTATTATAATTATTTTAATTTTTACAAAGGATAGATATCTCTAATTCTTCCTCAAGGAACTAGAAAACTCTTCGCTTCCGCTTATTTCTGCCGCTTATCTCTATCGCTTATCACTAACGGTTGATTTTCCATTTTTTTTTGTTCATGTTAAATCTAAATCTTTATCTTTCGGATTGTCAGTTTACTTACTTTGTTTAACTTATTTGTACCAGATCTCGACGAACTTTGTATTCTTCAACCCAGCCACTTCAGCTTCATCTTCGCCGCATCGTCTTCGCCACCGTTGTCCTCTTCAATCAAACTGAAGTTTGACTTCTTTTGCAATTTGATAGTAGCCTTCTTTTCCAAATTTGACGTATAGACTAATTGGATTAGTCTTCCTCTTTCTCAATCTCTCGTTTTTTAATTTCCCCGCCAAACCTAATCTTATCTTGCAGAATGGATGAGAGAAAACCAGAATTTCCTCGGAGGTTTTACACGAAAGGTGAAGAGCCGCTTCCTCAAAAAACCATCGGCTATTACAGCAACGATACGAAGCTGTTTGATGAACTCTACAAAGCTCTCGAGTCGGATGAATGGGCCGAGATTTATCAATCTCGACTGGGTGTCTTGTTACAGTTCAACTGTCTCCAATTTGAATGGGCTTCCAGACTGGTTCACCATATGCTCACTTTACAGATAGTCTGCAACAAAAAGTACGAGATTCTTTAATTGGCTGCCAGTACGAGATTCTTTAATCAAGCTTGACCAATACAATTCAATTGTCTCTAATAATACATAAAAGTTCAACATTTTCACAGTGTTTTCAAGTATTTGACAAGCTCATCAAAAGCGTTGTATGAGGTACCCCCACTTTTCACAGAGGCTTTGAGCTTCTCTTTTGGAACAAGGGCTCTCTCCTGAATCTCGGCCCCTTCATCGTCTACCATCAACCTCTTCACAGCTCTCTCAACCTCTCCTTTATCCACTTTACTACCTTCCACCTGAAACCCTATTTTCCAAACACTTTCTGTATACATTGCGTTCAACTTCTGCTCACCATGAAAGGGCTTACAAATCATTGGAACTCCTTCTGTTATGCTCTCGAGTATCGAGTTCCCTCCACAGTGGCTCCAGAAACCTCCCACTGCAGGGTGTCCAAGTACTTCTATCTGCGGTGCCCGTTTCACTATGTATCCTCTTTGGGAGATCATCTTATTGACTTCATCTGGCAATGAGTCTATCATGTTATTGTCAAGGATGGAACCTGGTCGGATAACCCATAAAAAAGTTGGTTGCTATTACACAACCCCCAAGCCATCTCCAACACTTCTTTGGTTTCCATTTGAAATACGGTTACCACGCTTATGTATATGACTGACCTTGGTTTCTGCTGGTTCAGCCACTCAATGCAGCCCGTGTCCTCTTCAAGTAAACAAGAAGGTGGGGAAGTTGTCATGTGAAGAGGACCCATAGGGTACATCGGAATTCCAATGTTTTGTTCCAGCCATGACAAATACGAGCTCTCTAGACAGCTCGCGGTGTTGATGATAGCAGCGGAAGCTGTTCTTTTGTTGGCCACTTCCCTACAGAACTCGAATAATCGATCTAAAGGCCCCAATCCTGAAGTCAGTATGTCTTTGTATCGTAATGGTATCGTAATGGATACAAATCTTCTACAACTTGTTCTTGTATTTCAGGATCTACAAAGTAAAAAAAAAACATCATAGGTTAAGTGGAACGAGTGGTTTCAGAATGGGTTATTTTAAGCTGGTCTTAGGCACCTTCGATGTCGACCAAGAACTTCTCGGCATTGAGTTTGCTTAGTACACAACGTGAAGCATAGTTTATAGCATTTTGCGTGCTGAATAGACACTGGGAAGGTTGAACTCCTTAGTTGCAGCTCCACAAAAGTACATGTACTCGTCGTAGTTTGCTTCACTGGTTTGTTGACCTTTATGAGAAACTCGATTGGTCCTAGTTTCTAAGGCTCTGGTAATCTTTCATTTACGGTGACAAACTGAAAGCCAGGAAAATGTTGAGAAGAAGATCTTACTTTATTGGAGTGTCCCTCAACAACTGTAATTGAGAATCCCTTCGAGTATAGGGCTTTCCCAAGTTGCATCATTGGAGTAACATGACCTTGTGCTGGAATTGGAACTAACACTATCCTTCTCTTATCTTCCCTTTTCTCCATTGCTTCACCTCTTTCTCTTTCTCTCTTTATCCTTTCATGTCATATTGTCATGCAACGCGACCATGTATTAATAAGGTATCCAAATTATATTGACATTTAGAGCATGTGCAACCCACCTCTATATTTGTCTTTAAACTCTATTTTATAGAAAAACTCCATCCTATCTTTATTTTATACTAAATTATATTAAATTTCTTGTACGTTATTTATAAATTTTATTTTTGTTATAATACAATGATTTATATTCATTTACATATTTTTTATGTATGTTACCATTAAAAGTATACTTTTTACACCTAAATATACTCTATGTTACAAATTTATTCTTTATCACCTACCTATAAAATGTCTATATGAACACATTAAACCAACTATTTTACTTTCACTTCTCCATAACTTTTTAATTACTAAAATTGTTAACTCAAAAAACATTTTAAATTAAAATATATTACATAATATACTAATCCACGATGTATTATCACAATAATGTATGACCATCATGGAGAAAACCTCGGCTCCGCCCTCATCCCTTATGGAGAGAACCTTGCGTCCAACCTCCTCCACCATGGAGAGAACCTTGGCTCCGCCTTCCTTCCTTGCGGAGATAACCTTGCGTCCAACCTCCTCCACTTTCCTCCCTTGGGGAGATAACCTTGTGTCCAACCTTCTCCACTATAGAGAGAACCTCAGTTCTGCCCTCTTTCTGTGTGGAGAGAACATGTTCACGTCTTTTTGCTATCTCAAAATGGCTTGCTCCAACAACCAATGAAAGTTAAAACATTTTTCCAACGTCACAAAATCGTTTGATAGTAACTAATGTTAAATTTCCCAATGTATTTGTGAAAGTGTCTTTGACACACCATAATGTAGCATCTGTCTCTGTAACGCATCAACCGCCACCTTGCTTAGTGAGCCCATGCTCACTTTCAGTCCATGGACCCACCTTCCTAAGTGGGCCCTACATCTATTCCCAACCCGTGGACCCACCCATATTCGATGGCCGATTTGTTACGTCTAGGAGGCTTTAAAAACTTGTTTACCGACTCTACAAATCAACAAATGATATTTTCCTGTGTTTTGTCCTCACTCGCATAGTTCCGACAATATTGGGAAAAGAAGACGCATATATTAATTTTTTTTTGGGTCAACATATTAATCTTACCTATGTCCAACTAAAAAAGGAGAAAGTAGGAGAAAATTTTGGTTTAAAAAAATAAGAAAAATTTACCTTCCCATTTGAAAAAAATTTCTCAATTAAACAAACTTGAAAGCAGTGTTTTTGAATAAATTATTTAAATATAAGACGATCTATGTTTATATAGAAGTGCGTATTTACAAAAATTTAGAATGAATAATTAACTGTATATTTTCCTTAATCTCTTTTTCTATTTTTTGAAGAATTAATAACTTAAAATTAAAAATAAGTAAATATTATTATAATTTCAAATTCTATGAAATATATATATATATATATATAATCTTCTTATAATTATTATTTTTTTTATATATATAAATTCTGTAATTTTTGATAATTATCTTTTTACATTATTAATATTTTTAAAAACAAAATATTTTATTTTTGTTGTAATCAAATTCCTCCTATTAAATATTAACATTTACACATGTCAAAATCTAAGATTGATAACTTGACACATGTCAAAATAATGTTAGTGGCTAACTTTCAAAACTCAACTTTATGTAATAAGATTCACTTCTAAAATAGAAATTGCTACTTTTTTGTTTTATATATATAGAGAAACTTTTTCTTTTCGGCTAATAGGGTAAACTTTTTTATTTGCAGAGTAATTCCTAACCTTTTAAATTTTTCTTATATCCATGATTAAAATAAATATTTTAATGATTAAAAATATTGAATGATCTTTGAAATTATTAATAATATTTTTAAAGTTATACAATTTTATAAAAGTTACAAATTAACCCATTTATTTCAACTTTTGTAAAACTTTTACAAAACTTTTATAAAATTAAGCTGATATAGAGTACAATAAATCCCCAATAAATATGAATGAAATATTTGTATTTCTTTACACAAAATGAGTTGTACATATGCCATTTTGTGGAACTACCCTTTTGTAATTTCTCATCTATTTCACATCTTTTTACTACTCAAATGAATAAAACTTGTATATTAAAAATAGTAAATAGTAAATATACTAAAAATCTAATTAAGTTTTGAAAATATACTATTTTGCAATTTGCAAAGAAACTCTTATATATATCAGAGGGACGTGAGAGCAATGTCTAGGCACCACCTTTGCATCCCCATCTTGGAAAAAATCACTACCATAAATGTTGTTTTACTCTCTCCCTATCTCTTTCATCTCTAAATTATTAAATGGAAATGTTTTACACCAAAAATGCCATAAGAGGTCATTTTTTGTTTTCACAGAACTGCATATAAAGAATGCTTGTATTTGATTTGAATGGTTTTTTATTGGCATAATAACCCATGTACTTTGTAAACTTTTCAAGATCTATACAAAAATCAAAGCTTCATCTACTATGTCACGTGTTTATCAACTTTACTCTGTCTCAGTTACGTGCTGGCTTTGCTAATTTTGGTTACTCTGGTCCAGTTTCTTTGAATGTCTATATGAGATTTATACAAAGAAGTATCTTTCTGAAATAAATATTAGATTATCAGACTTGTGGACGCTAACTCTTGTGGTAGATGCGAAAGGGCGTACAATATAGTGAGGCGAAAACACTTTAATTATTATCTTGTTAGAAAGTAACCAGCAACGGACGAAAGTTCCTTCAACTCTTCTTGGTCCTTCTCTTCTATCATTTAATTAGATGTCCAAAAACATAAATAATTGTCTTTTTCTTTCTTTTGTGATGCAACAATTCTATCTTAGCAACCCACGTGTTTGATATTTAAATTTCGTTTGCTTACAAAGTAAACCAATTGTTTTGTAAACCCGTGCTGGCACTCGTTGATAAAGTTTTTAAAATATTATTTCTTATTTAATTAATTAGTTATATTATTCTCTTCGAGTTTTTTTACTTGTCGTTCTAAACCTTTGCACACAAATTAAGAAAATAGATCAATGTTTTATTGTATCTTTCGTTAATGCATTTTCTAATTTTTTTATTAGTCAAAGTATTAAAATAGTTGAGATAAAATTGGTATTTTTACCAAACATATGCATTGGAAACCTAAAACAAAAAAAACCAGAATGACAACTAAAAAAAACTAGAGGGTGTATAATTTTTGTTGTTGGTGTTAGTGTGTGTAATTGATGTAAATTATGATTGGAGTGATTGGATTATACTGTATGTATTGTTAATCCAATATATACAAAATTGTTGGTGTTTTAGGTCCCGGTACATACGATTGAACAAAGAAACTTGCTCCCAATTTTCGATAATTATTCCAGTGCAAAGAAATGAATTATTAATATAGGCTAATTAAGAGCCGTAAGCCTAAAACTTCTTAGTTATTCAAAAAAAAAAAAAGAATAGTAGTAAGCAAAACTTAAAACATGATGTTCAATTTGCAAGATCAAGCTTGATTTATGCAAGTTCAATTTTCTCTAATAATACATGATGTTCGACATCTTTTCTTTGTCTTCTACTCATAGAGGCTTTGATCTTGTATTCTTTTATGGTAAACTAAAGTAGATTGATAACCTATGCTGGCATTCGGGGGTAAAAAGGTTAAAAAAAATTATTTTCATTTAATCAGTTACTTATATTGTAATATTTGTTGTTGGTGTTAGTGTGTAGTGAATGTAAATTATGATTTCTATATAAAAAGTTTTAAAAATCTTGTAAAACCTTTAAAAAAAATTTAGAAACCTTTGAAATCATGTAAAATCTTTTCTTGGTCCTCAATTAGAGGTCCAAAACAGAAATAATTGTCCTTTTTTTTTTTTGTAATGCAACAATTCTATCTTTAGCAAACTAGTATTTGATTTTTAAATTTTGCAAGATGATGCTTGATTTATGAAAATTCGGTTATCTTGTTTTGTAACCTTTTGTTCTACTCATAGAGGCTTGACATCTACTCATGTAAACTAAAGTAGATTTATACACGAAGTTTGACAACTTTACCTTTTCTTCTACTCATAGAGGCTTGATCTTGTTTTGTAAACAAAAGTAGATTGATAACTCGTGCTGGCACTCAGGGATAAATGATTTATTTTTGTTATTTAACCAATTAGTTTTATTATAATTTTTTTGATGGTGTTAGTGTGTAGTTCTTGTGAATTATGATTAGAGAGATTAGATTAATTAGTGTATGTTATTGTCAATCCAATATAAACAAAATTGTTGATGATTTAGGTTCTGATTAAGCGTTTTTAATGCATATATAATATTAACAAACTCTCGGATGCTTGGTACATATGATTGAAAAAACAAATTGCTCTCAATTCAGAATTTCAAATTATAAATAATTTTCTAGTGCAAGATAATATTCCAAAAAAAAGCTAAAACAACCTCTTATTGATTTTTGCATACAAAAAAAAATAAAGCACGTACTTTGTAAATGTTGCAAGATCAACCTTGATCAATACAATTCAATTGTCTCAAATAATACATGAAGTTGAACAGTTTCATATTGAGTTCCATCCACAATGGGTCCAGAAGCCTCCCACTGCAGGATCTCCAAGTACTTCTATCTGCAGTACCCGTTTCACAATGTATCCTCTTTCTGAGACCATCTTACTGACTACTTTTGGCAATGACTCTATCCCACTTAAGCCAGGGATCGAACCTGGTCGGATGACCCATAGAAATGGTTGGTTGCTATTACATAAACCCCAAGCCATCTACAACACTTCCTTGGTTTCCATTTGAACTACGGTTCCCATGCTTATTTATATGAATGACCTCGGTTTCTGCTTGTTCAGCCATTCAATGCAGCTCCTGTCCTCTTGATCAAAGGTCAATTAAAACCCAAGGTGCACTCAACCACGATCTAGTGGTATCGTCGTAGCACTTTAGGGTCGAATCCACAGAGACCAAACAATGCACTATAAAATTGTGAAGATCAAGTCTAGCTAAGGCAAAAGGAAATTTTTGTGACAAGTAATTATCAAAACAGGAAAAATAAAAGAGTGTTTAAATTCAGAGAAAAGTATTGGGCGTTGGGAGTTTATTAGGAGTTATGATCACTAATTCAGATGATAGAATTGGGAAAGCATTAGATACCATTCTTGAACTCAAATCTCGAATGTAAAACTAACCTACTGTCGCAGCGTTAGTTATCTATGCAAGGAATTGATCAAACTCTAAACCGTCGTTTGAATCTAGCAATCCTAGCAAGCAATAATTTCAAGTTTGATTTTGTTCACAAGATGCCTTAACTTCAACTTTCGTTGGCTAAGGATCACCTTGCGCACCTATGTTCTTTTCAAGCAATTCAACAACACTTTTGATGCCTAGATGAATGAAACCTACAATCATAAACTAGGTAGCTAATCTAGTTTAAGAATTAAGAACAACAATAGAGGAAGAACACAATAGATCAATCCCAAATCTAACAACCTAAGTTCATAGAATCATAAAACCCCTTTTGAAACCCGAAACCCAACAGAGAGACTACTCAGACATCGAACAACAGCAACCACAAATCAAATATGAAGAAAACATGTTTGAATTGCAAAGAGAAATAAAAGGGTTCAGAATTCTTCTCCAAAGGGTTAGAAAGGATAAGAGATCTTCTCCCAAGCTTACAAGCACTCAAAGGCTCCGTAGAATAAAACTTGTGTTTTTAGAGGTCGAGCCTCGTGCTTAAATAGTAAAATAAAACCCTAAAAGTCGGTTTAAAACATAAAAGGAAAAGTTGCTTCGGGGACGGGACTGGTCGATCTCGAGCGAGGATAGTCGATCCAGAATTTTTTTTTCTGCTCTCACTCCATCTGCTTGTTAGCCCGATCAGTCTTCAACCAATTTAGCTCCAGATGCATATTTTCATCCCCAAAGCGCTTATATTCCTTCCAAATTCACCTATAACCTGTAAAGACTCACACAAGACTAAAAAGACTCTAAAAGCACACTTGGACTTAACAAAAGACTCAAAAGAAATACAAAAACTATGGTTAAAATCCTATAAAATGCAGACACATCAATTCCCCCGGACTTGAATCTTTGCTTGTCCTCAAGCAAGAACAGACAAAAACTCAAGAACAGAGAAAAGGTTTGAAGATGGAAACTCACATATTCTTGGGAACTTCTCCTTTGCACTCTTCATCACATCAAATTAAGAACTACTTTTTGTACTCTGCCCATGATTAGGAGCAACACTCCCTACTCTGAACTCCACAGCCTTAGAGAACCTTCAGTTTCCCCATTGTTGTCTCTCTACATCAGATTAGTAAAAAGGTGCGGTCTTACCATGGGAGTATCGATCATTGAACTTCATTGACTCCTTCAACCTCTTATCGCCCAAGACCTCCTTCATATGCCCCCTTTACTCTCTCTTTTCTCACTTCCAAAGGATTGATTTCTCCCTAATTTTCTAGGGTATCATTTTTTTTTAATCAATCCTTTGCTCTTTTTATTTTGGGACATGTTTCCATGAATTCCGAAAGATGCACGGGTTTACGCACACCCCTTGGCTCACTTCTTTTATAACCTATATCCTTTTATTCCTTTCTTTTTTTTGTTCTTTTTTTTTTACTGAGTACTGAAGGGAAGAGAGAGGGAAAGCATACTTTGCGAGGAGATGCATGTCTTGTGAGGCTTGAAGGGAGGAGTCTTGTTCGATGTATACCAAANTTAGTAAAAAGGTGCGGTCTTACCATGGGAGTATCGATCATTGAACTTCATTGACTCCTTCAACCTCTTATCGCCCAAGACCTCCTTCATATGCCCCCTTTACTCTCTCTTTTCTCACTTCCAAAGGATTGATTTCTCCCTAATTTTCTAGGGTATCATTTTTTTTTAATCAATCCTTTGCTCTTTTTATTTTGGGACATGTTTCCATGAATTCCGAAAGATGCACGGGTTTACGCACACCCCTTGGCTCACTTCTTTTATAACCTATATCCTTTTATTCCTTTCTTTTTTTTGTTCTTTTTTTTTTACTGAGTACTGAAGGGAAGAGAGAGGGAAAGCATACTTTGCGAGGAGATGCATGTCTTGTGAGGCTTGAAGGGAGGAGTCTTGTTCGATGTATACCAAACCCCAAGGTAAGAAGTTAAATCCGGTTAAGTCTTGTCAAAGCTAGAGACAACTTCAGGTTTAACTTATTGTCCTCCTTGGCGAGTGTCTTTTGGGGCGTGTTGAGTCTGCTCATGTTCATTCCAAGCTTCATTCCAAATCAGAGGTACAAATGTAATCACAAGAGTGTTAGATCAAAGCAGAAATTCCTAGAAAAGCTCATAATTTCCAAGTTTTTTTTTTTAGACTCGATAAAAACGACTCAAATGAAATAAGACCAAAGGAAACATAGTTAGTAACTTGGGAATATCCCTCCCCCCGACTTACTTCACACCGTCCCGGTGTGAAAGCAAAACAAGAGAAAGGCGTCCCTGACAAACAAATGAAACAAAGCACAAGAAAAAGTTCAAAAAGAAACCAGAAACAACCCGAGAAAATGTTCAAAGGTGGCCATCATGTCGAGGCATCCAAATGGCTGGAGGGAGAGGCTGTCGCGGAATGAGTGGTGTGGAGGTTCTCTGTAGCTGCATCATCCTCACTGCCTGCAGGAGCTGGATCTATCTGTGGCTGAGCGAAACAAGAAGGTGCGAGGGTGTGAAGCCAAGAAGCCAGTCACATAAGAAGCAGGTTGTTCTTCCTCTGGGTGTCGTAAACCCATCTCTCAAACTCAGAGTGAGGCTCCTCCTTAGGCGCGTCAGCAACAAACTGGGTCACATCTAATGGAGGGAACGGTGGAAGGGAGTGAGACAGATGTGAAGACGTAGAGGCAACTGCAGGAAGAGTTCTGCTCCAGGATCTGGTGGAAACATGTTCGCGTTCCCCGGCCCAAAGGACTTCGTCGATGTCGATAAGGGCGTCAGCAGGAGGCTTAAAAGCGATGTTCTGTGTTTTGCGAAGTGAAGTGTGGAAAGGCATAGGAATCATCATGTAGCGAAGGTGACCATCCTTGTCCTGAAAGCGGTAGACGAAGTTGTGATGCACTAGAATCTCACTAGTGAACATATACTTGAGGTCAAGCAACTTTCTTTTTGTAACCGAAGTGAGCGGTGGCAAAACGATGCCACAATACTCGATGATAGGAGTCACCAAGCTGCCAATCAGGATCTTCTGGTTCTTAGCATTACCCATGTTCCTTCGCACCTGCTCAAACTCCTTAGAAAGTAAGAATCCAAAGTTAACATCATGAGTTTGTTGGTAGATCGGGGAACTCGGAGCATGGAGGAACCGGCGAAGACCATGGAAGAACATCCACAATTTAGGTAGCTGCAATGTGCTAGTCTCAGTCCGAGCATAGATGGTGTTGCTCAAGAACTTAGCAGTGATTCGAAGGACTGGATTGCGGATGCGAGACTGCCTTGCTCCACGAGTAACATAATTCCCAGCTCCAATCAGTTTCCAAATGTCAGTCCTGCTGTCGAGCTTCTCCATCTTGCATAGCTTGTTTCTAGGGAAACCAAAGATGTCATAGAGGTCGAACATGAAGATGACGTAGTGCTTCTTGAGCAAGAAGAAACTGATCGAACAATGCTCAGCCACCGCGTCAGAACCGCCTGGCAAATCCACTCGTATAGTGGCGAGAAACTCTCGTGTGAGCTGCTCATGTAAGTCCCATGCCTTCTCAGCAAAAGTACCGAACCCCATGTTCCTTACCAACTCATCAAAGTCTGCTAGCATGGCCATGTTCTCAAAAAGCTCTCGATCAACAAAACGAGTTGGCTCCATCTTACAATGAGCGAGTAGCTTCAACCACTTAGCATCCTCATCATTCTAAACCCTTGTTGGTGGCTCGTCAGAAGGAGTGGCATACTCCTTACCACTGCGGCGTCGTTTAGGCATTCTCTGCAAGTGAGAAAAAATTCAATATGTGAGAAAGGGAATGTAATTGAAAAATTCTCTAACTATTCAACATATGTTACAAGCCTATGCTAAATTCAAGCCACAACAGCCTAAATCTAGTTCCAAATTTCCCTTAGGACAGTTAATCCCACTAATTCGCTCATCAATTGGAAATAAGAAGAGAGAATTGCAAGGATGTCAAGTTTACACTTAGAAACCACCAAATATCGAACAAAAATCGGGAAAGGAAAAAAACTTACCTTGTTTGATTGATCGATACAGCAAATGAGTTGAATAAAGGATGAAAATCCGAGTGGTAGAAACCCATAATTTAATCAAAACAAATGAGAAATCGAGAGGGGAGCAAATAGGAGTCGGGGGCAGCGAGAGAGAAGGAAGGAAGAAGGAAAAAGAAATTAGGTTTAGCATTGGGAAATTGGACATGAAACCGGGTTTACCCGGTTCAATTTAAGTCCAAAAGCCGAAATACCAATTTCTTTCCTTCTTTTCTCTTTTTCTGTCGTTTACTTATCTGGAACGGAAATCGGCTGATCCAAAATTGGACTGGCTGATCTTGGTGGCTGCGGAACATACCTTTGAAAGGGATTCACATCTTCTGCATTTCGAACCTGTTCCTGAAAATAAAGCTCACTACCAAACGTGATTCTCGAGTGCTTCTGTAATGTAAACAAAAATAACAAATTTCCTAAAGAAAAACAAAACCAAAGAGAAGGGTAAGCAAATGCAAACCCTGTGGGTTGCCTCCCATTAGCGCTTGTTTAGAGTTGCGAGCCTGGCTGTTCTTGCTGCTTAAGCAGCTTGGAGCTCCACCAGGGGGAGGGAGGCCTCTATCGGATCATAATCCGCAAGGTACGGCTTTAGGCGTTGACCATTAACAGTAAATTCTTTTCCTTCTGGACCAACGAGAACGCAATTTCCCAGGAAAAATATTCAGCCTTGATTTGAACAGTAGGACCATATCATTTGCAGCAAAGTTCCTGGGAATATTCTTTCTGTCGTGTAAGGCCTTGGTCCGTTCCTTGTATATTTTGGCATTCACATAAGCAACCATGCAATTTTCATCAAGCTCATTCAGCTGAATAAGGCGTCTCTCTACTGTCATTTTGACGTTGAAGTTCATTTGCTTAGTCGCCCATAGGGAATTGTATTCGAACTCGACAGGTAAGTGACATGAGTTCCCATAAACCAGCTTGGAAGGGGTAGTTCCAATAGGCGTTTTATAGGCGGTCCGATACGCCCATAATGCATCATTGAGCTTCAAGGACCAGTCCTTCCTGGTTGAGTTAACCATCTTCTCTAGAATGCTTTTGATCTCCCGACTTGAAATCTCGACCTGCCCACTGGTTTGCGGATGATAAGGGGTAGCAACCTTGTGTGTCACGCCATGCTTTCTCAAAAGATTCTCAAAGAGCTTGTTGATAAAGTGAGTTCCCCCATCGCTTAAAACCACTCTAGGAACACCAAACCGTGGGAAATTATGTGCTTGAACATCTTGAGGACCACTTTAGAATCATTGGTAGGACTTGCTAAAGCCTCAACCCATTTAGAAACAAAATCCACTACCACAAGTGTGTAGGTATTGCCATAGGAAGGTGGAAAAGGCCCCATGAAGTCGATTCCCCAACAGTCAAACACCTCGATTTCCAAGATAAAGTTTTGTGGCATCCCATTCCTCTTACTTATGTTCCCTCGTCGCTGGCAAGAGTCGCATCGGGAGACAAAATCGTGTGCATCTCGGAATAGAGTGGGCCACCAGAGGCCGGCTTGGATCACCTTTGTCACGGTTTTGAATGTAGCGAAGTGCCCTGCATAGTTGGAACCGTGACAGTGTAAAAGGATGCCTTGAACTTCTGATTCTGGAACACATCTTCTGTAGAGGCTGTCAGCACAATGCTTGTAATGATAAGGTTCATCCCATAAGTAGCGCCGTACATCTCTTAAGAACCTTTTCTTAGCGTATCCAGTCAAGTTCGGAGGTTCTTCTGCAGCACATAAGTAGTTTGCAATGTCAGCGTACCATGGGGAGTCGCTACCTATTTGTTGAAGAACCTTGGCATCGGCCTTCTCCTTATAGCAGTCCATGAAAGCTGCGACCACATACACATTCTCCTCAGGTAATCGGTCATCTATGGGGATATCTTCATCGATTCTCAGCCTAGAGAGGTGGTCTGCCATGCCGTTCTCTACCCCTTTCTTGTCTCTCATCTCAAGGTCGAATTCTTGCAAAAGCAGGATCCACCGTAACAGGCTCGGTTTAGCATCCTTCTTTGTTAACAAGTAACATAGTGCAGCGTGATCGGTGTGTACAATGACCTTGGAGCCGACCTGATAGGACATGAATTTTTCAAACGCAAAAACTATGGCGAGTAGTTCTTTTTCTGTCATGGCGTACTTGGTCTGCGCCCCATCGAGTGTCCTGCTAGCATAGTAAACCACATGTAGCTTGTTATCCTTCCTTTGTCCTAAAACTGCTCCAACAGCAAAATCACTTTCGTCACGCATAACTTCAAAAGGCAGATTCCAATCGGGTGGTTGGACTATTGGAGCTGATATAAGTGCTTGCTTTATTGTAAGGAAAGCTTCCAAACATTCTGCATCAAACTCAAACGAGATGTCCTTACACAACAGCTGGGTGAACGGCCTGTCTATCTTGGAGAAGTACTTTATAAATCGCCTATAGAAACCAGCATGACCGAGGAAGCTACGTATGTCTTTTACTGTCTTCGGCGGCTGTAGATCGGACATCACCTCAATTTTTGCCTTGTCTACTTCTATTCCCTTCTCAGAAATTCGATGACCAAGAACAATTCCATTGGTGACCATGAAATGGCATTTTCCCAGTTCAGAATAAGGTGTCTATCCACACAACTCTGAAGAACCTTCCATAAATTAGACAAACATGAGGATAAAGATGAGCCATAAACTGAGAAATCATCCATAAAGACCTCCATGATATCCTCGATTAAGTCAGAAAAGATGGACATCAGGCAACGCTGGAAGGTGGCAGGAGTATTGCATAGTCCAAAGGGCATTCGTCGATAGGCGAATGTGCCATAAGGACAGGTGAATGTTGTCTTCTCTTGATCATCTGGATGTATCGGAATTTGAAAGAAGCCAGAGTAGCCATCCATGAAACAGTAATAAGGGTGGTTCGCAAGGCGCTCAAGCATTTGATCGATAAAAGGTAGGGGGAAATGATCTTTCCTAGTGGCGGCATTGAGCTTTCGGTAGTCGATACACATTCTATGGCCCGTCATTGTTCTTGTAGGGATCAATTCATTCTTCTCATTCGCAACAACCGTCACTCCTCCTTTATTTGGTACCACATTGACCAGACTCACCCAAGTACTGTCGGAGATTGGAAAGATAACTCCGACACCCAAAAGCTTGAGGATCTCCTTCTTTACCACCTCCTTTAAGTTTGAATTCAGCCTTCTTTAATGTTCGATGGATGACTTAGAAGGGTCTTCAAGGTGAATTCGGTGTGAGCATAACTCCGGCGATATACCTGAAATATCATCTAAGGAATAGCCCAAAGCCTTCCTATATTTTTTAACCCGCAGAGCAAGAGTGCGGTCTCAACATTATTCAGGTTAGAATTGATAATAACAGGATAGGTGGAGTTTGGTCCAAGATAAGCGTACCTTAGCCCTTCAGGGAGTGGTTTCAAGTCCAACTTTGGAGCCTTGAGTTCGCTCCAGTCCTCATGGTTCTCCTTGGTCCCAGAGCAGGTCTCGGGATCGGTTGATCCATTTTTAGGAATGGTCAATACATCGCTTTTATCGGTTATTTCCATAGGAGGTGGAGGATTGGTCAGTCCAGTTTCCGGATCGGTCAGTCCAGTTTGCAATTTGACGAAAAGGACTTCATGTTCCAGAACTGCTGCAACATCGAGTGTCTCTGCCATCTTCACAGTCTCCTCAGACAGGTATCCCAGCTCTGGTTCCTCCTTTGTCAAAGCTACGGCTAGGTGGTCATTTGAGCATACCTCCTCATAAATTTCTTCCGATAGTTCCTCTATAGTGTCAATCCAAGAATGTTTGACCATCGATGGTAGGCTTCTTAGCGACCTTCTCCAGGTTGAATCTCAGCACCAAATCGTCCATGTGCAGATCAATTTTTCCTTCATGGACATTTATCACTGCACCCGCGGTTGCTAGGAAGGGCCTTCCTAGCAGGATGGGGTCTTGGGACTCTTCGTCGAGTTTCAAAACGATGAAATCAGTGGGTATGTAGCAGACTGGTAAGTTCTCCAACAACCCTTTTGGACGGCAAATCGAGCGATAAGCTAGGACTAGAGTCACTTG
Source organism: Camelina sativa (assembly GCF_000633955.1). Lineage (NCBI taxonomy): Eukaryota > Viridiplantae > Streptophyta > Magnoliopsida > Brassicales > Brassicaceae > Camelina > Camelina sativa. The sequence goes on from NC_025693.1 coordinate 16,271,988, forward strand.
AGTGGGCTTGAAGGTATACAGTCCAAGTCACGTAGCAACGTTCAGCGGCATTAGGCTCACACTAGCTCCAAAATCGCAAAGGCAATTACTGAACTTGAGATCTCCTATTGTGCACGGTAGTGTGAATGGCCCTGGATCCCCACACTTTTTGGGCATTCAGTTTTGAAGAATGGAACTGCATTCTTGTGTGAGATACATGACTCCTTTCTGCAGGCTGAGTTTATCGGTGAGGATTTCTTTCATGTACTTCTTAAGGGACGGTACCATCTTTACTGCTTCGATGAAAGGGAGTCTGACCTAAAGTTCTCCTACGCTTTTCATACTCTCGCTCTGGCATCTTGGACTTGCGACGCGTAGGGAAAGGGAGTTTGGGTACATAAGGCGGTTGGGGTCTGCAAGGTTGCTCCTCTTTAGTGACTTTTGTACCAGGGATTGCAATGTCATACTCAGCTTCATCGGTCAGTATTCGAGAATTGGTTTTCAGTTTTGATGTCGAGGATTTGCCAGTCTTGTCACGGGATTGGTCAGTCTCTGCTGTCTGCTGAGGTTCCTTTAGCACTTTGCCTCCTCGAAGGGTAATAGCATTCAAGAATTCTTTTGGATTAGCCTCATTCTCGCCCGGCAGTGTACCTGGAGGTGCTCTAACCTTTGCTGCTGATTGTGCTACTTGGTTCTCTAGGACCCGCATGTGAGTGTTTAGCGTCTCAATCCTCCCATTCAGCCCTCAGTACATGCTATCGATCTTGACACTTACCTCAGTGGCATTCTTTTTCTGATTATCCATCAGCGCATGCATCATCTGTTCCAATTTGCCTTCTTGCGGAGCTGCTGGCTGAGGTGGAGGTGCTTGATAGGCTTGTGCGAAGTTATTACCTTGAGGTTTCGGCTGGAAGTTCGACCCTCCAAATCATGTCCCTTTGTTCTGAAATCCTTGTGCAAAGCCGCTCTGTTGGGGTCGCGGTGGATAGACCTGGTCTTGTGGATTCTCAACATTGTTGCTCATATAGGAAAAGTTAGGATGATTCCTAAAATTCTGGTTAAAGCCTCGATTCTGAAAATTTCCTTGTCCTCCTATGTAGTTCATCTCCACCGTACCCTCAAGATATGTCTCAACTCTGAAATCTGCATAGCCCCCGGCTTGTTCCTCGCACAAGTAAACGTTTTGGTGATCTCTTTTCAGTAAGAGATTCACCTTGGCTGTGAGATCCTTAATAGCATCAGTCTCGACAACATTGACCCGCACCGTACGATCATAGTCTGTGCCGTGATTGCTGTTGCTTGCCGCAAGAATTACTATCAGTGCATTGGCCCCATTTGCGGTGTTGGTGGAGAAATCTCCTTTGCTAGCTGTGTCTAACGCCATCTGGTATTTCTGTTCGATACCCCCATAGAAAATGTTCATCAGGTTCTCTTGGGTGTAACCGTGGTGAGGACAGTCTCTCAGATATTCCTTGAATCTCTCCCATGCTTCGCAAAATGTCTCCATGCCTCCTTGAGAGAATGTGGTAATTTTGCTTCGCCGATTGGCTGAGCGCGATTTGGTGTAGAAGTGATTCAGGAAAACGGCTCTACACTGTGCCCAAGTGGTGAGCGATCCAGGATCTAGAAGATTCAGCCATCTCAGTGTCTTATCCGCCAAAGAGAAGTGGAACAGAGTCAGAATGAGGTAGTCATAGGGGACACCATTGGACCTCGTCGTACTAGTCAGTCTTTCAAAAGCCTCGATGTGATCTAGAGGACTCTCCGATGGGAACCCATGGAACACACGATTATGAACCAAATTGATTAGACTATGCTTAATCTCATAGTCTTGCCTCGCAGGAGCGGGTGGTTGAATCGCAGATCGATTTGCAAACAGCCTGTTTTGAGCATCTTCATCCCTCAAGGTCGTTTGCCTTGCTGGCGGATTTGGTGCAGCTTGCTCTTGCTGGTACTGCCTCTGCTGGTCTTGGACGATACCCAGCTGAGGGTTGGGTGGATAAGCCCCTGCTTCTTCTCCGTCAGCCATAGGGTTGGTCTGGGCTTTTGCTTTCCGGTTTTCGCGTTCAAGCTGTGCTAATTCCTTGTTTCCTAGTATATGCAAATCAGCTTTCTTGTTGCTCCTTGTATGCATACACCTGAAACAAAGGAATAAGATCGCAAGAACTAGTTAGTAAACTAAAATAAAATAAACTTTAGACTAAACGTGAATCTAAAATTTCAAAGGCAGCGTTTTTGGTCCCCGGCAACGGCGCCAAATTGATCAAAGGTCAATTAAAATCCAAGGTGCACTCAACCACGATCTAGTTGTGTCGTCGTAGCACTTTAGGGTCGAATCCATAGAGACCAAACAATGCACTATAAAATTGTGAAGATCAAGTCTAGCTAAGGCAAAAGGAAATTTGTGTGACAAGTATTTATCTAAACATGAAAAAAAAAGAGTGTTGAAATTCAGAGAAAAGTATTGGGCGTCTGGAGTCTATTAGGAGTTATGATCACTAATTCAGATGATAGATTGGGAAAGTATTAGATACCGTTCTTGAACTCAAATCTCGAATGTAAAACTAACCTACTGTCGCAGCATTAGTTATATATGAAAGGAACTGATTAAAATCTAAATCGTCGTTTGAATCTAGCAATCCTAGCAAGCAATAAGTTCAAGTTTGATTTTGTTCACAAGGTGCCTTAACTTCAACTTTCGTTGGCTAAGGATCACCTTGCTCACCTATGTTCTTTTCAAGCAATTCAACAACACTTTTGATGCCTAGATGAATTCACTACAAGAAAACACGGTTTTTCCGACTACAATCGGCGACTAAATGCGTAGTCGTTAAATTTAGCGACAAATTACCCACTACTTAGCGACTATTTTGCGACTAATCTTATATAGTCGTGTATTAGTTGCTAATTTGCGACAAAAATATTGAGTCGCTAAATTATTCGCTAAATGGCGACTAAAAAGCGACGAAGTAAGGAAGTTGTGAATGTTGTCGCAAAATAGTCGCTAATTTAGTGACTGATTGTGTAGTTGCTTGTGTTGTCGTAAATTTGGCGACTATTTTGTGACAAAAATTTGTGACCCGCTGCAAATGTCGCAAAATAGTCGCTAAAAGTTGGTTTAAAACACGTTTTTTGCATTCCGGAGTAGGTGTACCTGTATTTGGTGACTACGTGATATAGTCACTTTTTAGTCGCTAAATATGCCTATATAAATTGAGCTCACCAATCGTTTTTTGTCACTCACAAAAACACAAAGCAACACAAAAAAAAAACGAGATCATAGAGATTTATAATAATGTTAGGAAGTTACAATTATAGTATTTTCTGAGAGTAGATGTACAAGAGGATCGATGAGGTGACGGGAAATTTTATAGAAGAGTTCAGAGCCGGGATGGAGCAGTTCATGCAATTTGCAAATAGCCAGCCTTTTGCACAAGAAAACGGGGGTAAGTTTTTTTGCCCTTGTAGTAGGTGCAAAAACGGGAAGCATTTTCTAGGGACTAGAATTTGGAATCACCTTTTTAGTTATGGGTTTATGCCATATTATTATGTTTGGTATAAGCATGGGGAAGAAATTAATATAGATATAGGAACGAGTACTGTTGATCTGACATTTATAAGTGGGAGTGAGGAAGTGGGTAATGAAGTAGAAGATAGATATGTGGATATGGTGAATGATGCATTTCCTTCTAATGTGGGTTTTGATGATAACTATCAATGGGATGGGGGTTATCAGAGTGTAGAAGAACCAGTATTTAACCATTCAAAAAAATTCTATGACTTGCTAGAAAGTGCAAAAAGTCCAATATATGATGGTTGTCGTGAAGGTCAGTCACAATTATCTTTAGCTGCTAGATTTATGCAAAATAAAGCGGATTATAATATGAGTGAAAAGTTAGTGGATTTAGTATGTGAAATGTTGAGTGATTATTTACCAGAAGAAAACCAGGCTACGGGTTCTCATTACGAGACAGAGAAATTGATGTGCAATTTAGGACTCCCATATCATACAATTGATATTGGTATAAACAATTGTATGTTATTCTGGAAATATGATAAAAAGGAAGAAAAATGTTTGTTTTGTGATGCACCAAGATGGAAGCCTAAGAATAACGGACGCAGAACCAAAGTACCATATAGTTGTATGTGGTACTTACCTATTGGTGATAGACTGAAGAGAATGTATCAGAGTCAGAAAACTGCAGCAGCAATGCGATGGCATGCTGAGCACCAAGCAAAGGTGGGAAAAATGAGTCATCCGTCTTATGCAGCGGTGTGGAAGTATTTTCAAGAACAAAATCCTCAATTTGCTGAAGAACTCCATAACGTGTATTTGGGATTGTGTACTGATGGGTTCAATCCATTTGGGATGTCTCGTCACCATTCATTATGGCCAGTGATATTGACGCCATATAATCTACCCCCTGGTATGTGCATGGATGCTGAGTACTTGTTTCTTACAATTCTGAATTCTGGTCCAAACCATCCGCGAGATAGTCTTGATGTCTTTCTCCAACCTCTTATTGATGAGTTAAAAGAGTTGTGGTCTACTGGAGTCGATGCATACGATGTGTCCTTGGGCCAAAATTTCAACCTAAAAGCAGTGCTGATGTGGACGATAAGCGACTTTCCGGCGTATGGCATGTTATCTAGATGGACAACACATGGTAAATTTTCTTGTCCGTTTGCATGGATGATATAAAGTCCTTTTATCTACCTAACGGAAGGAAGACATGTTGGTTTGATTGTCATCAGAGATTTTTTCCTCCTGATCATCCTCTATGGAGAAATAAAAAAGACTTCCTGAAGCGAAAAGACGCTACAAGAGAGTATCCACCAGAATTATGAGCGGTTGAATTCTGTAAATCCACCAAGAACCAAAGACGTCGGTGGGAATGGTCATGAAAGGAAGATGCATGGATATGGAAAGCACCATAAGTGGCACAAGGAAAGCATTTTATGGTCGCTACCGTACTGGAAGGACTTTAATCTCCGGCATAATATTGATGTGATGCATACAGAGAAGAATTTTTTGGACAACATCATGTACACTCTTATGCGTGTGAAAGAAAAATCAAAAGATTCGTCATGTCAAGGTTGGATATAGCAAAGTTCTGTTCTCGGCCACACTTACATCTTGATAGTAGGGGTAAATCACCTTTCCTGCCCTATACATTGACAGACGAAGCCAAAACAAGCTTATTGGAATGTGTGAAATACTCGGTTAAATTCCCAGATGGCTATTCAGCAGACTTAGCTAGTTGTGTTGATATGGAAAATGGAGAGTTTTCAGACATGAAGAGCCATTACTGCCATGTTTTCATGGAGCGGTTACTTCCATTTATCTTTGCAGATCTCCTTGACCGGAATGTCCATCTTGCGTTATCAGGTATATTAATTAATTATTTAAAGTTCTATATATATATATGAAGTGAGTAAAGGTTTCTCCGAAATTAATATGATGAAGTTTGAATAAATATAATATTGTAGGGGTTGGAGCATTTTTGCGGGACTTATGCTCGAGAACTTTGCAAACAAGTCGACTTCAAATTCTAAAACAGAACATTTTTTTAATCCTTTGCAATTTGGAAAAAATATTTCCACCATCCTTTTTTGATGTCATGGAGCACCTGCCTATACATCTTCCCTACGAAGCTGAACTGGGAGGCCCTGTCCAATATAGGTGGATGTATCCTTTTGAAAGGTTTTTCAAAAAATTGAAAGGAAAAGCAAAGAACAAAAGATATGTGGCAGGATCAATTGTTGAATCATATATCAATGACGAGATTGCTTATTTCTCTGAGCACTACTTTGCTGCGAACATACAAACAAAATCAAGGTGAGCAATTAAGAGTAAATATTTTTAAAGTGATATTTAATTTAATAGTCATAATAATTACTTTTTAATTTTATGGTCAGATTAACAAGATTTGATGAAGGTGAAGCGTCTGAATATCATGTCCGTGGAGTACCCTCTATATTTACTCAAGTTGGCCGTCCCAGTGGAGAAATGAATGAAATATGGCTTTCAGGTGATAACTATCATTGCGCAAACACATATGTTTTACGGAATTGTGACTATTTTCAACCAATTGAGAGGTATATAATTAGTTATATGTCACAAATTAGTTACATTTTAAGATATCTAATTCCACCATATTTTCTCATATACATTTGTGGTGATCTGGTCTTTCTATATTTAGTATGTTTGAGGATTATATTTCGGCAAAATATCCAGGACTTACCGAGAAAGAACTCTCCGCGAAAAGAGCTGACGAATATCATTCTTGGGTTAAAGAATATGTATGTTAAACCATTTTTTGTGATATACATATTGTACTTATTGTTATTATTTAACATAACGGAACTTATATATATGCATGTTAGTTATTGGAACGCCTCAAATCCATTTCTTACTTGGGTTCAAGAGATTGTGCATGGACCTTTGAACAATGCTAAAACATGGCCAATGTATTTTACAAGAGGTTATTTGTTTTATACAAAGAATCACGGTGTTGGACGAAAGACATGTCACTATGGGGTCTCTGTTAAAGGTGAAAATTATGCGAAAGCATCTGATGCTGCAGATTTCTACGGGACATTAACTGATATCATAGAACTTGAGTATGAGGGGATGCTTGGGTTGAAGATCACACTATTAAAGCGCAAGTGGTATGACCTTGTTATTGGTAGAGGCACTCACATAAGTAATGGTGGCGTTGTAGACGTTTTTTCATCCAGAAAGTACAATAAATACAAACCATTTATTCTAGGTATGTATATAATTGTCCACATTAAGTATATATTGTCACTATCACCTTCATATATAATATGTGTAACCTTTCCACGTTGATTGCAAAACAGCATCTCAAGCCCATCAAGTTTTTTGTATTTCGTACCCATACATAAAGAAACCAAAGCATTTGTGGCTCAATGTTCTAAAAGTAAATTCGAGGGGAAATATTTCTGGAGAACCTACTTCTTTGCAAACAGAAACTGATGATGCTGTATTGATGACTATCGAGCCAAAAACACTCGGGGTCGAGCCAACACCACTCTGGATCGAGCCAAAACCACTCGGGGTTGAGCCAACAGCACTCTGGGTCGAGCCAACACCACTCTGGGTCGAGTCAATACCACTCTGGGTCGAGCCAACACCCCTCCACTCGACCCAGCTCGACCGACGCACTCCCAGGACTAACGACACTCGACTTGGACAACCCGATTCCCGAACCGACGCTCTATCTTGTCGTTTTAAGTTTTAGGGATGTTTTTACTATAAATACATTTTGTTAAGTCTTGGCTTGAGACATCTTTTATCTCGTTTTTGTTATTTTTCCTTAAGGTTTTACCTAGCCACCAAAAACGTTCTCAGACTTTGTATTCCGATATCTTTGAGTTTATTCAGTTTTTGCATTTGATTTCTTCTACAAAGTTTTTCTTCCCATTTTTATCTATCTAATGATGCTTGATTCAATGTTTTCTGAGTTTGTCTCCTTGATGTTGATTTCTGGATCTGAGTAGTGTTAGAGTTCTTGAGGATGTGATAGATTAGGTGGAGTATCTTAGGATGTAGGGTGTTTAAGCTTTGATTTGTATGATTCTCTTCTGGACTAGAGTTAGAAATACTAGTTTCTCTCTGATCAACTGAAACTAGGTCTTAGACATTTCTGCATCCAAAAGGTGTTTAATGAAATGTCTGACCAACTAGTGCCAGAGACTTACATTCCTAGCCTAAGAGATTAGTTGTCTAGAATGTTCGTTGACGTGAATGAACTTGTTTGTCATGCCTGCTTGATCATGTTTCTCTAGCGAGAGCTAGGTTTGGAAGTGGTTGAGTCTGAGTAGCTTTTGTCAAGAGATTGGATTAGCTAAGTCAGTGATGTTCATTGTTTAGGGATAGTTTACTTGTGGCATGTTAAACACTCTGTAGACTAGGATACCCCACCAACATCAATTACTCCCATCCTTAGGACTTCTATCTTTTGATTGATATTGCATTCATGAAACCGTTTTTCATCTTGCTATTTAATTCTTGCTTAGATTCGATTTCATTTTTACTCACGCTTACTTCTTATCATACATTTTCGTTTCTAGTTTTGTAGCTCATTTCCGTTTTGCATTCTGATCATTCTAGGATTGTTAGACAAACACTCTTTTTGAATTGGCTTGACTTGTGATTTTTTTATTGCATATTGATTGCTAGCAACATACCATTTGGATTGACACCTTAAGTAGTACAACTACATAATTTGGTGTTGTTTCATAAGTCTGTGCAAAGTTTTGTTCTCCCTCTCTGTGATTAATTTCAGAGTTCTAAGGTTTTATAGTCTGATTCTCCATTCTACTGTTTTGTTCTTTGATGAAAGCTTGGATCGGTTTGTGCTATGTTTTGTTCTTTATTAATGTTATGCTTTGTTCTTTGATCCGTTTCTGTTATGTTATGTTCTTTGATGAAAGCTTGGATCGATTTGTGTTATGTTCTGTTTTTATCATTGTTATGCTTTGTTCTTTGATCCGTTTCTGTTCTGTTAAGTTCTTTGATGAAAGCTTGGATCGGTTTGTATTATGTTCTGTTTCAATTTTCTACGCTTTTTTCATCAATTTGATTTGTTCTACTGTTTTTGTTGAGGGTTAATGGAGATCTAAAGAAGAAGAAGAAGAGGACAACAAAAAGAAGAAGACATCAGATGGTAACCCTTCGCTGAGCCTGAGACCAAAATCGCCTGTATGGTACACGGTAAATAGATAAAGCTTGAAGGAACATGGTACAGAAGCTATTGTATATTATACAAAGCAAGTGAATATGTGTTGAGTGAATGGCAAAACAGAATTAGTGAAGACTTTGAGTTCTTCTTATTTCATTTGCAGGCTGCATATTTTTTGCTCAATAAGAACTCCAATAAAAGTTTTACCATTGGAGAGAGATAATTTTAATTAAACTTATTAAGGTTCTTATATTAAAAAGTACAAAATTTATTGTTAAAAAATTATAACATCCTCAAAATAACAACCTTCCATTGGAGAAGGTCTTATGCTTTTGAGTATTGAGTTCCATCCACACTGACTCCAGAAACCTCCCACTGCAAGGTGTCCAAGTACTTCTATATGCAGTGCCCGTTTCACTATGTATCCTCTTTGGGAGATCATCTTATTGACTTCATCTGGAAATGAGTCTATCATGTTATTGCCAATGATGTAACCTCCTCGGATAACCCATAAAAAAAGTTGGTTGCTATATTACACAACCCCCAAGCCATCTCCAACACTTCCTTGTTTTCAATTTGAACTACGGTTCCCACGCTTATGTGTATGACTGACCTTGGTTTCTGCTGGTTCAGCCACTCAATGCAGCCCGTGTCCTCTTCAAATAAACAAGAAGTTGGGGAAGCTGTCATGTGAAAAGGACCTATAGGGTACATCAGAATTCCATCTTTTTGTTCCAGCCATGACAGAGACGAGCTCTCAAGACAGCTTACAGTGTTGATTATAGCAGCGGAAGCTGTTTTTGTGTTGGCTACTTCCCTACAGAACTCGAATAATCGATCTAAAGGCCCCAACCATGAAGTTAGTATGTCTTTCTATCGTAATGGATACAAATCTTCTGCCACTTGTTCTTGTAATGCATGGATACAAAACTCCTTCCGCTATGCTCTCAAGTATTGAGTTCCATCCACAGTGGCTCCATAAGCCTCCCGCTGCAGGATGTCCAAGTACTTTAATCTGCGGTGCCCATTTCACAATGTATCCTAATCTTTCTGAGACCATCGTATTGACTTCCTCTAGTATTGACTCGGAGCCATGTCTGATGACACATAAGAAAGGTTGGTTACTATCACATAACCCCCAAGCCATCTCCGAAAGTTCTTTAGTTCCCATGTCAATTATGCTTCCCAAGCTTATGTATATCACTGACCTCGGTTTCTGCTTGTTTAGCCATTCGATGCACCTCTTGTCCTCGTCAAGTAAACTAGAAAATGGGGAAGCTGGCATGTGAAGAGGACCTATAGGATACATCGGAATTCCAATGTTTTGTTCCAGCCATGACAAATCCGAGCTCTCTAGACAGCTCACAGTGTTGATGATAGCAGCAGAAGCTGTTCTTTTTCTGGCTACTTCCCTACAGAACTTGAAGAATCGATCTATAGGCCCAAATCCTGAAGCAAGTAGGTCTTTGTATCGTAATGGATACAAATTTTCCACCACTTGTTCTTGCATTTCATGATCTACAAAGTAAAAAATAAAAATCCAAGGTTAAGTGAAAGGAGTGATTTCAGAATGGGTTATTTTAAGCTGGGAAGGTTGAACTCCTTAGTTGCAGCTCCACAAAAGTACATGTAATCGTCGTAGATGATACATGCAATATCATTGTCTTGTTGCAGCAACAACCGAGCTATACAATCCGTGAAGCTTACCTCACTGGTTTTGTTGACCTTTATGAGCAACTCCATTTGTCCTAGTTTGTCAGACTCTGGTAAGCTTTCATTTATGGTGACAAAATGAAAACTAGGGAAGTGTTGAGAAGAAGAGCTTACTTGATTGAAGTGTCCCTCAAAAACTGTAATTGAGAAGCCCTTGGAGTATAGGGCTTTCCCAAGTTGCATTTAAAACGATCCGACTTTTTTCTTTTTGAACAATTCTTGGGTTAACTCCTAAGGTGAACCCCTTTGTTCACTTCTCATTATTTTAGAGGGGGTTAATGGTTCTATGATTTTAATGGATTCAATCGTTGATTTTAAAATACTTATCAAAATGATGTGTTATTGGTTCTATGATTTACAAATACTTGTTAAAACCCCATGTTATTCATTTTATGATTTGTTTTTAGATTTCAAAATCCACATTATGTTTTAAATGGATTTGTATGGATTTGAAAGTGTAAAATAGAAGGATTCAAATCCAAGGATAAAACATGTTATTTTAAAATCCATGTATTTTGATTTCTAGAATTTACAATTCCATATGGATTTAGAAATCACCCATCCAATAACATCCCAGTCAATGAAAATCTGACATGTCATAATGAATTTAAGAACTTAATCATTCACCTTCTTATAAAATAAGGAAACAAAATCAGTAAAATTAAAAACTTAAACCGCTTATTTATAAACCTAAACCGATATGTAATTTCATTCTAATTGTAAAATCTAAACCCTAACCATCTCATTTGTAAACCCAAACCGACATATAATTTCATTCTAATTGTAAAATCTAAACCCTAACCAGATCATTTTGTAAACTCAAGCCGACATATAATTTTATTCTAATTATAAAATCTAAACCCTAGCCATCTCATTTGTAAACCCAAACCGACATATAATTTCATTTTAATTGTAAAATCTAAACCCTGACCACTTCATTTGTAAACCCAACCGACATATAGTTTTGTTTTAATTGTAAAATCTAAACCCTAACCACTTTATTTGTAAACCCAAACCGACATATAATTTTGTTTGAATTGTAAAATCTAAACCCTAATAACCTTATTTGTAAACCCAAACCGATACATCATTTTATTCTAATTGTAAAATCTAAACCAAGCCAATATTTAACTTTCCTTAAAAAAAATTATACAGAATTTGTTTCCTTAATCTGTTTTGCTTTTGAATTTAATTTTGATTTATTCTTTTAAATAAAGTAATGTATAGAAGATTCTGATTGGTTGAAAAGGAAGAAGTGAACAAGAAGGTTCACCCTAGGAGTGAACCTAAGTATTTTCTTTTTAATACCATAATTAACTAGTGATCTCATACTCAATAACATCCTAACCCCAATCAATTCAACAGCGGAATTAAATAACAACATTAAACGAGAAATACTTCAGTTAATCCAATAACTAATAAACCAATAACAGATTATCCAATAAAGTCAGTAAGCATTAAACCAGTAACCTAGCAAGATTCCAACGACTCAACTCTAGCAATATAACATAAGCCAGACAATAACCAAGTCGGGCCACTAGAACATCCTCCTCTTCATTGCCTTGATTCCATGATCATACTTTGCCTTTACGTGCACGAGAAACAACAATTGAGATGCGTGAGCATTATCACAAATACTCAGTGAGGCAATCCTTCCATCTACTAGGCTATATACACATAAGCAATTGAGATCTCCAATCAACAAACAACAAATAACACAATCAAACCAGGCAATAAACAAAGTTCAGCCGATGTTCAAGGTTGGTGTCGATCGACACTGACACCTGGCGAAGGTTGGTGTCGACAGACACCCTCCTGGTGTCGACCAAGACCTGCTCGACATCCCCCGAAAACCCTAGTTTGTGTCGACCGATACCTCCACAAGGTGTGAAATCAATACTTATTAGGTTTTTCGCGCCGTCCTCGCATTGGTGTCGACCGACACCCTCCTGATGTCAACCGACACTGATGCCAAGCATCCTTTTCCTTGAAGCTCCATGCTAGATCTCCTGTCCCAATCGCACCAACCCCAATCAAAGATCACACATGAGTCTCACCAGGCCACATGAAACACAAAATCACAAAATCACAAAATCACACAAAATCACAAAATTACAGCATCATTGGTGTTACATGACCTTGTGCTGGAATTGGAACTAACACTATCCTTCTCTTTTCTTCCCTTTTCTCCATTGCTTCACGTCTTTCTCTTTTTCTCTCTATCCTTTCATGTCGTGCAACGCGGACCATCTATATATAAGGTATCCAAATTATATTGACATTTAGAGCATCTATAACTCACCTCTATATTTGCCTCTAAACTCTATTTTATAGAAAAATCTACTCCAGTCCACCTCTATTCTATATCCACATCTAAAATAGAAGAAATTGTTATTTTTTTGTTCTATATATACAGAGGAACTTTATTTTTTCGTCTAATATAGTTGAACTTTTTTATTTGCAAAGTAATCCCTAACCTTTTAATTTTTCTTATATCTATGATTAAAATAGCTAAAATAAATACTTTAATGATTAACAATATTGAATAATTATTAATAATATTTTTTAAGTTATTAAATTTTATAAAAGTTACAAATTAACCTACTTCAACTTTTGTAAAACTTTTATCAAATTAAGCTGATATAGAGTACAATAAATCTCCAATAAATATGGATGAAATATTTATATTTCTTTACACAAAATGAGTTGTACATATGCCAATTTGTGGAACTACCTTTTTGTAATTTCACACTACTACACTCTACCTCATTTCTCATCTATCTCACATTCTTTTATTACGCAAATTAATAAAACTCATCCATTTTTCTAATTATAAATAATAAATGTACTAAAAATCTAATTAAGTTTTGAAAATATATTATTTTGCAATTTACAAAGAAACACTTATATATGTTAGACGTGAGAGCAATGTCTAGGCACCACCTTTGCATCCCCATCTTGGAAAAAATACTACCATAAATGTTGTTTTACTCTCTCCCTATCTCTTTCATCTCTAAATTATTAAATGGAAATGTTTAACACCAAAAATGCCATAAGAGGTCATTTTTTTTTTTCATAAGAGGTCATTTTTTGTCTTCACAGAACTGCATAAAGAATACTTGTATTTGATTTGAATGGTTTTTTATTGGCATAATAACCCAGGTAGTTTGTAAACTTTTCAAGATCAAGCTAGATCTATACAAAAATCAAAGCTTCATCTACTATGTCACGTGTTTATCAACTTTACTCTGTCTCAGTTACGTGCTGGCTTTGCTAATTTTGGTTACTCTGGTCCAGTTTCTTTGAATGTCTATATGAGATTTATACAAAGAAGTATCTTTCTGAAATAAATATTAGATTATCAGACTTGTGGACGCTAACTCTTGTGGTAGATGCGAAAGCGCGTACAATATGGTGATTTAATTATCTTGTTAGAAAGTAACCAGCAACGGACGAAAGTTCCTTCAAGTCTTCTTGGTCCAAAAACAAAAATAATTGTCTTTTTCTTTCTTTTGTGATGCAACAATTCTATCTTGAGCAAACCACGTATTTGATTTTTAAATTTCGTTTGCTTACAAAGTAAACCAATTGTTTTGTAAACCAAAGTAGATTGATAACCCGTGCTGGCACTCATTGATAAAGTTTTTAAAATTTTATTTCTTATTTATTTAATTAGTTATATTATAATTTTTTGGTGTTAGTGTGTAATTGATGTAAATTATGATTAGAGTGATTCGATTGAAGTGTCCCTCAATAACCGTAATCGAGAAGCTTTTGGAGTAAAGGTGTCAAAGTAGAGAATTGCAATGAATGTTTTCGTATTGCTTATCAATTGTGAAGAGTATAATATATATAGGCTAGCAATTTTTTGAGCCTTAAGTAAAGAGATAATATCAAATCTAACAAATATTAGTAATCCTAATCCTCCTAATATTTGTGTATATAGTCTTTTATTACTCCCCTTCAAGATGGCGAGTGGATATCTCAAACTCCCATCTTGCCAAGTAGATATATGAATTGTGCCCGTCCTAGTGCTTTCGTCAAGAAGTCGGCCACTTGTTCTTTAGTGGAGATAGACACCAGAGTAAGCTCACCAGCCTGAAATGCATCACGGATAATATGACAGTCATTTTCTATGTGCTTTGTGCGTTCGTGAAAAACCGGATTCTTCAAAATCTTGATGGCTGATTCATTGTCGCAGTAAAAGGAAACAGGTTCCTTATGAACAATGTTAAAGACAGGAAGCAATTCCATGAGCCACTGAATCTCCGAGTAGGTGAAAGACATTGCTCTGTACTCAGATTCAGCAGAGGAACGAGAAACAGTCTTCTGTTTCTTAGTTTTCCAGGACACCGGAGAATCGCCCAAAAGAACAACATAGCCGGTGATAGAGCGCCTAGTGAGTGGACACGCCGAGTAAGCTGTGTCACAATAAGCATTGACATGAAGCTCCTTACCGGAACTGAGAAAAAAGCCCTGACCAAGAGTACCCTTAAGGTATTTGATAACACGAAGTGCAGCAATCCAATGGCGTGCACGTGGTTTAGCAAGACACTGAGCAAAGAGATGAACAGCGTAACTCAAGTCTGGACGAGTAACCGATAAATAAACAAGGCATCCTACTAAGCGGTGATAACGAGAGGGATTATCAAACAACGGACCATTGTCGCGAGCAAGATTATGATTTTGTTCCAACGGAGTATCATAAGGACAACAACCAGTCAGTCCACACTCAGTGACAATATCCAAGGAATATTTCCTTTGACAAACATAAATACCATCGTTATTGCGAGAGATTTCCAAGCCAAGAAAATATTTGAGTACACCGAGATCCTTCATAAGGAAACAGTCACTAAGATATGCCTTAAATTTCGAGATAAGAGCGGAATCATTACCACCAATAATCAAATCGTCGACATAAACGATAACGTAGATGCATGACGAACCACGATGATAAGAGAACAAAGAGTAATCCTTCTTGTTTTGAACAAAACCAAACTGGAGCAAAGAATCAGAGAGTTTGGCAAACCAACATCGCGGAGCCTGCTTGAGACCATAAAGAGATTTACGCAGACGACAAACTTTGTTCGTATCACTGGAAGTATACCCAGGAGGAAGTTTCATTTACACCTCTTCCTTGAGATCGCCATGAAGGAAGTCATTATGAACATCCATTTGGTATAATTCCCAGTCATTAGCAGCAGAACATTTGAGAAAGACACGCATAGTCCGAGCCTTCTTTTTGTCGATTCCCACAGATAACCAAACGTGATTTATGTCTTTCGATGGTGCCATCAGATTTGAGTTTAACTTCGAAAACCCATTTGCAATCAATGGCCTTTTTACCTGGAGGCCAATCAACAACATCCCACTTTCAAAGTTGTTCCAAAGCAGTAATCTCATCCTTGGAAGATAAGCGCCAATGCTCATGTTGCATAGCTTCCTTAAAAGTTCTCGGTTCTGTATATGCATCAACAACAGCCAAAAAAGCTTTCTGCAAAGCAGAGAATCTATCAAGAGTCATAAAAGCTGACAAAGGATAGAGACACTTACTTGAAGACTTAGTGACTGTAGGAGAAGCGCAGGGAGGAGGTTTATCATTGACAGCAACCGTGTTGGTGACATACGGTTCAAGTCAAACTGACGGACGTTTAACGCGGTGTCCACGACCAAGTGGTTCGTCTACGACAGCAGGTGGTGTCTGCGTTGCCGGGACAGTATCAATTAAAACCGGTGCCGGATCAGGCAATATTGGGGGTTGAGGTGGCAGCAGATCAAGAGAAGTAGACTCCCCCTCAAGAATAGCGTCCTCAGCAGGAGAAGTAGACGCCCCCTCAAGAATAGCGTCCACAGCAGGAACGTCAATGAAACACTGATCAGGAGAGATCACCGTAGTGTTTTCACGGCCCAAAGTGTCACTGTCAGAGAAGAGTGTGAGACTTCAAACGGAAACACATTTTCATAGAACTGAACATCTCGAGAAACAAAGACAGCATGTGTATTTAGATCAAGAACAAGCCATCCCTTTTTACCAAAAGGGTAACCAAGAAATACACAGCGAGAGCTCCGTTCTTCAAACTTATTACAAGCTTTAGGTGTCCGAGTTGCATAACAGAGACAACCAAAAATATAAAGAGTAGTGTAATCAGGAGGTCGTTGATATAAAATTTCATATGGAGACTTGCCATCAAGGAGCAGAGAAGGCGTCCGATTGATGAGAAAACACGCAGCCTGAATACTTTCTCCCCAATACTTGATAGGAAGATGTTATTGAAATAACAGAGCTCGTGCTATATTGAGTATATGTCTATGTTTCCTTTCCACCCTTCCATTTTGTTGTGGCGTATAAACGCAGGAAGTGTGATGAGTTATACCATGTTATGTGAAATACAAACGCAAAGGTAGGAACTCAGTGCCATTATCCGAATGAACCGTCTTAACCTGCTTCCCAAATTGACGTTCGACTCGTGAGACAAATTTTTTGAGCACAGTTGTGACTGCTGATTTTTCACGCAACAAATGTGTCCATACCGCACGAGAGAAGTCATCAACAATGGTGAGAAAATATGTAGAACCACAAGTAGATTTCGTTTTATATGGACCCCAAACATCACAGTGAATCAAACTAAACAAATACTCAGCTTTATTAGAACTTTCAGAAAACGAGAAACGAGTCTGTTTTGCTCGACAACAAATATCACAAGTTGCTTCTAAATCACTAACACCAGTTGAAAAATTGCCAAAACCCGATAATAAAGTAAGAACTTTAGAAGAGGGATGTCCCATTCTCCTGTGCCACAAATCACGAGTATCTATCTTTCCAATCCAGCTTGCTTGAGGAATAACCGCACCAGTCAGATGATAAACCCCGTCCCGTGCTTCACCCGCACCAATCAAAGTCCTTGAAGTTTGGCCCTGAATCAAACAAAACTATTTGGTAAATATCATAGAGCTAGCAATGTCATCAAGTAAGTGAGAGACTGATATTAGAGTAATATGTAGATCAGGAGCATAGAACACGTTTCGGAGAATCATCTTTCCACCAAGGTTTAAGATGCCTCGACGTGTAGCCCACGTGAGACCATTATTCGGCAGTTTGATAGGACACACAGCAATAGAAGTAAGGTCACTGAGCGACGTAATGTCGCCAGTCATATGATGACTCGCACCAGAGTTGATGATCAAATCAAAACGAGGTCCATTGAGCCGGAGTTAGGGATGGGATGCCAGCAGGAGGTGTTGTTCTGACTTGATTAGCAATTGCTTGTGAACCACGTCCTTTGTCTCCCTGCGTGTTGAGTTCTTCCCATGGCCAGAACCAACACCAGTCCCTTTGTTTGAAGCCGTTTGATCAGGCCACCATTCGGGATAACCAACAAGTTTAAAGCATTTTTGTTTCTCATGACCAACATGCCTATAGTGAGTGCACAGAAGAGATTGTTTGGAAACAGAAACCGACAAGCCGATTGCTGTGCTTGGCATCTCCTCTTCCCTTGTCACTGTAAGATGACGTTCTTCTTATACAATTTGCGAGCACACTTGCCATATGTCCAGATCAGGTAAATGTGCTAGCAAATTCGAACGAGTAGTTCCAAATTTACGACCATCCAAACCCATCAAGAATTGATGGATACGAATCGCTTCTTGTTTCTTGTTAAACTGCACCATTGAAGTACAGCTTGACTTCTTACAGCAGCAGGAAAATCCTCTATCAAAAGCAGCAAGATCATCCCACAACATCTTTAACTTGCCGTAGTATTCCTCTACGAATTGTCCGTCTTGTTTAGTTTTCTGTATATCATCGTGAAGTTGATTTTCACGAGTGCTATCGTTCACCGAGAATCTCGTTTTGATGTTCTCCCACATGACAGAGACATCATCAACAATAGAGATAGATGAACGCAGTTTTTCTTCTATGCTAGCCATGATCCAGCCGATGATTAGGGAATTCGCCATATCCCATCGTTCTGCATCTTCGCTNCCATCCAAACCCATCAGGAATTGATGGATACGAATCGCTTCTTGTTTCTTGTTAAACTGCACCATTGAAGTACAGCTTGACTTCTTACAGCAGCAGGAAAATCCTCTATCAAAAGCAGCAAGATCATCCCAAAGCATCTTTAACTTGCCGTAGTATTCCTCCACGGATTGTCCGTCTTGTTTAGTCTTTCGTATATCATCATGAAGTTGATGTTCACGAGTGCCATCGTTCACCGAGAATCTCGTTTTGATGTTCTCCCACATGACAGAAACATCATCAACAATAGAGATAGATGAATGCAGTTTTTCTTCTATACTAGCCATGATCCAGCCAATGATTAGGGAATTCGCCATATCCCATCGTTTTGCATCTTTGCTACCATCTTCAGGTCGTTTCAAGGTTCCATTGATGAAACCCAGTTTTCTCTTTGTACGGAAAGCGTTCATCATGAACTTCGACCATCGCTCATAATTTTCTCCATTCAACAACACTGCGGTTAAAATCTAACCGCTGTGTTCACCGGGTTGAATCAGGTAAGGTGAGATCAAGACAGGTTCTTTCTTTGTATCATCGCCTGACATGTTCGTCGAGGATTAGGAAAAATTTCTTTGTTTTTGGTTTGTTTTTTTGTTTTTTTTTCGAGAGCAAAACTTTTAGTAAAGGTCAAAGGTAGACTCTGATACCATGTCAAAGTAGAGAATTGCTCTGAATGTTTTCGTATTGCTTATCAATTGTGAAGAGTACAATATATATAGGCTAGCAATTGCTTGAGCCTTAAGTAAAGAGATAAGATCAAATCTAACAAATATTAGTAATCCTAATCCTCCTAATATTTGTGTATATCGTCTCTTATTAAAAGGGCTTTCCCAAGTTGCATCATTGGGTAACATGACCTTGTGCTGGAATTGGAATACACTATCCTTCTCTTGCCTTCCCTTTTCTCCATTGCTTAGCCTCTTTCTCTCTTGTCTCATCTCTCACTGAGGAACATATCTAAATAATTGAGCCAGATTATTAGTATAATCCCATTTGCATTGAAAATTTTCCGCAATCTTCCAAAAATTCCATATTATATAGTTAAGTCGTCCTCGTGTGGCAACTACTCGTTCTAAACCTTTCTACACGTTAAAGTGACATTAACTCCCAAGAATAACATTGTTGGTTGGTTTGTTTGGCTCACATAAGAGTTGGTGCCTTGGTGGTTTTTAGCCACATTAGGTACTGTTTTGAAGATTTAAATAATAATTAAGATGTCATGAGGCTTGACTTGTAGTACGTAGTATCCAAATATATAACAAAATTTTCTCAGAAGTGGTTCTCCAAACTTGGTGCAATTATTTCATCAAAGTCCAAAGAGTTGGTATACAAGTACAATATTTTTCCTTTAAAAGTAGCAACACGTATGGTTCTCCAATCTTGGTGCACTTATTCGATCAAAGGGTTGGTACACGATTTAAGTATTTCGACTGGTAAAAAAATAACGATGAACCAATAGTAAATTCAGTTATATAACGGTAAGTAAGTCATATTTTGACACAAATTATAAAATAACTAGAATAAGATACGTGCTAGATCACGGGCTGGTATGTTTATTGTATTTTTTGAAAATTTTAAATATATATATCATATATATTGTTATAAGTTTTAAATTGTTATTTTTATTATATATCATGAAAATATGTTTATGTATGTCGATTTGGTATAACTGATTATTACCTTGTTAATTTAATGGATATATCCAGATTTTTTTTATGTTATTCTGTATATTTTTATTTTATTAAATTTGTTAATATTGTGAAAATAATTAGGTATAAAAAAAATGATTTGGTTAGAAATTTGTTAAGATGTGCATCTGCTTATAAGAAAATGATGTATAGATATTTATAATATTATAAACAATATACTTTAAGTTGTGGTATTTATTAAAAAAAGTAGGGGATTGATGTTTAATTATACGGTAACCATTTTCACACATTAAATATTTTCACATATCCACAAACAAATAGTAAATCAGTGAATTAAAAGCTTTTTATAAATTTTTTCGTAAACTTAAAGATATTTTTTCGTATAAATGTAAAATTTTGTTTATAAAAAAGAGAAATACCTAGAATGGCACACATTTGAGTTTTTGTTCCAAAACTAGCACGCACGCTGGAATGTTCCAAAACTAGCATTAGTATATTATTATTATTTTATCTCAAAATTTAATATAAGCTTATGATTTTAATTGAAACAACAATATCCGACGTTGTTCTAATTTTCTCCGGTGAGTTCTAACAGCGGAGACAAACTCTTCAATCACCAATCATCCATCAGATCTAAGAATTCTCGAAGTTTCGATGTTGATGAATCTGTCCAGTTACAGATCGAGATCAACAACAATAGCCGTTCCAAGGCCATCAATGTATCTGGATCCGACGATGCTCATGTCCAAGGCAACAACGGTGATGCTCCTGTCCAAGGTCACAAGCTTCATAGATCTTTGACTTCATACAACTGCGAGTAAAGTGAAGAAGGCGTTAGAGATGAAGAAATGAAACAGAGACGGATGAGGAGGAGCAGAGTAAGAAATCTTTCACAGTTGGTCAAACTCCAGGTAAAGAAATCAAGTATTAAGATTTTCTAGGGATAGTGGTGAAGGTATAATTTTAATTGTTAGTTTATTTGATTTGAATGGTCGTTGATTTGTGTTTGTTGTGTGTGTGATAGCTAACTGTTTTTCAGCTAGCGAAACGGTGAAGACAAGGTCCTCATTGGTGATTTTCATAGAGGTGGTTTTGTTGGAATCTCAATTGCTCTCACTCTTCAAAATGCCTTACAACTCTGTAATTTATACAGAACCACTGCAATTGGACTTTTTGATGTTCTCTACTATTGTCATGAGAACTGTTTCAGTGACCTCCTTCAGAACAAAATTGCAGCTTGGATTAATGTTTTCTTCTTACATCATCTATTTCTCAATGATTACTCATTTATTTTTCCTCTTAATCTTGGTGCATCATGGTGATGTGCTCTTCGACTTGTACTTCGTCGGAGTTGGGTAGTAGTGTTGATGAGGCAGAGTACAGTGGGGGAAGATTTTCTGGTTTTGGTAATCACCATTTTTTAGATTTCTGATTTTTTTATGAATAGCTTCCTAAATTATAAGGATGTTTTGCTAAATATTATGAATTTTTTCATAAATCTAAAAAAATGAGTTTTTGAATTTTGAATTTATTTTTGCCATAATGTATCACATACTCTATTTTTAGTGAGAGATTTGATTTTTTTTTGTGCATTTCTTGATATTTTATCTAGATATAGAAGAGTAATAATTTGATTTTGTGTCTTTATAAATATTTTATGAAGGCTATCCTGAAGTTTAATGTTTCCTTCATAAACATTATCTCATATTTCCAAAATTGAAATAAATGTGTTTCTAAATCTCTTTTTGATGTTTTGCCTCAATATGTAAAGATTACTCTATAAGTGAAGGGTAATGATATCAATTTTTGTGCATATCTGGGTGTTTACTAATATCTAGAATTTTTATGAAGGTCATCCTAAAATCTAAATTTTTAATGAAGGTTATCCTGAAGTTTAAAAAAGTTTTCCTGAATTTCCTGAAATCCTTCCTGGAATTTCAAGGAGTGCTGGATGTTAGGTTTTGGTGTTTCAAGTTGCAAGAACAGAAGAAGAAGTTCTAAAAAACAGAGAACTTAAACAAAAGGAAAAACAGATTAAAGGTTCTTGTTAAGAGCACTTCAAACAAATCTAATACTCTAAACATAAGAGATACTACGTAACAATAAGATAGTAGTGTTAATTGTTAAACTTCCAATGAATGAACAACTTGGTTTGGTTACGTTCTCTAAGACATTTTGTAAAGTTTTTGGGTTTGAATCTTGACATATGACAAACTGCTCACATTTTTTTTGTTTTTTATGAAAACCATCCTGAATTTTAAATAATCTTCCTAAATATCATTCACTCTTTCTTGAAATAGTTTTGTTTGCATCCAGCCTGGTGTTTTACCTAATGTTAATTGTTATACTTTTCATGAATGAACAACTTGGCTTATTTGTTACACTCCCTTATAAAATTCCTAAAGGCATAAGGTTCTAATCTTGACATATGCCAAAAAAACTCACTTTTTAATGTTTTTTATGAAAACCATCATGAATTTAAAAGATCCTTCCTAAATAATTTTTTTGCAACAAAAATGAGCACACTCTCTTACTTGTTTAATCCAAGTAAGAAAGAAAGCAATAAAATACATATCCAGCCTCTTCGAAAGGCATAATCACAAACGAAAAATATCTAGCACACTCTCTTTAAAGTGTTTCAGCTCCTCAGTTGGTACCGCTGGAGAAGGTCTAGGATGGGACATCCAAAAGAATTACCTTCTAACAAAGCCCTACAAGGGACACCAAGAACCATTCTAAGCTCTCTTGAACAAGTATAGATTTGATTGCCTATCTAATCGGTTCCAAAGTCAAGACTTGAGAAAAATTCGGGGTATCAGATGACAATCATGTGGTACCCCTGTTCAAATTGTTACTAGAACCTAGCATTCTTATGCCCCCTTGTCTGCTACTTCTTGCTTCACACTATAAGCACCTTAAAATCTGCATCCAGAAAATAGAGTTATTTGTCAATCCTCAAATACACTGAAACCATCTTAATGAATTTACATAGTAGCAGTATGTGGAAGACCATTTTAAAAACAAAATCATGATCATGAATCAAATCGTAATGAAGGCCAACATAGAGAGAGAAAGAGAGAGCACTTGCCACATACCTTAGCAAGCCAAACTGGAAGTCTTTGATTTTAGCAAGAATGAGAAAGACTCCATCGTATCTCATCTAATTCACAAAAGTTAAAATAGGCCAGGCGACGAAATCAGCAAGGTGAGGACAGATCGGCGACGAGAATACGACTAAGCAAACACGGCGGCGAGAACACGACTAAGCAAACACGTCGGCGAGAACACGACTATCATGATGACATATCGAAGATGAGAAATCGATTGGAAAGAGATCTGGGATGCTTCAAGATCTTAGGAGAGTAAGGGCTCGATTGGCTCATGGGAATCATTTGTTCGTCTCGTTTCGAGCTTATTTAGCTTGTGAAACTGCTCTATCGCTCTCTGATTAGAGCTCGTCCCCGTGAAAATTGGATCTTAAAAGTCTCCATTTCTGATTTTATTAATTTTATCAATATTTTCCTATTTTAATTATTTCTCTGAAATTAATGTTGTATCCCGTATGCTACTTCTGCAAAATATTAGACTATGTGCTAACTTTGGAACAAAAATCTAAATGTGTGCTATTTTTGTCAATTGCCATTTAAAAAATGGTTTTACAATTAAAGACAACAAAAAGAATTAGGAGAATTTGATAGAGAATGAAGGAAATTACATTAATTAGTTGGTATTAATGGCTCGAATATGAAACCAATAACGAAAGCTATTTTTATAGTTGGATAAACTCTTTTTTTTTTTAAACAAACTGAATTTGTTTCGTATCCCCTCGTCGATATGTTCTTTGCCGACATTGGAAGATCTCTATGCCATCTACCATTTTATTCCAGCCACAAACTATGTATGAATTGTGAGCATTGGCGGATCCAGAAAATCCTTTAACCTCTGTCAAATTGTAAACTTAAAGTTTCATTGCTAATGGTGGGTCAATTGAACCCCCTTCTACCTTAATAGGTCCGCCAGTGATTGTGAGTTGGAAGACATAAAACTAGAGTGAATTTTTGAACACAGTGTTAAGAGGAATCAAGGAGTATAGTCTCAGAACCGTGCAAACGTAAACTGTGGCCGGAGGCGGTAAAAAAAAATTGTTCCGATTCATAAAAAAATTTAGTGTCAAGAACGGTAAATTCTAGTCATATAACAAAAGAAACAACAAACTTTAAAAACAAAAAAAAAAGTCTAAACTGAAATTTTTCTTCCCTTCTTCCCTAAAAAAATCATTAACCAAATTTTTAAAATCAATCATTAACCAGGTGCTTCTGTAGACTTCATGTATAGAAATAGTAACAGCACTCAACTCAATGAGAGAGCGAGAGAGATGAGGATTGTTCTGTTTCGTGTGATCAATTTAGAAAAAACTGCATGTAGAAAAAGTATGTTTACTCTAATTTTATAATATTTATTCAGTTTTTTTTTTAATTGACTTATTCTTTAAATTGAACGTGGCTATTATGTGAGCATAACAATTAGAAACTATGAGGTTGAAGTAAACATTAAGGGCTTAATTAAGAAAACTAAATTCATTGATTTTTTAAAAATATGTGGTCGTAGGCCAAAGTTTCTTTTGTTTCTATTGAGGCACGGCTCTGTATAGTCTGTACAGAAACAAGTGAACTCCAAACTGTTGTGAATATGCTTCGGAGTATACCTTCAGTGAGGATTGACTATATTTACGTTGAATAGTTGCAAGAGTAGAAGAGATGATCTCTAGTTTCTATATCTTCTCTTAAAAAAAAAAACACAGATCCAAACACCTTACACGCGTCCAAGGCATTCCCAGAAGTGAATCCAAGCCACATGAGTTACGAAACACAAAGAAACATCCAAAGAAATCAATCACCCAACAAACAAAGTCATATAAACAGAGATCTTAGCTTAGATAAGCCATGCATGGTTATGCACTCACCTTTGCAACACAGAGAGATTCGACCAACCAACGACCAGAAAAGCACCACAGCAAGCTCCTTTCACGTCTTTAGCCTCAGATCTCCAGCCACAAGCACATATCTCTCAAGAATAGGCACAAACTCCACAGGATACTCACATAAACCTCTCATGAATTTTTTCTCTTTGCACAAGTAAAAGTGACTAAACACGACCAAGGGCGTCGAAATAACCCTTTTATATTCGACCCATACGGTTTCCAAAACCCAAAACACAACAAAACGTGCACTTAACTTAAGTTGGTCCGCTATGGGAAATGCTGGTGTCGATTGACACCCACTCCAGGATCCCAAAAATGGATCACGGGTATTACAATTCTACCCCACTATCATAGATTCGTCTTCGAATCTAGCACAATGACCAATGGTCAAGGATATTCCGTGCAACCAACACTATGGCCCGCACATCCTCCGACTAATCCATGAGAACTCTATCTGGCCAATAGTCCGCAACTCCAATATTAATCGCTCTCAAATCTTGCATCTCCTCTGCTCTCAGGTCTCGACCTTCAAGCTACGGTATCCAGGAAGTTTAATCTTGCTCTCGGGTTATCACCTTACACCATGCTTTCGGATCGTCACCCGAAGTTGATATACCAATTATACCCTCAGTTCCTAAAGTCCTTCGAGATAACGGTACACACGAACCTAACCATCTCCTCATGAGTTGTTTGAGATATCATATCTCTAGAGCAATAATTCTGAGCTCGACCGAGTACCACACTGAACAGAATTACCTTTAAGGCTCACGCAGAAATATCGTAATGTCCTACGACCAACAATTGTCACAAGGGTTGCCACCAAGGCTACAAAAACGTCACAAAGACCATAGAAATATCCCGCATGACCACCACCAAGGCCACACAAATGTCCATAAGGACCGCCAGCAAGGCCAAACAAATGTCAAAAAGGACGTCCACCAAGGCCAAACAATGTCCAACAAGACCGCCACCAAGGCAAAACAAACGTCAACAGGATGAACGCCACCATGGTATCCTACATCACAAGGACCACCACCAATGTATCCAGCGTAACCCACACCACTACCACTGACAGCATCACCAAGACCCTTGTCAGGGTACTAACGTCACTAAGACTGCCATCCATGTAAACATCCCGAATGATCACCACAAATATCACAACACTTTCCAAACATAGCAAGGTTCTAACTCCCATTAAACTTTCTATTTTTAGAAACTTTTTATTTATGGAAACTTTTCATTTATAGAAACTCTGAGCTATTTCTTTTTCCATGACAACACCAGTCAAATAAATAAATACTCATCTTATTAATCATAAAATGTCATAATCGTTACAACCTCAATGAAAATACATAATGAAAAATAAGATACAACGAAACTAAGCCAACAAAATGAAAACTGGAGAGTAGAGAGGAATTGGATGGTTTCCTTTCTGTATCCATGCTTGGGAGTGTTCATAAGCCTCCCTAGGTGACATTGCCTAAACAGATACTGCAAATCCTCAGCTATCCCGAGTTTCTCCAGTGTCTCAGCATGGGGATACCTCGTATCAATGAACTCAAGCTGCTGAAACAGATCATAGTACTCCTTGGGAGTCAGCCTCACCTCAACTGCTCTTCTTCTCACTGATTTCCTAGGCGCTTTCTCTTAACGCAGCTGAGACTCCTCCATCTCGTAATCATTATCCTCATCTCTCAACTCAGGAACTTGTATTGGTTTCTTTCCACGACTCTTATTCTTGGCTGATTGCTTGACTGCTCTACTCGACCCCACATCCTGATCGTGTAACTGTGCTAAACCCTCAACAGCTTCTCCTACCAAGTTCTTCATTTCCAAAAATCGTTTTTCCATAGACTTAGGCGATGAGCGTTCTCCAGCCCTACAACCATACGATAACTATGGTAGCGGATATAGATGGTGCATGCAGGTATATTAAGTTATCAGACCTTGACTCGAGTGCTCCGGTTGAGACGGTGATCAAGTCGCACGCTTGATGGGTCGAGTGGATTGACCTCGAATCGGGAGACATAGCGGCAGCCGGTCGAGTCGCAGGGATCAAGTGGTAGCAGGTCGACTTGAGTGGGACAGCTCCGGTGGTCAAGTGAGATGCGTTGATGGCCAAAGACGATGGCGGTGTCTGAGTGAGACGATGACGCGTGAAGGGAAGCGGATCTAGTAAGAACAAACGTCGGATGACTAACACGACAAGCACTGATCAAGTCGACCGGTCGAGTGACACGGTGATAACATCATTATTTTACCCATATTAGCTATAGTTTTCATATGTATTTAGGAAGAGTTTGATGAGATTTCATGTATAAAAGGTATATTATCAAGTATTTCAGGTTTCAAGAAGGTTTTACAGGTTTTATAGCAAAAAGGACCAAAAGACAAGGAAAACATGTTTCAAGACAGATTCAGAGCTCTTCAGTACGGTCCACTTTTGAAGAACATCCAGAACTTATATTTTGACGTGCTTGGTGTCTATGGAAAGCGGAAAGAGTCATCTTTCTCCTCGAAGTGGAACCAAGTCAATCCGTTCAGTCATCCGGAAGATATGCCCGATTTACCGAGATGTGTTATAAACCGACGTAAGGAGAACCATCCAGCCGATGGGCTTTTATTGAAGGCCTGTCCAGCGAACATCACGGCGGCCCAGTCCAACCCTTTACCACGGTCCAGAAGCCTCTCCCGCTGCCCCTTGTCCTGCACTCAAGAATAAAGTAAAAGACGTTTCTACCCTTACAAAACATTAATCCAAGACAAAACTCTATAAATACTTTTCAAAAACATAGGGTTTCAAAGTGTGACTTCAAGTGATTCCTTTGTACCTCTTAGTTCATCATCCACGCCTCCAGCAGCAGTCGCGGAGACGAACAGAGACTCCTCCGCAGCCGTAGAAGCTTGTCTTCTCTCTGCTCCTCTTAGAAGCCATCGCCAAAGTAACCAATCTCTACTCTTTCTAATCTCTTTCATACTTTCATTGCTTTTGGGATCAAGTTACTTTTGTGACAAATATAGAAGTTTCCTTTGAACCCTTTTTGTTATTTGATTTGTTTTTGATGCTATACTTTATAATATCAATGTCGTTTCTTTGCATCATGAGCAAGTAGTTTTCTTTGTTGGGTTTTATGGGGTGATTCAAGGGGAATTCATGGTTCGCTACAATTAGGTTGTTAGATCTTATTTTCGGTTCTATATTAGAGTTCTTTTGGGACATCTTTATCTTAACGCATGTGCTTGTATTGATCACCAAGAACTAGTGTTATACCGAAACCTCACTTCGTAACCTGTGTAAGTTGAGTTGCGGAGTTTGGTGAATGTATCAAACTTGTTTTACTAGCTGGTTGACATGCGTCGTTGCCTGCGTGAGTTGAGTAACGGAGTATGAAGACTTTAGACTTTCATTCTATGACAATATCTTGTTAGTTCATTAGTGTTTCGTAGTTGAGAACCTAGACCAAAATTAGTACTTACTTGTTAGATCTTGGCACTTAATATTGCTTAGAACCATGAAAACCCTAAGATGACTCCCAAAATGCCCAACCCCATAGTCTTATATTTTTAAACCGTTTTTATTTAAGCTTTTTTTATTTGCAATAGATATTAGGAAAACCAAAACCCCAATTCTTATTTAGTCATAGCCATACGTCTTTCTCTTATAATTCAATTTGTGTTAGCTATTACTCTCTGTGGGATCGATCCTAAAATACTACATTGATTAACTGTGTACTTTCAGTCGTCGTATGGTCTTTTCAGGTAAAAGATTTGGAGTGAAATTCCACACACATCAGACGGTAAGCTTGGCAGGACGATGAGGATGGATGGCGGTCGAGTGGCAGTGCAGTGACTCGAGGGACACAGTTGCTCCGGTCGAGTTGAACTGGGTCATGGGTGATGACGAGAGAACAGCTCCCAAGGCTCGAGTCAGCTGGACGTAACTGAACGGATCAAATGAGAAGCATCTCCGGCGGTCGAGTCGGAACGTGTCAACTCGAGTTGAATGGAAGCGCCGGCGGTCGAGTCGCACGGATCTAGTTGACGGATCGAGTGGAACAGCGAGTGCTCGAGTTATAGCAAAACGAGACGACCCGTAGTGAGAAAAGCGGGTCGAGTCATGTGAGAGCCTTCATCAGTCGAGTGGCGGTGGTTGAGCTCTCTAGGTCGAGTTGCAGCACCTTCGTCGGTCGAGTGGCAGTGGTTGAGCTCTCCAGGTCGAGTCGCAGCGCCTTCGTCCTTGGTCAAAGAGTTGTGAAAATTAACCAAAGAGAAAAAGAGATTAAAGAGTGAGGAGTGAAGGAGTGGAATTAAAGATCGTTTAAAAAGAGAGGGGATAGTGAAGATAGGGATGGTGGATAGATGATGGGAAAGAAAGAGAGAGTGTTGTGTTTGGTGAGAGGGAGCAAGAGAGGATAGGATAAGAGTAGATAAGAAGAGAGAGAGATAATTTTGTGGAGGAGAAGTAAAGAAAGAAAAGATAAAGGAGTGGTAAGTGATGAGGGGATATGCATAGTACTTTTTGTCTCCACTTTTTCTTTTGACTCTGGTATGTTTGATGTCAAATTTTATAGTGAATTCCTTGCCTAGATTAAGATCAATCTTGCCATTTCTGACATTATTGATGGCTCCAGCAGTCGCCAGGAGTGGTCTTCCTAAGATCAGAGGATGTTTTTGGTTGGCACTTCTACATCTCCAATCATGACAGGTAAGTCTTCTAACATACCATGTGAAAGCCTCACTGTTCTGTCTGCGAGGATGAGAGATATATTGCAGGCTTTAAACCTTGTAAAACCCAACTGCTTAGCCACAAAGAGTGGCATAAAACTAACTGAAGCGCCAAGATCACACAGACACCTATCAAAAGACATAGGTCCAAGCGAGTAAGGTAGAGTGAATAATCATCAGTGGGTAATCCCAATCTAGAGCTTGAACAATTGGAGTTGTAATCAGGGCTGCCTTGATCTCGTTGAAAGCCTTCAAACAATCTTCGTCAAAGTTGAACTCTCTCTCATTGCACAGTAACCTTGTTAGTGGTCTTGCGATTATAGAGAAGTCTCAACTGAGTTTTAAAATTTTGCTAGTATGTATGTTCAATTAGACTCTTTGTCTCAGTTGGATAATTAACACCTTATGCAACCTTTTGATTGTAGGTTCGAATATGTCGTTGAACACTTAAACTTATTACATTCCACATTTTCTTTATTTTTTGTCACTTTTTTTCTTAAATAAAATTATGGGCTTTCCAGCTATATTTTATTTTCCTATTTCCAGCTTAACTTTAACAAATTTAAATTCATATATTTATATTGTATAGTATACATATAGCTTACTGAAAACTGTAAGTAAATCTATTAAATTAGTAAAATTAAACTATATATATTATCACTTTTATAGTTAATTTATTAATTTTTTAAAATAAAAATTTGTGTGAGATGGTTAGATAAATAAATTTAAATGTATGTATTTATATTTTATAGTGAATTGTAAGTTTATAAATGTTTATTTTTCTAATTAATAAATTAAACATATCTATAGTATATGTAATGTAATTAAGTATATTTATAAACAATGTAAACAGTACTTTTAAAAATTTGGCTTATTTTCAGTTTAATCTATTAAAATACAATATATATATATATATATTTCAAAACATACAATAATGTTATTAAAATATATATTATGCCCCATACATAAAATAATTCTGCATCCGCCACTGATTGGAGAACCATATGTGTAGCTACTTTTAAAAAGAATATATTTTTATTATGTACCAACTCTTTGGACTTTGTTGGACTAATTACACCCTTATTTTAGAAATCGCTAGGCGTTAGTTGGGCGGTTGGGGTGGGCCTAGCGCCTAGCAAGAAAATCGGGGATTAAACGGAAATTAATCGGGGTCTAGTTTTAGGATTATTTTTATTAAATTACTAATAAAATAAAGATATATATTATTAAGTATATGTATTAATTCTGTTTATGTTAAAATAAAAATATCAAATAAAATATAAAACTATAGCATTGTCTTTAAAATTACGGTAAACACATAAAAACGTAATTTTAAAAGAAAATTTATGATTTTCATTAAAAGTTTGTATATTAGTTATTGTAAAACATCATAAACTCTTAATTTAAATGTTTAAATAACAATTAAGCGGGAAGTAATCGGATTAGACGGGTTATAATCAAATTAGACAGGTATAATTAGATAATTGATTCTAGGCGGAAATTAGTCATTAATCGAGACAAAGAAAGTGGATCTAGCGATTTTGCGGGACGTAATCGGTGTTAACCGGAGATTTTTAAAACAAAATTGCACCAAATACGGTGAACCACTTATGAGGATATTTTGTTATATCTGGATACTAGTATAAAAGTAAAGAGACTCATGACATCTTAATTATTATCTAAAACTCCAAAACAACCAACATGTTATTCTTGGAGTTAATGTCACTATTATAAATGTCACATTAACCTGTAGCTACTTTAAAAAAAATATATATTGTTATTATGTACCAACTCTTTGGACTTTGTTGGACTAATTGCACCAAATTCGGTGAACCACTTCTGAGGAAATTTTGTTATATCTAGATACTACTATAAAAGTAAAGAGACTCGTGACATCTTAATTATTATTTAAAACTCCAAAACAACCAACATGTTATTCTTGGAGTTAATGTCACTATTATAAATGTCACATTAACGTGTAGCTACTTTAAAAAAATATATATATATATTGTTATTACGTACCAACTCTTTGGACTTTGTTGGAATAATTGCACCAAATTCGGTGAAACACTTCTGAGGAAATTTTGTTATATCTGGATACTACTATAAAAGTAAAGACACTCGTGACATCTTAATTATTATTTAAAACTCCAAAACAACCAACATGTTATTCTTGGAGTTAATGTCACTATTATAAATGTCACCTTAACGTGTAGAGAGGTTTAGAAAGAGTTTGTGCCACACGAGGAAGACTTTACTATATAATATGGCATATTTGGACGATTGCAAAAACTTTTCAATGCAAATGGGATTTTAATAATTATTTGGATCAATTATTTAGATGTGTTCCGCATTGAGAGATGATGACAAGAGAGAAAGAGGGTAATAAGCAAATAAGCAATGGAGAAAAGGGAAGCCAGGAGAAGAATAGTGTTAGTTCCAATATCAGCACAAGGTCATGTTACTCCAATGCTGCAACTTGGGAAAGCCCTTTACTCGAAGGGATTCTCAATTACAGTTGTTGAGGGACACTTCAATCAAGTTAGCTCATCTTCTCAACACTTCCCTGGCTTTCAGTTTGTCACCATTAAAGAAAGCTTACGAGAGTCTGATCAAGGAGGAATCGGGTTTATGATAAAGCTCAACAAAACCAGTGAGGCAAGCTTCAAGGACTGTATAGTTCAGTTGCTGCTACAACAAGGCAGTGATATTGCTTGTATCATCTACGACGAGTTCATGTACTTCTGTGGAGCTGCAGCCAAGGAGTTCAACCTTCCCAGTGTCATCTTCAGCACCGAAAGTGCTACAAATTACGTTTCATGCTGTGTACTAAGTAAACTCAATGCTGACAAGTTCTCGGTTGATATGGAAGGTGCCCAAAACATTATTAATAACACATCCGAAAACCATTCGTTTCACTTAAACTTTGTAAAAAAATTTCTTTTTTTGTTTGTTTTGCAGATCCTGGAATGCAAGAAAAGATGGTGGAAAATTTGTATCCACCATTACGATACAAAGACCTACCGACTTCAGGATTCGGGCCACTAGAAGACCTTTTTGAGCTATGTAGGGAAGTAGCTAACAAAAGAACAGCTTCCGCTGTTATCATCAACACGGTGAGCTGTCTAGAGAACTCGTCTCTGTCATGGTTGGAACAAAAAATTGGAATTCCGATGTACGCTATAGGCCCTCTTCACAATATGACAGATTCAGCACCTTCTAGTTTACTTGAAGATGACAGGAGCTGCATTGATTGGCTGAACAGGCAGAAACCAAGGTCAGTGATATACGTAAGCATGGGAACTGTAGTTCAAATGGAAACCAAGGAAGTTCTGGAGATGGCTTGGGGATTGTGTAACAGCAACCAACCATTTTTATGGGTCATCCGACCACGTTCGTGCCCTGGCTTCAATGGGATAGAGTCATTGCCAAAAGAAGTCAGTAAGATGATTTCAGAAAGAGGATACATTGTGAAACGGGCACCGCAGATAGAAGTACTTGGACATCTTGCGGTGGGAGGATTCTGGACCCACTGTGGATGGAACTCAACACTCGAGAGCATTGCAGAAGGAGTTCCAATGATTTGTAGGCCTTTTCATGGCGAGCAGAAGTTGAACGCTATGTATATAGAAAGTGTTTGGAGGATAGGGTTTCAGGTGGAAGGGAGTAAAGTGGATAGAGGAGAGGTTGAGAGAGCTGTGAAGAGGTTGATGGTGGACGAAGAAGGAGCCGAGATGCAGGAGAGAGCCCTTGTTCTAAAAGAGAAGCTCAAAGCCTCTATGAAAAGTGGGGGTACCTCATACAACGCTTTTGATGAGCTTGTCAAGTACTTGAAGACAATGTGAAACTGTTCATCTTCATGTATTGTTAAAGACACTTGAATTGTATAGATCAAGCTTGATCTTGCAAAATTTAGAAGTGTGTGGTTTTTTTTATGCAAATAAAAGTTGTATTCGATGTTGGGTTTACAGCTTGAATTATGTTTTCCTTATAGTTCCCTCTTTGCAGTTTTCTCAATATAGAATTGTTGCATCAGAAAAAAGACGAGGACAAAAACATCTTTTCTTTTGTCTTTGATTACTCTCTAACAAGATAAAGAGATCGATGTAACTACTCGCATACACCATCTACTACATGTCACATGTGAAGAGAGCTAACTAAACATACCAATACGGATGAACTAGTGTCCACAAGTAAGAACTCTTATGGCATTTATTTATATCAGAAATATCCTTCTTTGTATGAATCTCATAGATGCTGAGGACAAGAGTAACACAAAATCGCAGAGCATGGAGCTGAGAAGACTATTTCTTAGTTGTTCCTAACATTGAATCAAACTAGAACCAATAACTAATACATTGAGGTATTAAAAAAGCAGGCGAGGAGAAAGGTTGTGTGGCGCAAGGACATGTATCTCCAATGATTCCAACATGTGAAAACACTTTACTTGAAGGTAAAGTGGATAGAGGAGAGGTTGAGAGCGCTGTGAAGAGGTTGATCGTGGACGACAAAGGTGCTGGGATGTAGGAGAGAGCCCTTCTTTAAAAAGAGAAGCTTAAATCTTCTGTGAAAAACGGGGTAGGCCCGGAACTGAGCTAAAGTTACCATAACCTCTTTTCTAACTTTAGAAACTATTAAGATACATGAGCACAAAGGAACAAAAGAAACGGATCAATTCACTTCTTCAACACGCTTTGCAGTCTCCTTGCCAAAAGAAATGGATCAATTCAATTCACGTCCAGGGTAGTCTCCAATCGTACTTTCATCCATTGCATTTTTTTTCATCACATTCCATATTAGGGCATCATTAATGGGAGAACTTTTTTTTGTGTTCTTAGATTAAATATATAGTGAAAATAATGTAAGATCAGTTGTTAAGATCATAGGTAAAAAAAATGGGGGAACTGATTATGGTGTTCTTAGAATAAAGATATAGTGAAATAATGTAAGATCAGTAGTTAAGATCTTATGTTAAAAAGCTAGTTTTTGGGAGAACATATTTAAGATCATAACATTTAATAATATAATATTCATAAATATTTTACAAATTATAAAAACTTATAAAATAACATTTAAATTGCTTACTTATACACTTGTAAATAAAATGTAAAAAAAAAAAAACATATTACTTAATTATTTATAGCAGATAAACATCTTATTTAATGAATACATAGTTTAATGTCCAAATTTATTTCATATATGCTCTATCAAATCCTCCTTTAATTTCTGATGTGCTTGTTTATCACGAATTATTTTATGACCATCACCTAAACCCTGAAGATTTGTAGACATATATACTGAAAACGAAAGATCCGGAGTAATTCTGGTTCCATCCTCTTGTTGGAATTCTTGTTCGTCATAGAGTGTGTATGAATCTCGTTCATCCTCGACAATCATATTATGGAGTATGAAACATGCTCTCATAATATATGCAATCTTACCCTTTGACCATAAAAGAGATGGATTTTTAATCATTGCGAATCTAGATTGCAGGACTCCAAATGCACGCTCAACATCTTTTCGTGCACCTTCTTGTTTTTCTGCAAACAAACGATGCTTCGGATGTTGTGGTTGTGGGATGGATTTAACAAATGTTGCCCATTCCGGGTAAATACCATCCGTCAGATAGTAAGCCAAATTATACTCATTTCCGTTGACATAGTACGTAACTTCGGGAGCTCGACCGTAAATAATGTCATTAAATACTGGTGATTGATCAAGAACATTTAAATCGTTACAAGTACCTGGAGCTCCAAAAAATGCATGCCATATCCAGAGATCTTGTGAAGCTACCGCCTCCAAAACAATTGTTGGTTTACCGGTGCCTCGTGAATACAAAAAATACGTGTATTCTTTTCCTCCGGAATTTCCTCTTCAGCAGCTTCAAATTGATTATTAAATTGCTCTTGGAAAAATTGGTTCACGGGTTCATTCACGAGTTCATTCACGAGTTCATTCACGAGTACATAGCAAACATCACAGGTTCATTCACGAGTACATAGCAAACATCACGGGTTCACAAAGCTATCAAACTAGCCTAAACAAAAATCCAAACAAATCATCACGGAGTGAACATTCGAAAAGAAATAACAACAACCACACATCATGCCATGATCATACGAAAGCAAACAACAACATCCGAAAGCAAACAACATCCAAAATCAAACAACAACATCCACACATCACGGGTTGATCATTACTTGAGCTGGTTCACTTGGTCAGTCAGCTGGATCACTCGGTCCGACAGCTGGATCACTTGATCCTTGAGCTGGATCACAAGTACCTTGAGCTGGATCATTTGGTCGTTGAGCTGGATCACTTGTTCGTTGAGCTGGTTCAGTTGAGCTGGATCATTTGGTCGTTGAGCTTCACGGACCTGGTTCCGAAGACTTGTGAATCCAATCGCAGGAGCTGGTTCCGGAGGATAGTAACAGGTCTCAGCCTCCTCTTCTTCTGACTCAGTACTATAGTCTAATGGGCTGTTTATACCATAGTCGTATTCACGGTCCATGACTTCTTCAACCTGAAACCGAAACACATATATAAGTTCCCAACAAATATAAAACATCCACATTAATGAAAAACATAGAGCATAGATTCATTCTAAACATTGAACAACAAACAAGATGGGATTCATGAAAAACATAGAGACCATACATAGTTAAACATGGATTCAAATATCCGAGATTCATTCTAAACAAAAAACAACAAACAAGATGGGACAAACAACAAACATCTGCATACATAGTTTAAAAAAACATAGTTAAAGCAGTTCCGCCATTAGCTTCTTCTTCAATGCTTTTTCATCTTCGTCTAGGGTTTCATTCTTGGCAATGAGAGTGTCAAGAATGGACATCTTTTGGAGTTGTTTCATGCCCTCTAAATCCTTTTGTTTTATCTCCCACATGTGACTAAACTCCGCAGATGGTGCAGCCTTCTCGTTGCCTTTGTTCCTTACTCTTTTCGTTGCCTTGATGCCCGCGGTCTGCTCTCGTGCTCACCAATGACAGAACCCGTAGATGGTGCAGCATCATCAGCTTTTCTCTTGTTAGAACTGGTTGTCTTCGGAGTGGGGTTCATAGCCTCAAGACTTGTCCATTTCTGTTCATAGCGTTGCACATTCCAAGCATACTCCATACCGAACTTCTTCTTGTACAAGTTAGTGTAGATTTGGCGAGCATTTTGTAAAACATCTAGATCGTTCATCCCACTAGCTCTCTCACTCTCTCCCTCTGCAAACGCTCCACACAACCTGCTCACTTCCTTACTAATTTTTTGCCATCTTTGTCTACAATGGTCAGGACGCCTAGGCTCAGCACCACCACGGACATGACTACTTGTTTCATAGTAGTCTCCTACACGAATCCAAAAGGACCCTGCCTTTTGCCCATTCCCAACTATTGCATCCTTCGAAGTGTTTAACCACCCGCTTATTAGGACTAAGTCATCTTGTGTCTACCATAACCGTCTCTCCCTACGCTGCTCTGCNAAACCGAAACACATATATAAGTTCCCAACAAATATAAAACATCCACATTAATGAAAAACATAGAGCATAGATTCATTCTAAACATTGAACAACAAACAAGATGGGATTCATGAAAAACATAGAGACCATACATAGTTAAACATGGATTCAAATATCCGAGATTCATTCTAAACAAAAAACAACAAACAAGATGGGACAAACAACAAACATCTGCATACATAGTTTAAAAAAACATAGTTAAAGCAGTTCCGCCATTAGCTTCTTCTTCAATGCTTTTTCATCTTCGTCTAGGGTTTCATTCTTGGCAATGAGAGTGTCAAGAATGGACATCTTTTGGAGTTGTTTCATGCCCTCTAAATCCTTTTGTTTTATCTCCCACATGTGACTAAACTCCGCAGATGGTGCAGCCTTCTCGTTGCCTTTGTTCCTTACTCTTTTCGTTGCCTTGATGCCCGCGGTCTGCTCTCGTGCTCACCAATGACAGAACCCGTAGATGGTGCAGCATCATCAGCTTTTCTCTTGTTAGAACTGGTTGTCTTCGGAGTGGGGTTCATAGCCTCAAGACTTGTCCATTTCTGTTCATAGCGTTGCACATTCCAAGCATACTCCATACCGAACTTCTTCTTGTACAAGTTAGTGTAGATTTGGCGAGCATTTTGTAAAACATCTAGATCGTTCATCCCACTAGCTCTCTCACTCTCTCCCTCTGCAAACGCTCCACACAACCTGCTCACTTCCTTACTAATTTTTTGCCATCTTTGTCTACAATGGTCAGGACGCCTAGGCTCAGCACCACCACGGACATGACTACTTGTTTCATAGTAGTCTCCTACACGAATCCAAAAGGACCCTGCCTTTTGCCCATTCCCAACTATTGCATCCTTCGAAGTGTTTAACCACCCGCTTATTAGGACTAAGTCATCTTGTGTCTACCATAACCGTCTCTCCCTACGCTGCTCTGCTGTCTCTTCTGATTGACTAGGAGGTTGACTCGGCTGTGAAGAGGGTTGTGAACTAAAAGGAGGGATTTGAGAGCTCCCAATGTTTACATTGGGAAAAAAGCTGTCATATGGGAAGTTAAGAAGGCTAAAGTAGGGTTGAGACTGACTGTTAGGGGTTTTGTTTGATTCCATAGCAATCAGAATTTGAGAAAGAAGAAGCAAACAAGGCTGATAGAAGAGAAGTAATGAGATTTCTAAGAGATTGCAAGAAAGACGCAAACAAGGATGATAGAAGAGAAGTAATGAGAGAGTGTGAGAGATTGATAGAATACTCGGATATATGAAAGAGAAGTTAGGAGATCATTAAATCAAAAGTTTGGTGACTTTTAATTCTCAATAACCATCACCTACTTCAGTCAAATCAGAAGTAACTAAGGGTCATTGAGTTTTATTTAACTAAAAGTTTCAAGAGTTTCAAAAGTTTTAAAATTTTCGAGTTTTAAATAAGTTTTTAAAGTTTTGAGACAACTCACACCTAAAACAACAAAACTACAATCACAACAATTAATACTAGAACATGACCATATGCGAACAAGACCATCAAACATGACCATCATACATCAAACATGAACATGACCACAACACTACTACACAAACATCCGAGACCATCAAAAACCACTCAAACCACAACACTTAACAAACCACAACACTACTACACAAACATCTGAGACCATCATAAACCACTCAAACCAAATCACTTTACAAACCACAACACTTAACAAACCAGAACACTACAGTCTAATGACAACAACAATACACAAACCACAACACTTAACAAACCACAACAATACTACACAAACATCCGAGACCATCCAAAAAAACTCATACCAAATCACTTAACAATGTGACTTACCTTTTAATTTCGAGCAAATGCAGGTTTGTTGATGGTCCTTGATTTAATTTTCCCTGGATAGCCTCACCTAAAAGCCTCCGCAACAAAGCAAAAACAAATAAACTTAATCAGTGTTAAGGTCGATTTCAAAACTGTTATAAGAAAACTCGGAATTCAGTCATAAGAAAAAGCTCACTAAAATCCATGATTGATTAATCAAAACCGTTAATTGATAGATGAGACAAACCCTATACCATCTTACTTAACCAAAACCTAATTCACAGATTTCAATTTTGCCCTAAATCGATGAAACATCCGACAAACAATGACTAAAAGAGTAAACTACGGGACTACCTCTATATCGCCGGAGATGATCTATGCCAGAGAAAGGAGACGACGACACAACGGATCAGGAAGAAGATTTCGATTCGCCGGACATATCAATCGACATAAATGAAAAGTTAAACGGATTCGTCGGGAAACCTTTGCAAAGATCGATTTCAACTGACTAGACCTCTCGATTTGGGTGTTTTAATCGGAAGATTTTCGTGTTTATACGGTGAGGATGAAGGAAACGAAGCTCTTGTCGTTTTCTCTCTGTCTTTCGCAAACCCTAGTCGAGTATATGGAAGAGGAAGAGAAATGAAAAAATGTCTCAACACCAAAAAAACACGACAACTCACGTCTTGACACGTAAGCCAGAACTGGGCTTAAAACTGTTCTAGTTTAAGACCCAAAATATTGATCTTAGTCCACTATTCCATTTTTTTTATATTTTAAACGGGCTTAGAACACATGAAGTGTTGCCCCACTAAGGATGGCCTTAGATAGCAAACTGTTTATGAGAAAATTTTTTCAAAATCCTTAGGATAAAATATAAAATCTAAAGGTTGATCAGACTTGGATTAAGAATAATTTCTTCTTAACCTTTTAAAATACGTTTTACATCTTTTACAAGTTTTTAAAAGATTTTTAGAAGTTTGTAATTACAAGATTAAAAAAAAAATAAAGGTTTCTAAAAAAGTTTTGAAAGGTTTTTTTAACTTTTTTAAGTTTTGATGCAGACTCTGTGTCGAGTGACGTGTCATTCTGACGGGAATTAAAAATCCCATCTTTTTGAAGTTCAGAACATTTCCAAATTCGGCCCAGAAGTTTTTCTTATTTGCAATTAAGATCCTATTTTACATTATATATATATATATATATATATATATATATATATATATGATTTTTAACTATTCTATATGATCTTATTAGTTAGGAAAGTAGGTTAAGTGACATTCATATCTATATTAACATTTTTGAAGTACATTTTGTGTTATGCCCTTTTACTTTTTCTTATTTAAAAAGTTTTTTTTACAACATTAACCCCTAAAAATTTTCCAAAAATAATATTGCACAGAAACTCAATTACTAAAACTTCTTAAATCGACCAAAATTTATATGTTTATTGCCATAAAATCTTGACAACATCTATACATTTCAATTTTTCCAAAAACAACTCTACCCATTAAAGTTTTATTCCCATAAAATCTCCAAAACTATCTTTAGAGNGCTTTACTTTGGCAAAATCCTAAGAGATTTTTAGAGAGCTTTAGGAGAGAAGAATCAAGACTCCTTCAGAGAAGATTCAGAACTCCCTTATTTCTTGATCAACAGGTCAATTAAAACATAATGTGTACTCCACCACGATCTAGTGGTATCGTTGTAACACTTCAGGATCAAATCCACAGAGACCAAACAATGCACTATGAAATTATGAAGACCGAATATAGCTAAGGCAAAAATAGGAAGTTTGTGAAACAAGTAACAAATCAAAAACGGAAAGTAAATAAGTTGTTTTAAATCAAAAAAGAAATATTGGGTGCAAGGAATCATTAGGGATTATGATCACTAATTTAGATGATTAGATAGGGATGCATTAAACACAATTCTTGAACTCAAATCACGGTTGTAAAGCTAACCTACTTTCGCAGCATTAACTATCTATGCAATGAATTCACTAAACCCTAAACCATCGTTTGGATCTAGCAAACCAAGCAAGCAATAACAAGTTCAGGTTTGATTAGTTCACAAGATGCCTCAAGTTCAACTTTCGTTGGCTAAGGTCCACCTTGCTCACCTATGTTCTTTTCTAGCAACTCAACAACACTTTTGGTGCCACGATGAATTAAACCTAAGATCTTAATCTAGGTGATCAGTCTAGCTTAAGCATTAAGAACAACAATAGATGAAGAACAATAAGATCAATCCCTAATCTAACAAATCTAGCATCAATAAATCATAAAAACCCTTTCTGAAACCCTAAACCCAACTGTGAAATTACTCAGCCATAGAGAAACAGAAACAACAAATCAATGATGAAGATAACATAATTGAATTGCAAAAGAATAGAAAATAGGGTTTAGAAATCATCTCCAAAGTGTCAATAAGGATTAGAGATCTTCTCCCCCAGCTCTCAATACAAAAATAGTCTCAGAAAATAATGCTTATGTCTCTGGAGGCTGAGTGATGTGACCCGCGGACGCGGCTATGGATCGATGGAGGAGTGAGTCTTCGGTCAAGTTAGAATCGGTGGGAGTTTCCTCGGCCAAGCTTCAATGAGACGAATCCAAGGAGGATTCAATCAACAGAAACGAGAGATGAGGTGATTCCAACGAACGGTTCGTTGTTATGGTCGTGAAGCCTTCTCGGAGTGTACGGATGCGGCTGAACGGATACGGCCAATGGCTGATGAGGTGGAATGATATGAGATGGAAGATGAGGACTCGAGGACTGATAGCAGAGAACTCGAGGTTGGTGAAGGATGGAACGGTACGAACAATGCGGAAATCGGTTTCCGGAGTTTGAAGGTAAACTGCGGAAACGGCTCTCGGCAATGCAGAAGTGATGGAGTCTCGAGGACTGATGGTTAAGAACTCGAGGTTGTTGAAGTGGGCTTGATGATAAACTCGAGAGCTTGTGGAAGAGAGCTCGAGGTTATGAAGGTGGAACGAAAGAGATGAAAAGATGGAATAGAGATGGATTGATGCGACGACACAAGAGGGCTGGCTCTCCTCTTGATACGGTCAACTAAGAGATTACGAACCCGGTTCGAGAATCTCTTAGGGTTTCTCATGAGCCAAGTCCCGGACTTGGGCTAAGGAGAGAGGTGAGACAAGAACAAAGAATCTCTCTTTGTGAAATTTCTATTTCTTTCAAGTCTGCCTTTACAAATGAGGGTCTATGCCTTTATATAGTAAGGCTTACATAAGGAGACTCTAAAACCCTAGAGACGTGGCCATGATCTAAACCATACACTTGTCAACAAAAGTAAAAGCAAAAGATAAAACAAGGCAATGACCAAACAACGGTCATAGAAGAGTCTAGACTAAATTCAAAAGAAGGAAGGGGGGTAGGGTCGCCACGTCATTGGTTGAGACGTGGTGATTGAATCTTCACTTCCTTGGCTCCTAAGCATGTCAATATGTTTCCAAATCGTGAGCCAAGTGGGATCGAAGTGGAGATGCACTAGAGTTTGCTGCCTCGTTAAAACCTCTATGGTAAACCCATTGGGACAAACCCAAAGTAGGAAAAAGAGTACAGCTCCTTCTAATGGCTTAGGGGTGTCTTCACACTAGTGTGACGGTGAAGACACGCGAATCAAGCTTCCCAAAGCTGGTCAAGACTCAAGGCTCTTCATTGGTGATGCTAACCATGAGCCATTGGGGGGGGGTGAGCTTGGGTTAAAATGTCCATTGGTGACTTGTCTTGCTCTGCCTTGATGATCTTTGGGGGTTGAATGATGCCTCTTTGGTCGCCTACGCTAGCTCCTGGTCGCCAGTGCAGGTTGTCCGAGAGTTTGAGAGGCGTCCGAGTGGTAGCCGGGTAGTGTCTGAGGGCTGCGAGTGTTCTTGGCCGAAGGACCGATCCCGTGATCACATTATTCCCTCCCTCTTATAGAAGTTTTGTCCTCAAAGCTGTGCTCATAACCTGGATCAACAAGGAAAAACCAAAAAATCAGCAGCATCAAAAGTTCATCCCCGATTTAATTTACCGGGATCAAAAGGAAACAGTAAGGTCTTGAGGGAAAAGGATAAGACTTCCCCGGTAAGACCAGTGGCGTTGAGAGCTGTGATCCCCTTGTGAACGTGGTTGCTTGCTGAGACTCTCCTGGATGCCACACAAAGGTTTGGTCCGCACCAAAGCCGAAAGAACACGTCGCCATAGGATTTTGTACGGTAACGGCCTTGGCGCGACGAGTGGGGAAGGATGGCTCGGTGTAGGCGACTCGCAGCTGGAGCTTACTACTTGAGGTAGTCATGAACATTACCGAGTGCGAACATCCTTCAATGGCCATCTCCGGTGGCTCCTTGAGCTTGAAACTCCCCATTAACAAGGGAACACCGTATATGACTTCATTTGCGCGGGAAGATTCTTCCTTGGCCTCGCCTAATTTCTTAGTACGCGTATCAGTTGTGGAAACATGTACCATGGTTGGCTCTGGACGCGGCGGTCGTGAATTGGTTCGGTCTTGATCGTTGGCTGTCACGACTTGGCCTTGATCCGCGCTCTGGTTGGGGCTTGTATCTCCGGACATGCAAGCTTGGTGGTCAGGCGGCTTGGCTGGCTTTTCTGTTGTCTCTCCAGCTCTATAGACGTCCCCTTCTTTACCTGATTGTCGTTCTGCTCGCGTCCTCGATGTAGTCACGGAAGAGGCTGAGTGGAGATTCCCTTCGATGGTCGTCTTTATTGGCTCAACTTGTGATAGGATTTCCCCTAGGATTGAACTCTGATGAACGCTGATAACCGAGTGATAGGTGATGTGGATGGAAGGTGATGATGAACAGATGATTTTGGGTGATGATGTGTGAAGATCGAAGGAAAAAAACAATTGTTTGATGGAGATAGATGTTTAGGTGGTTGTATGGAACGAAACAAGTGAAGAGTTTCTATATCACAAAGTGTTTAGAAACCCAGAATTCAAGAACGCATTCAAGAAATCAAATTGAGGAAGAAAGATCAACAATTCATGTTACAACATCATTCTTCGCTAAAAAACAAGGAGGCGTGGCTATGGGGCTTTATAATTAACCCTAGGCTCGACACTCCAAACAACAGGAAGTTCAAAATAAAACAACATGACGTTTTAAGGAAAACAAGAAAAACAGCAAAACATCAGGTACTGAAGTCTGGCGACTTAATACTGAAGTCTGGTGACTTAATTCTGAAGTCTGGTGACTAAAGTCTGAAGTCTGGTGACACAATACTGAAGTCTGGTGACTAAAGTCTGAAGTCTGGTGACACAATACTGAAGTCTGGTGACTAAAGTCTGAAGTCTGGTGACTTGTACATTATTCCCCCTTTGGTAATGATTTCTAGATAACTCGACGTAGTGATCCATTTGCCTCATTAAAAACCATGCTGAGAAAACCCATTGGGACAAAACTCAGCTATGGGAAAAAGAGTACAAACTTCTCACCTAAGTTACCTAGTCATCATTACCGGGTGAAGTCTTCAGGTTGGATATGTTAAAGACTTGGATCCTTGGTAGGTTGAATGACCCGTCACTATGAGTGCATGAGCTTCCTTGGCCCTCTCCTTAGCTCTTGAACGAGTGATCCTTCCCACCACCTCCGGTTGCTCTGCAGCCTCTGGCTCCTTGCTTGCCACGATCATATCATCCTCCCCCTCTTCAAAAGGATTTGTCCTCAAATCGGAATCTGCATAATAAGGGAGCAAGTCAGAAACATTGAATGTTGATGATATGGCATACTTACCTTGAAGATCAGTCTGATATGCATTGTCTTTGATCCTCCTTATGATTTCCCTGAAAAACAAGTTAGCTACAATAACAGCACTATCCGTCTTGTGTCTTGCAATGAAATGAGCCATCTTGCTAAACCTGTCAACCACAACAAAAACA
Source organism: Camelina sativa (assembly GCF_000633955.1). NCBI lineage: Eukaryota > Viridiplantae > Streptophyta > Magnoliopsida > Brassicales > Brassicaceae > Camelina > Camelina sativa. The sequence goes on from NC_025693.1 coordinate 16,316,987, forward strand.
GAATCTCTACCATTTCTGGTTTGAGGTAAGCCAAGAACAACATGCATAGAAATATAAGTCCAAGGTTGAGAAGGATTCGGTAGAGGAGTGTACAAGCCGTGAGGCTGTACCTTACCCTTCGCCATTTTACAGATATGGCACCTAGAACAAACCTTCTCAATGTCTTTCTGCATCTGAGGCCAATAGAAGTATTCTTGCAGTCCAAGTAGAGTCTTTGACACTCTGAAATGTCCAGCTAGTCCACCTCCGTGAGCTTCTCTGATCAGCATCTCTCTCATGGATCCTCTTGGTATGCACATTCTATCATTTAAGAACAGATACCATCCTGCCTATAGTAATTTTCAAAAGCAAACTTATGGCATTTGCCATAGCTCTCAGCAAAATCGAGGTCAGTCTCATAAAGTCCTACTAGCTTAGAAGATAAAGTAGAAATGAGAGTGTACCTCCTGGATAATGCATCTGTGACTACATTATCCTTACCTGCACTTGGACTGAGGTTATCTTTAATGTGTCCCTTGCTCATCAGCTCTTCTTCTTGCTTCTGAAGCTCTTTAGTTTCTACTGGATTGGTGCTGTAAGCTGGTCTGTTCGATAGAGCTGAACCTGGTACCAATTCGATCTGATGCTTTATCC
>NC_025693.1:16317719-16343136 GCF_000633955.1 Camelina sativa
CCTTTGAACTCAAATGACTGCTTGTTGGTGTAGCCATCTTGAAACACTCTTCTGTCGAACTGCCATGGTCTTCCCAAAAGGATAAGACTTGACTTCATTGGAATGACATCACAAAGCAGCTCATCCTCATACTTCCCAATCGCTAGTTTCACCATCACTTGCTGCGTGACTGTCAAAGCACCCTTGTTGTTCAACCACTGTAGCTGATAAGGTCTTGGATGTGAAGTAGTCTTGAGATTAAGCTTCTGTACCATCTCTTCACTAGCTGCATTAGTACAGCTACCACCATCGACAATCAAAGTGCAGACCTTGTCTTGAACCTTACACCTGGTGTGAAATAGGTTCTCACGCTGACCTCTATCATCTGGATGCATCTGAACACTTAAAGCTCTGCGTGCTAGTAACATCTCTCCCATGACTGCGGATTCTCCTTCTTCATCTAGTTCAGGCTCTGGTTCACTCTCTGAACTGTCTACTAGCACAATCTCTCCTCCATCTTGAAGAAGAAACATATTCTTGTTAGGACAGTCTCTGGAATAATGCCCCATTCCTTGGCATTTGAAACACCTGATATGACTTGTAGAGGTGCTACTCTTGGGCTTGGAATTGATTTTAACTTCCTCTTTGACTATGGTTGTCACGGGTTTGCTGTCCTTGGTGAAGGCGGGTTTACTGAACTCTCTCGGCTTGGGCAGGTCAGGCGTAAATGTAGACCTCACTCCCTTTCTCTTGATCTGTGATTCAATCAGCTCTGCCTTATGTACCATTTCTTGCACATCTTCATAGTTCTGCAGCTCTATCTTGTCTTGAATCTCTCTGTTCAAACCTCCAAGAAACCTAGACATAACCATGTCTTCACTTTCCCTCAAATCAACTCTGATCATAAGTGTTTCCAGCTCCTGATAGTAGTCTCTTACAGACTTAGTCCCTTGAGTGAGACGCCTCAGCTTGTTAAGAATCTCTCTCTGGTAGTGTGTAGGCACAAACTTCTTTCTCATCTGCGTGACTAGCTGTTCCCATGTAGTGATAGCAGGCTCTCTCTGTCGATGTCTAGTAAGTCCCAACTGCTCCCACCACAACAAAGCATAACCACTGAATTCGGATATGGCTATCTTCACCTTGTTCAACTCATAAGTACCTTGAATCTGAAAGTTGGATTCCATCTTCCTTTCCCAGTCTAGATAAGTTTCTGGATCATTGGTTCCATGGAAAGAAGGATACTGAATCTTGAGATGTTTCAGCTGCTGCCTCAAAGGATCATATTCCCTACCATGATCTCTGTTTCGGTTTCTCCTCATTGTTTCTTGACTATGATCTGAAACTTCTTCTTCTTCAGAATAATCTCTCTCTGAATCAATGTATATCTGATGCCCAACTACTTGTTCAGCTCGTCGTGGGCGTGTGTGATCTCTGCCCGTTCTGCGATGCTCTCTTTCTGTACCTTGAGTGCTTCTCCTCTGATTGAAACAAGTCTCTCTCCCTGCAGTAAGTGTATTAACTGTTCTAATCTGTGTGTGCTTGGAGGAAGCTCCCACGTGTGCCTTTCCTTTAGCTAAGCGGAGAGCTTCATTCGGACTTGGTGGGTCTGAAGAACTCTGTTCTGAAGCACTAGATGCGTGAGCTATGTCCTTGAACTGTTTCTCAAACTTGTTACTGAGCTGCTCCATCTGTTGCTGAAACTGAGTAGACATTGTTTTGTTTGCTTCAGCTATCTGCTTAGACATGGCTTGGTTCAAAGCTTCCATAGCCTCTGGAGAAAGCTCCATTGTACCTGCAAATTAAAGAAGAAACTCGCAGTAACTTGTTCTTTGAATGAGAAAAACGAAAATAAACTCTAAGACTCAGAATTTTAAACAATAGACTCACGGATATAGACCTAATATCGAACAAAACTACAAGAGAAATCGATCAATACCAACCCTATAATGAACAAACTCGAAATAAACAAACCCTAATTTGCAGTCTAATTTTGAACAACACAAAACTAAATCCTAAACTCACAAAACTTGACCTAGACTCAAACGAATCAACAATAAAGTAAACCCTACTCGATCTAGACACAAACGAAACTCAAAAATTCAAACCCTAAAACTAAACAAACTAAATTAAAAAAAAAACACACAAGAGATTAGGGTTCTTAGAATCGCTTAGCCTTGGCACAGAGTTGGCTCTGATACCACATGATAGGATTTCCCCTAGGATTGAACTCTGATGAAGGCTGATAACCGAGTGATAGGTGATGTGGATGGAAGGTGATGATGAACGGATGATTTTGGGTGATGATGTGTGAAGATCGAAGGAAGAAAACAATGGTTTGATGGAGATAGATGTTTAGGTGGTTGTATGGAACGAAACAAGTGAAGAGTTTCTGTATCACAAAGTGTTTAGAAACCCAGAATTCAAGAACGCATTCAAGAAATCAAATTGAGGAAGAAAGATCAACAATTCATGTTACAACATCATTCTTCGCTAAAGAACAAAGGAGGCGTGGCTGTGGGTTTTATAATTAACCCTAGGCTCGACACTCCAAACAGCAGGAAGTTAAAAATAAAACAACAAAACGTTTTAAGGAAATAAGAAAACAGCAAAACGTCTAAGTGACCTGTAGTAGTACAGAAGTCACTTGAACTAGTACAGAAGTACATTATTCCCCATTGGTAATGACTTCTAGATAACTCGACGTAGTGATCCATTTGCCTCATTAAAAACCATGCTGAGAAAACCCATTGGGACAAAACTCAGCTATGGGAAAAAGAGTACAAACTTCTCACCTAAGTTACCTAGTCATCATTACCGGGTGAAGTCTTCAGGTTGGATATGTTGAAGACTTGGATCCTTGGTAGGTTGAATGACCCGTCACTATGAGTGCATGAGCTTTCTTAGCCCTCTCCTTAGCTCTTGAACGAGTGATCCTTCCCACCACCTCCAGTTGCTCTGCAGCCTCTGGCTCCTTGCTTGCCACGATCATATCAACTTGTTTGAACAAGCCTTCGCCGGTTGTGGAGTTGAACATGCGGCCTGACTCTTCCTTGGTCTCGCCTAGGGAGTTGTCACGCCTTCTGAAAGAAGGCTTTTGAACACGTCCTGCTCCGAGGGTGGTGGATGAACGTCAAGTCGGCCTTGGTCAGAAAGGATGATGACTTGGTCTTGGTCCACATAATGGTAGATGCTAGCTCCTCCGAGTGCATGTGATTGGTGATCGGGAGGCTTGGCTGGCGTCTTTACGAAACCACCTGCCCCATAGTTGTGCTCCTTATAATCCGACTAATGTTCAGATTGCTTCGTCGAGGAGACGTCCTCAGCTAGTTTGCTGCACGGCCTAAGACCCGTTCTTGACACTTCCGGGCTTGGTCTGTCCTTGGCACTAACTCTTCTTTGGACCGGTTCCTTGTGCAGCGTGGGCAGCTCTTGGTGCTGAACAGGAGGTGCACAAGTCCTTGACCCTTCAACTTTGGCCAAGTTACAACTTTTCCGTGGAGTTGACAAAGGGAAAGGTTCACGGCCCTGAACTGGAGGTGCATAATTCCTTGATGCTCTCGGACTCGGTATGGTCGCGGTGCTGCTACTTTTCGGGATGGTTCCTTGTATTGTGCTGGCGGCTCGAAGTAATGAGCTAGGAACGCATAAGTCCTTGTCCTCTCGGCAAAGGCCAAGTCACATCTTGTTTGCGGAGCTGGCATAGGAACTGATCCACGGAAATGAGCTGAGCGTGCATACGTCCTGCTTGATTGCTCAACATAGGCCGATTGGTGTCGTGAAGTCTGTCTCCGCATGGGCATACTAGAATACCAAGTAGGAGCGCTTCGGTTGCGGCCTTGGTGATCACGCGAGCTCCTCTCGATCTTTTGACGGGTTGTTGTCGATTAAATCCGGTCGAGTCTGTCATTGAGATCTCGGAGCGAGTTCAACGCGTCTTCGGTGCTGGGTGGCTTAGGGATAGGCTCCTTGTTCCTTGCGGTTCGTTGCCTTGGCTTCTTGTAGTTTGTCGCCCAGTCTTCACTGTCGGAGTCGTCATAGAGCCTAACCCTTGGCTCATTAACGCGGGTAGCTCGAGATAGGGACGGCCAATAACAGTCTGGCGTCCCATGTTCAAATTCTTCTTGATCTGACTCCTCGCCGTAGTCTTCTTCGGACCAATATTCATTTCCGGTGGCCTCTTGTTCCGGTTCCAGGCCGAGATCTTCATCAGACCACGATCCTATTTCAGTTTCATTCTCATCAAACTCCATACTAGATCAGTGAGTGATTAAGTGTTGCATGTCGTTCGAGATCTTGGTGAAAGCTTTGGAATGAGGTGCGGTTGATGGTACGGACGGCCGTTAGAAGTCGTCGGTGGCAAGGCAGAACGGCCAGCGATGGTCGGAAGTTGATGGTCGATGCGGCTACACGTCCCAAGCTGACTCTCGGTGGTTGACGCGGCTTGTTCCGTACGGCCGTTGGTGACGTGTACCTCCTCTTCGCGGTTTGGCTTGAAATTAAACCTCGTACACAAGGATAAAACCAAAACGTGTGAGAACCAGCGTTCAATAGGACCACACAGAGATATTTTTGTGTTGTCACCAATGATTGATGACAGCACACAAGAAACAAACCTAAGACTCAAGCAAAACAAGAAGAAAAGCAAAAAGTAAAAGTAAAAGCACAAAAAGACAAGAAATGCTTTATGACCAAAATAAACAAGAACACAAATCCTAAAACAAAATTCTAGCAAAATCGATCTAGATGCAAACAAGGGATGAACAAAGATGCAAACAACCTAGATAGATGATGAACAATGCCACACATGTAACAAATTAAACCCAAAGACGAAATGGAACAAACTAAACAAGATGATGCAACCTAACTAACAAACGACCTAAAGAAAGAGATTTTAACAAAGAAGACAAACGATCTAAACATTTAAAGCCAAAAGCAGATGCATCCAACGGTTGGATAGCAAAGTTACTAAAAGCCAACGTGACAACTCACCCATGGACCACAAGGTGCATAGGGAGCTATCCGCGTCCACAATTTTTGTGGTCTTGACCAAAAGCACTTTAGAGGTGGCTAATCTCTCTACACACAAAAAGCAACTAACCCTAGACCACACAAGGATTCAAACGCGGCTTTGACCAACTTTTGAATTTCAAAAGACTTGGCTAGAAATTAAAGAGGAAAGAGCAAGTGGTAGAAACCAAATGTCTTTCACCTTTATATTTACCAAACGATAAGGTAAAAACACAAAAGAACAATTAAAACAAAGCACAAAACGAATCTAGCAGCCTATAACAACAAAACAAAAAGCAACTCAACCTTTAAAAGATCTAAGAACACTCAAGAACAAAGAAAAGAACAGCAAGAACACAAGAACAACAAGAACGAACAGGAAACTAACAACCTAAAGCAAAGACAATAAACGAAACTAACAACACAACTCAACACCAATTTAAACCAAAAGAACAAACTACACAAGCGAACAGGATTAAGCTAATACGACCAACACAAAAGCTCAAGATCCAAACTTTGACCATAAGAGATGAGTTTCTGGGTTAGAAAGACACAACCTTGAAGTCAGGAGCTTTAAAGCTCTGATACCAAGCTGATGTGACCCGCGGACGCGGCTATGGATCGATGGAGGAGTGAGTCTTCGGTCAAGTTAGAATTTGTGGGAGTTTCGTCGGCCAAGCTTCAATGAGACGAATCCAAGGAGGATTCAATCAACAGAAACGAGAGATGAGGTGATTCCAACGAACGGTTCGTGGTTATGGTCGTGAAGCCTTCTCGGAGTGTACGGATGCGGCTGAACGGATATGGCCAACAGCTGATGAGGTGGAATGATATGAGATGGAAGATGAGTACTCGAGGACTGATGGCAGAGAACTCGAGGTTGGTGAAGGATGGAACGGTACGGACAATGCGGAAATCGGTTTCTGGAGTTTGAAGGTAAACTGCGGAAACGGCTCTCGGCAATGCGGAAGTGATGGAGTCTCGAGGACTGATGGTTAAGAACTCGAGGTTGTCGAAGTGGGCTTGATGATAAACTCGAGAGCTTGTGGAAGAGAGCTCGAGGTTGTGAAGGTGGAACGAAAGAGATGAAAAGATGGAATAGAGATGGATTGATGCGACGACACAAGAGGGCTGGCTCTCCTCTTGATACGGTCAACTAAGAGATTACGAACCCGGTTTGAGAATCTCTTAGGGTTTCTCAAGAGCCAAGTCCCGGACTTGGGCTAAGGAGAGAGGTGAGACAAGAACAAATGAGGGTCTATGCCTTTATATAGTGAGGCTTACATAAGGAGACTCTAAAACCCTAGAGACGTGGCCATGATCTAAACCATACACTTGTCCTCAAAAGTAAAAGTAAAAGATAAAACAAGGCAATGACCAAACAACGGTCATAGAAGAGTCTAGACTAAATTCAAAAGAAGAAAGGGGGGTAGGGTCGCCATGTCATTGGTTGAGACGTGGTGATTGAATCTTCACTTCCTTGGCTCCTAAGCATGTAAATATGTTTCCAACTCGTGAGCCAAGTGGGATCGAAGTGGAGATGGACTAGAGTTTGCTGCCTCGTTAAAACCTCTTTGGTAAACCCATTGGGACAAACCCAAAGTAGGAAAAATAGTACAGCTCCTTCTAATGGCTTAGGGGTGTCTTCACACTAGTGTGATGGTGAAAACATGCGAATCAAGCTTCCCAAAGCTGGTCAAGACTCAAGGCTCTTCATTGGTGATGCTAGCCATGAGCCGTTGGGGGGGGGGTGAGCTTGGGTTGAAATGTCCATTGGTGGCTTGTCTTGCTCTGCCTTGATGATCCTTGAGGGTTGAATGATGCCTCTTTGGTCGCCTACGCTAGCTCCTGGTCGCCAGTGCAGGTTGTCCGAGAGTTTGAGAGGCGTCCGAGTGGTAGCCGGGTAGTGTCCGAAGGCTGCGAGTGTTCTTGGCCGAAGGACCGATCCCGTGATCACATCACCGAGCCTCTAACTTAAATATTAAAATAAAACCCTAAAAGTCGGGTTAAAATGAAAAAGGAAAAGTTTCTTTGGGTACGGGACTGGTCGATCCCGAATGCGGATCAGCCGATCCTGGATGCTTTTCTCTGTTTGCTCCATCTGCTTGCTAGTCCGATCAGTCTTCACTAAATTGACTTCAGATGCTTGTTTTCATCCCCAAAGCGCTCAGTTTCCTTCCAAAGTAGCCTAGAACCTGTACAGACTTACAAAAGACTAAAAGNGGGGGGGGTGAGCTTGGGTTGAAATGTCCATTGGTGGCTTGTCTTGCTCTGCCTTGATGATCCTTGAGGGTTGAATGATGCCTCTTTGGTCGCCTACGCTAGCTCCTGGTCGCCAGTGCAGGTTGTCCGAGAGTTTGAGAGGCGTCCGAGTGGTAGCCGGGTAGTGTCCGAAGGCTGCGAGTGTTCTTGGCCGAAGGACCGATCCCGTGATCACATCACCGAGCCTCTAACTTAAATATTAAAATAAAACCCTAAAAGTCGGGTTAAAATGAAAAAGGAAAAGTTTCTTTGGGTACGGGACTGGTCGATCCCGAATGCGGATCAGCCGATCCTGGATGCTTTTCTCTGTTTGCTCCATCTGCTTGCTAGTCCGATCAGTCTTCACTAAATTGACTTCAGATGCTTGTTTTCATCCCCAAAGCGCTCAGTTTCCTTCCAAAGTAGCCTAGAACCTGTACAGACTTACAAAAGACTAAAAGGACTCTAAAAACACACTTTGACTCAATAAAAGACTCAAAACAAACCTAAAAACTAAGGTTAAAATCCTATAAAATACAGACACATCAATTCCCCCGGACTTGAATCTTTGCTTGTCCTCAAGCAAGAACAGACAAAAACTCAGGAATAGAGAAAAGGTTTGAAAGTGGAAACTCACATATTCTTAGGAACCACTGCTTTGCACTCTTCATCAAATCAAATTAAGAACTACTTTTTGTACTCTGCTCATGATTAGGATCAACACTCCCTACTCTGAACTCCACAACCTTAGAGAACCTTCAGTCTCCCCATCGTTGTCTCTCTACATCAGATTAGTAAAAAGGTGTTGTCTTACCATGGGAGTATCAATCATTGAACTTATTGACTCCTTCAACCTTTTATCGCCCAAGACCTCCTTCATATGCTTCCTTTCCTCTCTCTTTTCTCACTTCCAAATGAGTGATTTCTCCCTAATTTTCTAGGGTAAAACACTTAACACTGGACGTGATTTCACCGTAATAAATCCTAAAAACAAAACCAAAATCCTAAGACAAATAAAAATAAAAGGGTAAGCCAGCACAAATCCCATGGGTTGCCTCCCATAAGCGCTTGTTTAAGGTCTATAGCTTGACCGCTCAACACAAAAATGTTAATCATGAGTATCAAAAGGCTGAGCCAATGGACCTTTAGTCCTTCTCTTGTTAGTGCAATAAACAACATGTGTCAAGTAACACATAATTATCCATGGCAAAACGATATAATTCACATCAAGGAAGTTTACTACAAATGTAGCATATACTTTGAAATATTCCTTGATGGTTGGATGCTCATGAGGATCAATTGCATTTAATGGAAAAATAAAGTCAATTTTGAAGTTCAAACGAGGTTTTCACAAAATAATCAACTTCATCACCATTAATTTCATAAAACACAATATCCTCATTCATATAATCAACCTCAGGGTCTTTTGTTTCATGCAAAATTGTGTAAGATTCTTCAAGAAGAGAACTAGATACATCAGGCATTGAAAACTCAAACTCGAGATCATGAACATTCAAAGAACAATGATATTCAATATCAAAACATATTTCATGATAATCCCTAGCAAGTTTTTCTGCTCTTACAATGTCTAGACGTTGAGACTCACATATCAAATCATAGCATTCATCAATAAGCAATGGCGTATCCAAACTAGAAGTCACATCTTCAATGCATGGCATGTGAATATCCTCAAAATCATGAATTTCAAGGGTGGAAACAAATGTACCTTCTATTTGGCTTGGTGGAACCCAATATATTACCTTTTCGCAAGCATGAGCTTCCCTAATCTCTGTGAAAGTGGGCTCTCTCCCTTCAAGTACTGCTCGATGTGAGATGAGATTCAACCGAATCATTGCTGCTAAGTTCCTCATTTTTGCTGTTGGATTCTCCATGTAAAGCTCATCCAACTTAACTTTTTGATCTGGTGTTAGAACACTCTCATCAAACGGTGGCTCCACATAAGGCTCATCTAGAATGTTTTCATAAAATGTGGTCTCCTCTTCCTGTGGCCAGTCATCGTAATCCATGGTCCCAAAAATATTTTTCATTTTTTTTAATCTACAAAAAAGAGAAAATAATAATTAGTAAAAACAAAAAGAAATCTTAGACTATACTCAATTCTAGAATTTCAAAGGCAATCGTTTGGTCCCCGGCAACGGCGCCAAATTGATCAACAGGTCAATTAAAACCTAATGTATACTCCACCACGATCTAGTGGTATCGTTGTAACACTTCAGGATCGAATCCACAGAGAACAAACAATGCACTATGAAATTATGAAGTTTGTGAAACAAGTAACAAATCAAAAACGGAAAGTAAATAAGTTGTTTTAAATCAAAAAGGAAATATTGGGTGCAGGGAATCGTAGGGATTATGATCACGAATTTAGATGATTAGATAGGGATGAATTAAACACAATTCTTGAACTCAAATCACGGTTGTAAAGCTAACCTACTTTCGCAGCATTAACTATCTATGCAATGAATTCACTAAACCCTATACCATCGTTTGGATCTAGCAAACCTAGCAAGCAATAACAAGTTCAGGTTTGATTAGTTCACAAGATGCCTCAACTTCAACTTTCGTTGGCTAAGGTCCACCTTGCTCACCTATGTTCTTTTCCAGCAACTCAACAACACTTTTGGTGCCACGATGAATTAAACCTAAGATCTTAATCTAGGTGATCAGTCTAGCTTAATCATTAAGAACAACAATAGATGAAGAACAATAAGATCAATCCCTAATCTAACAAATCTAGCATCAATAAATCATAAAAACCCTTTATGAAACCCTAAACCCAACTGTGAAATTACTCAGCCATAGAGAAACAGAAACAGCAAATCAATGATGAAGATAACATAATTGAATTGCAAAAGAATAGAAAATAGGGTTTAGAAATCTTCTCCAAAGTGTCAAGAAGGATTAGAGATCTTCTCCCCCAGCTCTCAATACAAAAATAGTCTCAGAAAATAAAGCTTATGTCTCTGGAGGCCGAGCCTCTAACTTAAATATTAAAATAAAACCCTAAAAGTTGGGTTAAAACGAAAAAGGAAAAGTTTCTTTGGGTACGGGACTGGTCGATCCCGAATGCGGATCAGCCGATCCTGGATGCCTTTCTCTGCTTGCTAGTCCGATCAGTCTTCACCAAATTGACTTCAGATGCTTGTTTTCATCCCCAAACAGCTCAGTTTCCTTCCAAAGTAGCCTAGAACCTGTACAGACTTACAAAAGACTAAAATGACTCTAAAAACACACTTTGACTCAATAAAAGACTCAAAACAAACCTAAAAACTATGGTTAAAATCCTATAAAATACAGACACATCAATTCTTTATTCTCTTTCTTATGCAATATATTTAGAATATGTTTTGTTTTTCATTAATTATGTCTGAGTAGTTTGTTTGTTAGGTTTAGGGATTTTCACAGGGGTTTTATGCTTTATTAGATCTGTTGATTCTTTAGGATTCATATTCTTCTGTGATCTTCATCTTTGGTTGTTCTTCATATTAATCCTTGATTGATCAGCTATAATTAATAACCGATGAAAAAGAATATAGTTGTTTTTCTTGACAAAAGCCTTTGATAAGCAAAACTACTTTTTGCAAAGAGATTTGATTTAGTAGTTTTGTGAACAAACTAAACTTGTTTTTAAAGTTGGTTTTTAACTTAAATTTTACAAAGAGATTTGGATTTTCGGGTTTTAAAACTTAGTTAATATTTGTAAATGAGAACTTATTTATTTTACAATAAGGTTTAGAGTTCAAGATCTGATTTTAACTGATTGAATTCTATTTAATTGATTGATTTAATCCCTGAATTTACAACACTTTTTAATTATGTCACTACAAGAAAATAATTTTATTGAGACGTATTTTTGAGACAAAAAAGTTTCGTCACAAATTTGTGACACTTTAAATACGATATTATGACTAAATTTATTTGTCACAAATTCATAGTATTTTCGTCACTATATTATGACGGAAAAAATCAGAAACGAAAGTTTGTCACACATAGTGACGAATATGCTACGATAATATTAATCGTCACTCTTATGACTACATTGTGACCAATATGTTGTTGCAAATTAGTTATGAACTTATAACAGATATGCAAGTCACAATTTGTGATATTAAAATGAGTAAACATTAGTCATAAAATAGTGTAAATTGTTATGTAATTTATGCAAAGCCCATTAAACTAAATCTCTAACCCTAATTTAACAATACTTATTTAAGAGATGATTAGGGTTTTATTCTTTATATTTTCGTGCCTCCAAAATCTAGAGAGAGAGAGAGAGAGAGAGAGTAAACCATTTGAGAGAAAGAGAACAAGGAGCCACAATTGAGATTAAGGACAGATCTTACATGTCCTAGGAGATGGTGGAAAAGAAAGGGTAAACGAACTCTTTTATGGACGAATTTTGGTGAGCAATTTCCCAACCCATATATGTAAGGATTCCCCAAAAGATTTTGTAACCCTTTTTGTAGATTAAAAGTTATACATGATTTCTCAAACCTATTCTGCGCAGATCCGCGAATTAACATCAGTCATCCTATGAAATCGTTTCCCACTGCTACAAATTGAACCAGAAGCTGATCTACCCACCGTTGGAAAGATATGAGTCTTACCTTTCCAGAGAGCCTAAGATCGTTTCCATAGGAGTTATAATATGAAAGTTCTGATCCAATATGTGCAGCTGGTCGAATTTGTTATTTATTTTCTTTGTAAGAATAAAAATAGCTTATAATGTATATCTAATTTTTATGATTATAAAAAATTTGTATGATTATAAATTTTAAAAAATAATATTGTTTTGAGATTAATTTTTAGTTATAATTTTTATCCTATGCAATGAATTTTTTAGTAATAACTTAGCATTTGAAACTTACTTCTAATGATAAGATTGGACATTATGATAGTCACAAAATATCATGATTTTTGAGTATTTGTTAAAATTTTGCGACAAATTTTTAATTATCATTTATGACTATTTGAGACTATAGTTTCGTAATAATAAGATACATAATTAAAACGTTATTTGAAACATGAATTGTGACGATTTAAAGACGTTTTGTTAGTCTGTAATTGAGACAATTTTGTTACTTTTTGTGTCGTAATTATTGATGACAAAATTGTTACTAATATATTCGTTGCAACTCTTGTGACGTTTTTGTTACAAATAAAAATTTGTGACCATTGTATTGCAACCATTCAAAAATCGTCACAAATTCGTAACAATGTTTATATTATGACTAAATACTTTTTATTGTGACTAAATCTTTCGTCTTAATAAAATTATTTTCTTGTAGTGTGTTGTTTATTGCTTTTTAATTACAATTTTGGTTTAACTTAAAAGATTAATAAGTCTATTGTGTGATCTTGAGTCTCTGTCAATTCGATCCCTAGAGTATTACAACTGCAAAGCTGTTAGTACCATTAGGATATTGCAATTTGAGCATATAACTAATTAATCCAGTCACTCAGTTCTAATCATAAGTTGCATGTATTGCACACTAACACCAACAAAAAAAAAGTTATAGTATAACTAATTAATTAAATACCAAATAATTTTTTTAAAATCTTATTCCCGAATGCCGAATGCCAGCACGAAAACTCAATCTAGTTTAGTTAAAATGATACAAGAGGAGGACCAAGAAGAAAATATGGATCTTTCTCGTCTTTGATTGCTCACTCACAAGATAATTAATGTATTTTCGCCTCACCATACTCGCATACACCATTATCGACCACAAGTGTGTCACATGTTGGAGAGCCAACTAGATATGATACGGATGAATTAACGTCCACAAGTCTAAGAATCTGATATTTATTTCANTACATTTTTTTTTTTTTTTTTTTTGCCAAGGTAACCAACATGTAAATCCAAACTTTGTTCATTTTATATGATATTTACTCAGTTAGCAAAAAGAAAAAGATACTTCTTTGTATAAATCTCATAGACATTCAAAGAAGCTGGACGAGTTACCAAAACTAGCAAACACGGAGCTGAGACAGAGTAAAGCATTGATATAATGATATAATGGTATCACATTATTTTCATATAATAATCGAAATAGTATATTTTTAAAAGTTAAAATCCAATGACATTAATATATCAGTAAAAAATTATAATGTTTTCACAGAAATTTATGTTAAGTTGATACTCAACTAATACTAATACATTTGGTATGTATTAATTCTCAAAATCTTTGACATGACTTGACTTGCTTGTATATATGCGGATGAATACATGGTCAAACACTACAACAAAAGATCAACCTTCCACACCTTCTAGCTTACTTGAAGTGGACAAGCTGTGCTGAACAAGCAGAAACCGAGGTCAGTCATATACACAAGCTTGGGAAGCATATTTGACATGGGAACTAAGGAACTTTCGAAGATGGCTTGGAGGTTGTGTGATAGTAACCAATCTTTCTTATGGGTCATTCGAGATGGCTCTGAGTCATTGCGAGAGGAAGTTAGTACGATGGTCTCAGAAAGAGGATACATTGTGAAATTGGCACCGCATATAGAAGTACTTGGACATCCTGCGGTGGGAGGCTTCTAGAGCCATTGTGGATGGAACTCAATACTCGAGAGCGTAGCAGAAGAAGTTCCAATGATTTGTAGGCCCTTTCATGGAGAGGAGAAGTTCAACGCTATGTATATAGAAAGTGTTTGGAGGATAGGGTTTCAGGTGGAAGGTAGTAAAGTGGATAGAGGAGAGGTTGAGAGAGCTGTGAAGAGGTTGATGGTGGACGATGAAGGAGCCGGCATGCAGAAGGGAGCCCTTGTTCTAAAAGAGAAGCTCAAAGCCTCTGTGAAAAGTGGGGGTACCTCATACAATGCTTTAGATGATCTTGTCATATACTTGAGAACAATGTGAAAATGTTGAACGTCATTTATTATTAGAGACTAATTGTATTGATCAAGCTTGATCTTACAAAATTAGTTACGTGTTTTTTTTTTTTTTTTTGCATCACAAGGAAAGACAATTTTCCAGTTGGGGACAAAAGAAAACATTTTTCATAACGTTGAGTTTATGTACTTTGATGGAAAAAACGGCCAATTATCCCCACAAACTTTAGTTGATTTATTTTCTATACCTAACTTGTAGGTATGCCTAAAACTATATATATTAACAAATTTTTAAGTTTTCTACATAACAATATAAATCCGATCAAAATAATCAAATTGAGAAACGGCGTTAATGTTAACAAACACAAGATGATGACTAGGATGTCACTTGTAATTTGACAGTCCAACCAAAAGGGATCATCTCAGAAGTCCCTAAATATTTTTTACAAATCTCATATCTTCCTCTTTATTCTTCATACCCTCTCCTTTTTAATATAATATGGTGAGACGATTTTACTCTTCTTCATTTTATTTATTTTGATTAATTTCTTTTTTTAAAAACAAAATCTTGTGAAGTGAACTTAGTGTAGTAGTCGATGGTAAATTCTTAATGCACAAAGCACCATCACATCAGGGATCGAGTCCCGTTCCCTACGAATATAGGAACTTGGCTAATAGGCCGGCCTATGGTGGCCCAATGGTTAACAAGAGAAAAAAAAAAAAAAAAAAAAAAAAAACAAAACAAAACAAACCCTTTAAAAAAAAAATCGAGCTCTCACTCCCTTTCGACCCGACCTCTCAACCCAGCCCCCGGCGATTCTTCCGGCCTTGGAGCTCTTACTGCTATCGTTTCTTCACCAACTCGAGTTGAATCAAGTTGTTCTTCAAAATGCAGGTGCGTTCTTCACATTAGAGTACCTTTTGGTTAAATTTGTTTTTCATTTGAAAATTTAGAAATTTAATTGGATTTTGATTGAAGAAAGCTTAGCACATTGGGTGTTTTACGAAAGTTTATGGGTCGATTGAGCTATCTATTAGATAAGAAAGGGATTTGGCTTTGGATTTCAGTGAATTATGGAGATTATATTAGAACTCGTTAACCATTCGATTCGATTTTGATAGGAGAAGAGAGAGAGAAGGTGGTAAACCTGATAATAATGGTATATTTAGTAAAACTAGTAATACTGATTCATGTAGTACAACTAGTAAAACTAGTAGTAGTAGTACTAATTTAAATTTTTTATATTGGTTGGTTTGGCAGGATACAATGTGTAACATCCGCAAACCAAAAAGTGTCAGATTAATGATACTTGAATTTATAGTAATATCGATTCAAACCGTTCCATCATACAAACCGTCATGCAACATAGCCCGTCTCTGTTATTTTAAATTTTTAATATGTTTAAATATTAATAATTTTAGAAATTCTATTAAGTTTAGATATATCACTTTTAAATTCTACTATTTAGGGTAGAATTAAAACAAAATCAACTTTACAAACCAAACTAATCATATATAAATTTTAAATTTTGATTCTTATTAAGTGAAGCTTCCAGCTCATTCGGATTTAGATTTATTTTGATTTTATATATAATAAGATTCTGAATTATTATCTAAACATTTAAGTTGAAGTGGTCTGGTGAACACACCATTTATATTAATAGAGTAATATATGTTCATTTTTAAAAATTTGAGTCACAGTATATGCAGAAAAAAATAGATTTTTAATAATTTCATGTATTATATGATGATTCAAAAAAATTAAAAATAAAAGCAAACAAAGACGAAAGGAGAATAAAATTTAAATTTTAAACAAATATTGCCTTTAACTATATTGTTTTTTATAATCATAAATAGAATCATGAGTTAAATACATTAGTGGATATTTTGGATAACAAATTAATGGCTTTAACAATAAATGTGATGGCATACCTGTAAATAAATCCAACTCCAGGATTTATTTCATAAAACTGCTGCAATTATACTAGTATAGATGAAATCGGTTTTATTTATTCATGAGTACGAGTAATGTCTGATAATGACTTAGTCCGAGTCGGTTCAACACTTGGGCATCACGAGGGTTGGCAAGCCTAAGTGGTGTCTAAAATGGAGGAAATAGCACAGGGGAACTGGCTAAGGGTCTAGATCTGTTTTAGAACCTTGGCCGGATTGTTGGTGACTGTTTCCAAGTGGCATCCCAGGGCCATTCTGGGCATTCCCGGTCATAGGACGGTTTGGGGGCGTTACACGGAAAGTCTGGTTATCTCAGCTGTGCAGACAGAGAAGATGATCAAGAAGAGTCAGGAGGCGTACCTGGCTACTATTTCTATGTCGGAGTTTGTAGGGCAGGTTGTTGTTCATGAGATCCCTGTGGTTTGAGAATTTGATGATGCTTTTCAGTCGTTGTAGGGGTTACCACCATCTCGGTCTGATCCCTTCATGATTGAGTTACAACCAAGGATGACACCTTTTTCTAAGGCACACTACAGGATGGCTCCAGCAGAGAAGGTGGAGCTGAAGAAGGATAGACAAGCTCAAGCCTCAACCTGCTTCTCGAACCACTTCTTTAACCTTGCCTTCATCCTCACCTCTGGCTCCCAAGTCTCCTATAACACTCCATCACAGTCCCACTGGACTCTCATCAAAGGAATGTTTTTTCGCCGAAGTTCCTTGACCTACCTCTCAAGAACCCTCACCGGTCTTGCCTCAAGAGTCATGTTGGGGTGAAGATCTACAGGAATCTTAGCCAACAACTGAACATCCTTGTGAATACACTTCCTCAGCATCAACACATGCAAAAATTTATGGAACGCATGCATAACCTCAAGCAACTCCAACCTATATGCAACCGTTCCTACCCGCTCAACCACTCTGAACGGACCCATGTACCTTGGACTCAACTTAGTCTCTGTCAATTACTAGTTCGGACCCCGCAACATAGCCATCTTGAGGTACACTCTATCTCCAACCTAAAACTCAATATCCTTTCTCCTCTGATTAGCATAATTCCTATACCGATCCTAAACCTCCTTCATGTTCAGCTTGAGCACCCGGATCTTCTCCGTGGACACCTGAAGAAAACTCGCATCCAATATGCTCCTCTCCCCCACCTGAGTCCAACATAAGGGTGTGCGACATGGCCTCCCATAGAACGCTTCATAAGGAGCCACACCAATACTCGCCAGATAGTTGTTGTTGTAAGCAAACTATACCAGGTTCAGGTGGTCCGCCCAGTGGCCACCCCAATCAAGCACACACATCGTCCTCTCCGACTGCCTATCTGTCTGAGGATGGTAAGTTGTACTCATATGCATCTTAGTGCCTAACTCTGTCTGAAATACCTTCTAGAACGCTGACGTGAACTTGGAATCTCTATCTGACATTATGCTCACTGGCACACCATGCAACCTCACTATCTCCCTCACATATTTCTTAGCCAAAACTGATGCTTTATCAGTCTTCTTACTGGCTAGAAAATGTGCAGATTTGTTCAGACGATCCACAATCACCCAGATAGCATCCATATTCCACAAAATAGGCAAACCAACCACGAAATCCATCGTGATCATATCCAACTTCCACCCTGGTATGGGTAAACTCTACAACAGGCCACCCACCACCTGGTGCTCTGCCTTCACTAACTTGCAGGTATCGTACCTCACGACCCAGCTAGCGACATCCCTCGTCAACCTGACCTAGTGATAATACCGTTTGAGGTCACGGTACATCTTAGTCACTTCTGGATGAACAGAGAACTTACTCGAACCTTAGACCCTCATCCTTGGGCACACAAACCTGACCATGCACAAGGATAGTCCCATTAGCATAGACCTTATACTCTGAACCTGCACCCTTAGAGGCATTCACCAGCCCCACATCACTCTCCTGAGCCAACCAAATTTTACTCAGAAGACCTGCTCTATCATCTGCCTCCAAACCCAATGGCTCTTGTCAGATGGCACACAACCTTAAAGTACTAATCCCACTCACCAAAGACTCCATAACATGCTCCTGAGCAGAAGCCGCTCGCTTCCTGCTCAGAGCATCTGCTACACAGTTAGCTTTACTGGGGTGGTAAGTTATATAAAGATCATAATCCCCCACTAACTCAATACATCGCCTCTGCCTCAAATTCAGCTCGGCCTGAGTAAAGATATACTTCATGGTCTTATGATCTGTGTACACGTGTACCTTCCCGCCCTAAACATAAGACCTCTAAATCTTTAGAGTGAAAACCACACCTGTCATCTCCAAGTCATGAGTAGGATATTTGCCCTCATGCTTCTGCAACTATCGCGAAGCATAGGCAATAACCTTTTCTACCCGCATCAGCACTCACCCCAAACCAACTCTGGAAGCGTTTGTATACACCACGTACGGCTTATCCTGCTCCGGCAAAGCCAATACTGGTGTACTCATCAACATCTGCTTTAGGCTTGCGAAAGCCGCCTCACACTTTGGTGGCCACACTAAAGGAACGTTCTTCCGATCAGCTTAGTCATCGGCTGCATCTTAATCGCAAAACCCCTAACAAACTTCCTGTAATATCCTGCCAATTTAAGAAAACTCCGGTGGCATTCTACGGGCTAGGCCAATCTCTGATAGCCTTAATCTTCTCTTTATCAACAGAGACTCGCTTTGCAGAAACAACGTTACTTTGAAAACCCATCTCCCTCTGCTAAAAACTGAACTTGCTCAGCTTAGCAAAAAGCATATGCTCATTTAGCTTCCTCAGAACTGTCCTCAAATGAATCTCATACTCCTCATGACTCTTGGAATACACCAGGATCTCGTCGATGAAGATGATGAAAAACTCATCCAGGAACTCCTTGAACACACAGTTCATCAATCTCATAAACGCAGCTGGCACATTAGTTAAACGAAAGGGCATCACCAAAAACTCATAGTGCTCATTCCTCGTCCTGAAAGCTGTCTTCCTGACGTCCAACTTTTCTATCAGAATATGATGGAAACTCGACGCCAAGTCAATCTTGTGAGAATCAAGTAGCACCTCACAACTGATCCAACAACTCATCAATCCGCAGAAACTATTTTTCGCAGTGACCCAGTTCAGACCCCGATAATCTATGCACTAGCGGAAACTGTCGTCCTTCTTCTTAACAAACAACACCGGTGCTCCCACGGTGAAGTTCTCGGACGAATGAATCCCTTGTCCAACAAATCCTCCAACTGCTTGAGTATCCACGTGTATGCGGATGAACCGGGAACAATGTCTGATGGAGGCTTGGATTACATCACATTCCACATTCACGGCAAATCTTACACGCTCACCATCAGGCAGATCGAGGACGTACTTGGATTTCCTAGCAGAATTGGGACTGCACCACAGATTGATAGGACTGAAGTGACGGCACTCCGGGAAACGATTGGAAGCACGCCACGGTTCATCTCATGGAAAACAAAGGCGATGCACTTGTGAAGCCCAATGTTGAGATACTTCTAGAAGGTCGTTGCTAATGCATTTTAGGCAAAGGAGGTCAAGGGTTATATAACGAATGGTGAGATTGACAAGATTAACGTAGAGGTTAAGGAAGCTTTGTTCAATGCAATGGATGGAAATGAACTGCAAGTTGACACGACCAACACTTCCATCTCGTTCTACCTCCTGAACTACATGATGACCTACAAGACTTCGTGTCGTGATTCAACAGCAATCGAACTCCAGGAGTGATATGCATCGGAGGCGTGGTTACTTGGATTCATGAGGCAGCTAGTGTTCCACTACCCTCCGATCCGAGTCATACCAACCATGCTGGATAGACGTGAACAACCTGCGGCAGCACAACACTCTGGATTGGGGTTTGAGAAATGGAATGCTCATATACAAGTTTACGCATCCTAAGGCTGGTTCCTCGATATTCCTCCTCCCTTGTGTTAAGTTGACGACAATCTTGAACGGTGAGCACATCAAGTTCATTCCTCCCTTAGACGCTCTTTACCAATCAGAGGTTGATGAGCAACATGTAAATGCTGCGGAAGAAAGGAATGACTCGATGGAGGAAGACACAAATGAGTACCGCCCAGAGCAGTTTCACTTTGAAGAATATTCAATGCCGAGAATGCCAAAGGGGAGCAAGGCAGCTCATGAGCGATTCAACAAGCTTCAGAAATGGGGCAAGGCAAGGGACAAAGCGTTCAACGCTTTCAAGAAGATTTTTACAAACTTCATGAGTAAATACAGTTGTTCGACATCCACCACCACCATTCCTATGTCCATTCCCGAGGATGTCAGACCAATGCAAGGTCACGCCTCCATGAGCTTTGAGCCAACTTGCCAGCGAACACTTTGTCCGGCTTCTTTTCCAGCACATCAATCCTCCTATGTGCCAAGAGAGCGTCAGCCTTCACCCAATCCTTCAAGATATTCGTCTCATGAGTCTAGGGAGAGAAAGAGAAGAGGTTCAAGGAGTTCTAGGGATAGAGCCTCCTCAAGCCATCGAGTTGAGCATTAGTCTAAAGCTCCTCCAAGGCACTTATATGAACACGAGGTTGAGCAGCAGAATGAAGCTCAAGGGGATTACCAGGATATGCAAGAGGTTGCACAATAGAATGAGCCTCAAGGTGATTATCAGGACATGCAGGACGTTGAGCAGCAGGGCGAGTCTAGGGTTGACGACATGCAGTGTGGTGAAGAACATAATGTTTATCAGAATATACAAGCGTTTGAGCCGCAGTTCATCAAACCAGTTGAAGCCACACCTGCGAACCCAGAGCAAGGTGAGGGACAAAGCCAGTATCATGCTCCCCCTTGGGCGAGCACTGATTCCTTCTTCTACTATTGAGGTACTCCTACCTTTCCTTTGTATATACCATCTCATCCTTGCATTGTTTATTTATGTTGTTATTCTCAAATCTTTCTTCAAATTTTTCATACACATGGACTATGTAATTTAAGTTTGGGGGAGGGTTTGAGATAATGTATCTGATGTTATTTTTTTGTGATTATTATTTCAAATTTTTGCATCATAGCATGTATGAGTCTGCATTCATCTATTTGTATAGAAAAGTCATAAAAATTTTAAAATATTTCCACAAAAACAGAGTCAGTGGTGGACCCATGTTATGGTTGGTGGTGGCATTTGCCCCCAGTAAGTATAGAAATAAGTAAAAGTTTTACATTAGACAAAATAAAATAAATGGCAAAGTGGTTTGAGTTTACTTGGCATTCGACTCCACCTAACAACACTCTGCCCCCACTAATATTTTTTACTTGGTCCGCCCCTGAACAGAGTGTTCATGTAGTTCACACTTGCATATTAGGATTGAGTCTAGTGTTATTCATATAGGACTGTTGCATTTAGCATAGGGGTTAATGATGATTGTAATCTTGTTGGCTTGCTGAATTCAATAGGATGGAATGAAAAGGTTAGACAAAGAAAAGAAAGCAAAATGCATAAGATGTCTAGAGTTCTGAAAAGAAAAGAAAGAGAACCATAATGATAAAGAAGATTTCCTAATCCACTAAATTGATAAGAAGTAACCTCCTCCTAAGGCTAAGTGTAAAGAATAAGAGAATGGGTTTGAGAAGAGATATCGATGAAGGGTATCGATAGGACCAACTTCTGGGTTAGAATTTTAAGGCTGAGTTATCTTGGCGACCTTCGGGTAGACGGGTGATGCTCTTGTATGTATCAGTTGGTTTCAACCTTTAGCCTTCTCTTAAGCTCAACTCCTTTTCATGAGAGAACATGTTCTATATTGTTAAAACCACTTGAGAAGGAGACCATCTTTGTCTCTAACCTTTTACCCTAGCCAAATGAGTTTGATGACATTGCATAGCTTGATTCACGGTTCTCTGTTAATGAATGTTAAAGGGAATGATTGATAGGATTGCATATGTAGATTAAAGATTGGATTCGTTTCAGGTTGTGATGAACTTGTCTAAAGTTTTTAAATAAAGTTCGTTCACCATGCATCATAGAATTAAAAACAAGGACCTTGATTCTAACTACTCTATTCATCATGTTTTAGGTTCTGAGACCCCATCTTTAAACCTCTCTTCCATACATTGTTCTTGATTGTTTGCTTGAGGCAAGCAAAGAATAAGTTTGGGGGAGTTGATATGTCTATATTTTGTCTCTCATGTATTTATCATGCATTTAGCTAGGATAACTCATTGTTTTGCATCATTTTCTAGTCTCTTTTAATATAGTTTGCATGTTTAGGTAGTTCTTGCATCATCTTTGCATGCATCTTGCATATTGGAGTATTTCAGGTATTTAGGAGATGTCCAGACTATTGGAACCGAATGAAGCCTGAGACGTACATCCAACTCAAGCGCACAAGAAAGGAATCAATACGTTGGACTCACGCGCACAACAAAGAATGCAACGTCGGACTCGACCGTGCAACTCGACGTCGGACTCGAGCGCACTCCCAGGAGAGATGTAATCCAACTTTACCGTGCATCCACGTAGATGACGTCAGACTTGAGCGCACCCCGGGAGAGACGTCATGCAACTCGAGCACCACCTCAAGGATTCAAGCCACGAGACTAGAGAAACACCTCAGAAGGATACATCAGACTCGAGCACCCCCAGAAGAAATGACATCCACTCTTGCGCACCTCCGGGAGACGACATCGGACTCGAGCGCCATGACTCCTACTCGACCGCCACGCCTGGAGGAGATGACATCAGACTCGATCGACCACGCTAGACATCCGACTCGAGCAACCCGACTCCCATGTCTTAGAAGTTTCCCGAACCGCCTCTCTATCTTGTCGTTTTGTGTTTTAGGCTTTTCCACTTTTCCAATAAATACTCTCTTAAGTCTTTAGCCAAAGGATATTGTCTTTAACCTAGGGTTTATGAGTAGCCACCAAAATATTTTCTGAGTTTGTAATCAAGATTTCTCTTAATCTATTTAGTTTTTGTATTTGATTTCTTCTACAAAGTTGTTTATCTCATCTCTATCTATCTAATCATGCTTGATTTAATGTTTTCTAGGTTTTTGTTCTGGGTGATAATGTTTTCTGGGTTTGAGTAGTGTTAGTGTTCTTGATGATGGGATAGATTAGGTGGAGAATCTTAGTATATAGGGTGTTTAAGCTTAGATTTGTATGTTTCCCTTCTGGACTATAGTTAGAAATGCTAGTTTCTCTCTGATCAATTAGAACTAGGTCTTCGACATTTCAGCACCTACCAAGTGTTTGATGAAATGTCTGAACCAGCTAGTGCCAGAGACTTACATTTCCAGTCTAAGAGATTAGTTGTCTAGGATGTTTGTTGACATAAATGAACTTGTTTGTCATGCTTGTTTGACCATGTTTCTCTAGCAAGAGCTATGTTTGGATGTGTTTGAGTCTGAGTAGCTTATGCCAAAAGATTGGAACAGCTAAGTTGTGATGTTCATTGTCTAGGGATGGTTTACTTGCGGCCTGTTAAACACTTTGTAGGCTAGGAGACTCCGCCTATAGCAATTACTCCCATCCTGAGGACCTCTACCTTTCTGATTGTTATTGCATTCCTGAGATTTTTTTATGTTCTTGCGGTTTAGTTCATGCTTAGACTTGTTTCTGCTTTTACTTATTCATGTTTACTTCTTGTTATGCATGTTCGTTTCTAGTTCTCTAGTTTATTTCTGTTTTGTATTTTGATCATTCTAGGATTGTTAGATGATTTGCTCAAATTAAACCCTAGAGCTACTCTCTCAAATTAAGAGATCAATGCAGTACTTAGGGGTCGAATTCCACAAGGACTCAAGACTACACAATAAATTATAGAGTTTTATAATTATGCTAAACAAATTGATTTGAATTAAAATAACAATGCAAAATATTTAAATAAAAGCTGTTGTAAATTCAGAAAATCAAAAAGCTAGGTCTAGGGAATTTCTCAGGAAATTATGAAATATTAAATCAATCAATAAATTAGGATTCAAGCAATTAAGATCAGATCTAGAACTCTAAACACTTCTGTAAAATAAATCAGTTCTCACTGCAAATATTATCTAGATTTAAAACCAGAAAATCTAAATCTCTTTGTAAAATTCAAGGTTTAAAATCAGCTTTAAAAACAAGTTTAGATTGTTCACAAAATTACTAAATCAAATCTCTTTGCAAGAAGTAGTTCTGCTCATCAAAAGATTTTATCAGGAAAATCAATTATATTCTCATATCAATTTATTTTCCTAAAGTATTAATTCTAGGTGATCAATCAAGAATTAATATGAAGAACAACCTAAGATGAAGATCTAGAAAGATATTGAATCCTAAATAAACAGATCTAATAATTCATAAAAACCCTATGAGAAACTTTGAACCTAGCAAGCAAACTACTCAGACATATTCAATGAAGAACAAGACATAATTATGAATAATAAGCAATTGAAATTTAAAGAGTAACGAGGAGTTCAAGAATTCTTCTCTACAAAGCAGTTCAGATCTCTCTCTCCCAAAAGCTCTCAAAATCTCACAGTGNACCTCCCCCAGACTTAAACAACACTGTCCCCAGTGTTATCAAGCCTAAATTGGCAAAAGAAAAATNTGCAGAAAAATAAAACTTGCTAGAAAATAACTTAAGGGTTTGTAAAACCTAAAAATACTATTTATATGTCCAAAAACACGTCAGAGACTTGTGTTGCAATTGTGGAAAACTTCGGGCAACTTTGTAAAACTTCCAAAAATTGGCTATGTCGTCGGTTAACNCAGTGGGTTGCCTCCCACTAAGCGCTTGTTTTCAGTCAGTAGCTTGACTTTGCTGGAGCTCAGGCATCCGGTGGATCAGAACGTGGCATTGAATGCTTCCAAGAGAATGTCCCCTTCATCCAAGGTGGTGTATAAGTTTTAGATGCATGAGGTCTGCCAAGGACNGTGTCGATCGATGCTAAGGCAGTGTCGATCGACACTCCCTCTCTGTTCTTACTCCAAGTTTGTTTCTTCGGGATTAATGCTCCAAAACGATCCAAATTGCTCCACTTTGCTTNGGATTTAGGGATGGGTTTGCTTCTCTTATGTCCTGCAAAATCATCAACATAAGAAACAAGCGCTCTAGGATAATCTTGAACCCGCTCCAAAACGATCCAAATTGCTCCACTTTGCTCATTTCNGGTTAAAAACCACAAAAACCATGATATATCAACTCCCCCAGACTTAGCCTTTGTTTGCCCTCAAGCAAAACATAAGCTTAGACATGTGAAAGAGGTTTGAAAACAGGGAACTCACTCAATTGCATGATGATTCTTATTCGCACTTTTCATTTACCTGACTCAAGAACTTATTTCTTATACTTAACCATGATAAGCATCAACATTCCTTACTCAAATCCCACAATCCTTTGGAATCTTTGAAATCTCCATTGTCATCTCATTA
>NC_025693.1:16344020-16344996 GCF_000633955.1 Camelina sativa
ACAAATCAAAAGACTCTAAAAGACTCCTTATATCATGGTTAAAAACCATAAAAACCATGATATATCATTAGAAATAAACCCTCTCTTTGAATTGGTTTGACTTGTGATTGTTTGATGTTATCTTGATTGCTAGAAAGTTCCCAACTGGATTGACACCTTAAGTATTACAATTGCATAAAATTAATTGAACCTGCTAGGATAGATACAAAAATCCTAGTATCAAAAATAAAGAAAAAGATTTGTTTGAGATCGACGATATTAAAAAAAAAAAACTCTTAAGAATCCTAGACTCGATATTTGTAAAACCGTAACTTATATCCAAAGCTAGTTAGAAACCTTTTGCAATTTCATTGAGCTTTTGAGCTTTTGCTTGAGGTTAATAAAAAAGTTTTTTTTTTTTAATTTTTCTCTTATTTTTAATTGTCCAGTTAAAATCTGTGTGAATCCACACATAGGCCCTGTTTATTTTAGTGTCGCGCGACTCTTTACAGCGACTATTTCTAAAAGGGATTTTTGCCAAATATGCCACATTTTTAATAAAAGTTTTGGGGAATGCCACATTTTCTTCATCTTTCTAAAAATACCACATTTTTACTGTTCACATGTACTTAAAGACGAAAATACCCTTGTATCAATGAGAGTGATTGTCGTGGACAAGATCTGATGGACAAGTTATTAGAGGAAGTCATAGACTTGTCCACAAATTTCATTTTTATAACTTGTCTACGAGAATTTTAATAACAAAGTTGTCCACGAGTTCAAATTAGTTATTCATATTATTAAAGATAAGTTGTCTATGAGAGAGTGATTGTCGTGGACGAGATCTGATGGACAAGTTATTAGAGGAAGTCATAGACTTGTCCATGAATTTCATTTTTATAACTTGTCTACGAGAATTATAATAACGAAGTTGTCCATGAGTTCAAATTAGTTATCCATATTATTAAAGATAAGTTGTCTATGAGAGATAATTAGA
>NC_025693.1:16345999-16391171 GCF_000633955.1 Camelina sativa
TAAAGTTGTCAAAATAAGAAGATGGTGGACTATAAGAAGATGGTGGACCAAAAGAAGATGTCGAAGATGATAGACCAAAAGAGGATGATGTGGATGACGGTGGACCAATAGATGATATGGAGGATTGGGTTTATCGCTACCATCATTCTCATCTTGTCCATCATTCACATCTTGTCTATCATTCGCATATTGTCTATCATCCGCATCTTGTTGATCATCAGCATCTTATCTATCATTCACATCTTGTCCATCATCCTCATCTTGTCTACCATCCGAATATTGTTTATCATCTACATCTTGTCTATCATCCTTATTTTGTCCATCATCCGTATCTTGTCTATCAACAGCATAGTTTTAATCGAAGGGCATTTATGTCTTTTTAAGTGAAGGTTGTGGCATTGTGGAAAAGAAAAGAAAAAAGTGACATTTTGACTAAAAAAGTTACTGTTCATGGCATTTTTGTTAAATAACTCTTTCTAAAATGGCTGAGTTTTGATTTCTTTTTTTTCTTTTTTTAAGTTAGGTTGTGTCGTAGAGAGGAGAAAAAAAAATAAGAAAATACAAATATAATTTTTTTTGTCAATGGCAATTTGATTTGGGTTTGCCGATCTGTAAAATGAAAAAACAAATGATTGTCGCTCTTTCAAGCAAAAGCTTGGGTTGTGTCACTACTTTTACTGGCGATTTCAAACTTTTAAAATTTAGATCGCTGCGACAAAAAGTAGAGGAGATGAAGAAGAAATGAAGAAGATCTGAAAGTAAGTTTATGATAAACAAGTCGGTGTCACAGCGACTATCACAACCACTTTCGCAGAGCCTTTCTCAGCCTTTCTCCGGCGAATCTAGTTTTGAAGGCTTCGGAACGACGTCAAGTTTGTATCTTCTCCGGCTTTGGTGAGATCTTCCCTGAGTGTCGTCTCCTTTTGGTTCGTGATGGAAGCCGCGATTTGCCCTGTCTCGTCGATGACTGTTGGGTGTATTTTCATATCTGGTTTTCTTTGGCCTTGGTTGTTGATGGTGATATATTACAAACGAGAGAGAATGAGGAAGAAGAAGTTTGTTAAAGATAGTTTTCTCATTCAGTTAATCCAAAAATAGCTGTACAATTTGTGTTATATACAAGTATACTAAACCGAATACTAAACCGGTTAACTTATATTTACATCTAATCCAATAGTCCCCCTCAAGATGAGGCAAAAATGTTTTTAAGACTCATCTTGGACTTGAGATGTTTAAATTGTGGAAGGAAGAGAGGTTTAGTCAAAATGTCAGCTACTTGATCCTCAGTCCGAACATGTAGGAGTTTGATTTGTCTGCGATCCAGCTTTTCCCGAACTGTATGACAATCCACCTCAATATGTTTAGTCCTCTCGTGAAAAACTGGGTTTGTGGCTATGTAGATCGCTGCAGTGCTATCAGAGAAGAGAATCGGAACAGAGAAAGGACCAACTCGCAACTCACGAAGTAAAGTAGTGATCCACATCATCTCGCAGGTAGCCAAAGCAAGAGCTCGATACTCAGCTTCTGCAGAGGAGCGAGAAACAGTGTGTTGTTTCTTAGAACGCCAGGAAATGAGTGACGAGCCAAGAAACATCATAAAACCAGTGGTTGAACGACGGTTATCTGGACAGTTAGCATAATCTGAATCTGCAAAAGCTTTCAATGTGAGGTCTGGTTCTGCAGAATAGAAAAGTCCCTGTCCAATAGTCCCTTTAATGTATTGAAGAACTTGATAAGCTGCTGTCAGATGAGATGTGCGTGGAGCAGAGGAGAACTGACACAACTTATTCACAGCAAAAGTGATGTCCGGACGAGTGATAGTGAGATACATCAAACGGCCTACAAGACTGCGATACATCGCCTTATCAGTCAAAATCGTACCAGAAGTCCTGGAGAGATGTAGGTTTGGTACCATGGGTGTTGCGACGTCTTTGCAGGCTAACATGCCAGTAGAGGTCAGAAGTTCAAGGGCATATTTACGTTGACAAATAGATATGCCAGTAGAATTCCTAGCAATTTCAAGACCCAAGAAGTATTTCAAAGGACCAAGCTCCCTTAGCTTAAAACTCTGCTTCAAAGCTTCAGTTAACTGACTCACACCTGATTCTGTAGTACTAGCAATAACTATGTCGTCAACATAAACCAACACAGCAACAAAATCATCTCCAAAAGTTTTAACAAACAGAGTGTGGTCGCCGTGACACTTTGCAAAGCCCAAAGACAAAAGAGAAGTAGAGAATTTCAAGAACCATTGTCGAGAAGCCTGTTTGAGACCATAAATGGACTTCTTCAACTTACAAACAGCATTCTTAGGCAAAGTGTCCCCCTTAATCTCAGCATACCCTTCTGGAAGTCGCATATATATATCTTCATCAAGATCTCCATTCAAGAAGGCATTTGAAATGTCAAGTTGATGTAGAAACCACTGTTTGGAAGCAGAAATCTTTAATAACAGTTTCACCGTAACCATCTTCGCAACTGGTGAAAAAGTTTCATTATAATCCAAACCCTCCTTTTGTGTGTAACCTTTAGCCACCAACCTGGCTTTATATCTTTCTAGAGTGCCATCTGCATAAAACTTCAAGGTAAAAACCCATTTGCAGCCAACAACTTTCTTACCAGGTGGAAGACTAGTCACATCCCAGGTATTTGTCCTCTCCATGGCTCCAATTTCCTTATCAACAGCCTCACACCATTCCTTGGATGCCTTTGCCTCTTTATATGAAGAGGGAATGGGAATCTTGGTAATATTATTAATATAAGCCAAGTAAGAAGGTGAAATGTTTGAATAAGATAAAAAGGAGGAAATAGGATGAGAGACCTCATTGTCAAGAGAATAACAATGATAATCGCTCAAATGAGCAGGAGGCTTACGAATCCTTTGAGAAGAAATTTGTAGTGGAGGAGAAGAAATGGAATCAGAATTTTGTGGAATTGAGATAGTATTACCAGGAGACAAAGAATCCATTGGTGTGAGAGTGTTGACAGGAACAATCTCCTTCTGAGAATCTGTCAAGGGAAAAACACCTTCATGGAATTCAACATGCCTGGATATATAAATCATATGACTCTGCAAATCCAGTACTTTGTACCCTTTAAAACCTGCAGGATATCCCAAAAACACACATGCTCTCGACCGGGGTTCAAACTTGTGTCTTTGTTTTGGAGACGTTGAAGCATAACACAGGCAACCAAATGATCTGATGCGAGAATAGTCTGGTTGCTTACCCGTGAGCAGCTCATAAGGTTTTTTATTCGAGAGTAATTGCGATGGTGTTCGATTGATCNGAGTCTTATCCGGAACTGGAGACAAAGAAACTTGAGCCGCTACTATCGGAGGTTTCTGAGCCTTCTCATTGAATTTCCCTTTTGGAGTAAAGCCAGGAGGAAAACCATGTTTCCTGTAACATCGATCAACAATGTGTCCCACACGATTGCAAAAAGAGCATATTGGACGTCCTTTGTTTGGACCACTTTCAACATACATCACACCCGAAGATAGTGGCGAAGGAGAAACCATCTGAGGTGCAACTTGTGAAACTTGAAAAGCTGTGGGAGCAGTGGGAGCGGTGAACCCTTTCTGGCTGTCATCTTGGTCCAGGATGTGGTATACCTCTACCAGAGGAGGTAACACCTTCTTTGCAATGATTTGTCTGCGAACAATCGCATAAGATTCATTTATACCAGCTAAGAATTTCACCGTTTTGGCTCTCTCTGCCTTCTGTTGCTGACGAGCACCTTTCCCACAAACACAAGGATCATCTGGTTCCTCTGAACCATCTAGCTGATCCCAGAGAGTTTTGAGACGAGTATAATACTCAGACAACGACATAGAACCTTGACGAAGGTCTTGGATCTCTTGAGTTAGATTAAAAGTGCGTGGAAGGTTAGTCATATGGTAACGACCATAGAGATCTTTCCAAATATCTGTAGCATCTTTCAAACGCAAAATACTACGATAGATCTGAGGAGAAACGGAGTTCAATAACCACGACTTAACCATACTATTGCATCTAGACCACAAATCAAAGTTAGGATCTGTAACCAAGGGCCTAGGCAAGCTTCCATCAATAAATTTTATCTTATTCTTAGCATCAAGAGAAATACGCATCGCAAAACTCCAGTCATCATAGTTCGTTTCATCCAAACGAAGAGAGATGATACTCAAACCTGGATGATCTGCGCTGTGTAGATGGAACGGAGAATGAGTGGGATCAGCGAAGATCGGCGATGTGACAGCTCGCGAAAGCCCGGAAACCTGAGGATCAGCTACTGGGAGAGTGATCGGAGCAGAATCATCAACATCGGAGTTCAACCTTTGCGATTGACGAACAGCGGAGCTCGATTGTGATTTTATTTTACCCATTCTTCGGTTCGCACGAGATGCGATCACCATTGGAGTACGAGATGAGCTCAAAATCGAAGAAAAATGAGCTTAACGAACTGAAACGATCAAGGATTAGAGGTGGATCTGAGCTTTGATGGCTCTGATACCATATTACAAACGAGAGAGAATGAGGAAGAAGAAGTTTGTTAAAGATATTTTTCTCATTCAATTAATCCAAAAATAGCTGTACAATTTGTGTTATATACAAGTATACTAAACCGAATACTAAACCGGTTAACTTATATTTACATCTAATCCAATATGATAGGCGGTTTATTTGGCTTCTACTGCGGCCAAGATGTTTTATGCCTCCTCTCCGGTAACATCTGGCCTTTGTATTCTTCCGTCCATGATAGTCCTGCCTTAGGTCTCTTTGTTTAGAAAGTGTCTAGGCTACCTTTGGCTACATTCTCATCAAGTCAAACTCGTTTGGTATCTCCCCAGTTTGCTTGGTGGTGGCTTTAGTGTTATCCTTGTTGTTTCTTTTCTTGGTCTTGTACTTTCGGTTGTGGAGATGTTTGGAGGTTTGAATTTTGAATTTTGCTCTACCTCTTCTTAGAGTCCTCTTGCTGGTTTGAGATGTTGTCATCTTTTAGAACTCAGTTCGGTTGGGGTCAGTATTAATCTTTTATACTTTATTATTCTTCTGCAGGTTAGTTTTCGAGGGATGTTCAAAATACCAACCAGTAGATGCAGTCTCCATCTTTTCTTACTTGTTAAGCATGGAATCTACACGTTATGTGATTAGGAGAAAGTGACTTTTCTGGCAGAGGAGGAGGTTCATCACAATCTTCTGCAATGAGTTGGCAGACAGTGTCCTGGCAAGTAGTAATTTGGGGAAGATGGTGGGTTTGGCAACAGACTGCAGAGCTTAAAAAAGAAGTGAGCTGACTTGATCCATTTCTTTTGTTTCTTTTATGTTCATGTATCTTAATAGTTTTCTAGAGTTAGGCAAGAGTATCTGGTCATTCGTTTATTCTAGTAATGAGGTTTATATTGATTCTATTCGTCGATGTTAGCTAAAACTAGAGTGATTGTGAAACCTCTAGAGAAATGAAATGTGTTTTGTTTATTCATGGCCATGGCCTCCATGTCTTTTCAGTCAGTTATTATCCAAATACATTTTGGCATCACTTATAGTTTTTTTAGGATATGATACTTTCTCCTAGAAACAACTTTGCGTGTTTTAGTGGAGACAAGAATCTTCACAGAGTCCTTATGAAGTTTACAAACTCCTCTAGCGAGTTATGTGAAGAACCTCCACTTTTCACCGAGGCTGTAAGCTGCTCTTTCAAACTGACAGCTCTCTTCCTCATCTCCTCTCCTTCTTCTTCCACCATTAACCTCTTCACAGCTCGCTCGACTGATCCTTTCTCCAGTTCACCCTCCACTTGAATCCCAATTTTCCAAACACACTCCAAGTACCTCGCATTCACCTTTTGATCAGTGGAAAACGGCTTGCAGATCATTGGAAATCCTTCCCCGATGCTCTCTAGCGTCGAGTTCCATCCACAATGGCTCCAAAACCCTCCTACTGCAGGGTGAGAAAGTACTTCCTTCTGCGGAGCCCATTTAACAATGTAACCTCGACCCATAATTATATCACTAAACTCCTTAGGCAAGTACTCTATCCATTCCGAACCACGTACTGACCCAGGCCGAATCACCCACAAGAACTGTTGGTTGCTACTTTCCAACCCCAAAGCAGTTTCCATCACCTCTTTGATTTCCATCAAAGCTACGCTTCCCATGCTTACAAATATCACAGAATTCTTGTTTTGTTTGTTCAACCATTCGATACAGCTCTTGTTCTCTTCAAGCAGACTCGTAGAAGCTGAGGCCACCATGTGAAGAGGGCCTATAGGATACACTGGAATTTTAAGCTGTTGTTGCAGCAAAGAAAGAGATGAGCTCTCTAGACAGCTCGCTGTGTTGATTATCACAGAGGATGCTGTCCGTTTGTCAACTGTATTCCTGTACAACTCCATTGTACTTTCTGTTGATGACCAACGTGAAACCGGAAAGTCTTTGTATCTCAGGGGATGAAAATCTGGCACTAGCTCGTTTTCTTTTCCTTTAGGTTTTGCAAAAAAAGGTCAAGAACCATGCTGTTATACAGATTATAGACACTAGCAAAAAATGGGAACAGAGAATTCAAGAGTACCTTTGAAGGGAGCCAGGACATTGTTTGCATAGAGTTTGTCGAATACAGAGCGGCAAACAAAAGCCGTGGCACTGGTTGTGCTGAGAATAACGTTTGGAAGCTTAAACTCTTTGGCTGCAGCTTCAGCAAAGTACATGAACTCATCGTAGATGAGGCATGAGATCTCGTTACTTTGTTGCAGCAACAACTGACCCAAACAGTCCTTGAATGTTACCTGACACTCTTTGTTG
The DNA here is from genome assembly GCF_000633955.1 of Camelina sativa. NCBI lineage: Eukaryota > Viridiplantae > Streptophyta > Magnoliopsida > Brassicales > Brassicaceae > Camelina > Camelina sativa. Next base: position 16,352,781 of record NC_025693.1, read on the forward strand.
AGCTTATGCAGAAACTCTATTGGCACGAGATCCTTAAAAGCAGACTCCGGTAAACTTTCTGGAATAGTGACAAACTGAAAATCAGTGAAGTCGTCATCTGAAGGGATAAAATGATTGAACTTGGTTTGAACAACTGTGATTGAGAAACCCTTCAAGTGAAGGGTTTTTGCAAGTTGCATCATTGGAGTTATATGTCCTTGAGCTGGTGTTGGAACCAAAACTACCCTTCTCCTCGCCGTTTTTCCTCCATTTCGAAAACCTACAAGAACAACTTAAAAAAACTCTGCGTAGCCTTCAATTTTTTTTTCTTTACTGTGACCGTTCTATGAGATATATTAAAAGGACTATCTTTCTGATATAATTATCAAAATAATCTCACATGTGAAGCTTGTGGTAGTATGCTAGTATGAGATATATTAAAAGGACTATCTTTCTGACATAGATATCAGATTCTCAGACTTGTGGACGTTAATTCTCACATGTGAAGCTTATGGTAGATGGTATATGCTAGTATGATGAGGTGATAAAGTATTATGTTTTGCTGACATTGTATTATCTCTCTATCTTGGTAACCAAAGAAAAGCAAAGATGGTTTTTTCTTGCCGACTTTGGCTTCATATCAAAAGATGGTCCAGATCAAAAATTTGTCATTTTCTGCCGCATCATTTCTCTGAGTAATTAACTGCCAAAAGAAATATTTTCTATTTGATTCCAATTTCTTGTTATCTCATAAAATAAAACAAGTACTTTGTAAATTTTGCAAGATCAAGCAATACAATGATCTTTAGTAATACATGAAGTTCAACTTCTTCACTCTGTCTTTAAGTGCTTGATAAGTTCCTCCAATGCGCTGTATGAAGAGCCTCCACCTTTTACAGAGGCTTTGAGCTTCTCTCTCAAACCCAACGCTCTCTCCCTCATCTCTGCACCTTCGTCATCCACAATCATCCTCTTCACAGCTCTCTCGACCGCTCCTCTTAAAACTTCACCTTCAAGTTGAATCCCTATACGCCAAACACTTTCTAAATACGTTGCGTTTATTTTCTGCTCGCTGGTAAAAGGTCTACAAATCATTGGAACTCCTTCCACAATGTTCTCGAGCGTCGAGTTCCATCCACAATGGCTCCAGAAGCCTCCCACTGCAGGATGACCTAGTACTTCTATTTGCGGTGCCCGTTTCACTATGTGTCCTCTTTCTGAGACCATCTTACTGACTTCTTCCGGCAATGAATCTACCCCATCGAAGCCAGGGATCGAACCTGGTCGGATGACCCATAAAAACGGTTGGTTGCTATTACACAACCCCCAAGCGATCTCCAACGCTTCTTTGGATTCCATTTGAGATATTGTTCCCACGCTTACGTATATGACTGACCTCGGTTGCTTCTTGTTCAACCATTCAATGCAACTCATGTCATCTTCCGCTAAACTAGGTCCTGGCGTTGAAGCTGTAATGTGAAGAGGGCCTAATGGGTACACTGGAATTCCAAGTTCTTGTTGCAACCACGACATAGACGAGCTCTCTAGACATCTCGACGTGTTAAAGATGACAGCTGAAGCTGTTCTTTTGTTGATTGCTTCCCGACGGAACTCTAAAAGTGGCTCTAATGGCCCAAATCCTGAAGGCAAGAGATCTTTGTGTCTTAAAGGATACAAGCTTTCCACCACCTTGTCTTGTAGGTCAGGACCTGCAAAGTAAAAAAGAAACACCGTTTTAAGTGAAAATAAATGGTTTCAAAATTGGTTTTTAAGCTAGTTATGGGGACCTTCCATGTCGACCAAGAACTTCTCGACATTGAGTTTGCTAAAAAAACAGCGTGCAGCGTGGTTTGTAGCACTTTGAGTGCATAAAATGACATTGGGAAGCTTTAATTCCGTAGCTACATCTCCACAGAAGTACATGAACTCGTCATAGATGATACATGCTATATCATTGCCTTGCTGCCGCAACAGCTGTTTTATACAGTCCTTGAAGCTTGCCTCACTTGTTTTGTTGATCTCCATTGTAAAATTGAATGCCCCGAGTCTCTCGAATTCAGACTCTGGTAAGCTCTCTGATCTGGTAACAAATTGAAAATCAGGGAAATGTTGTGAAGGAGAGTTTACTCGGTTGCATTGTCCCGCAACAAATGTTATTGAGAAGCCTTTCAAGTAAAGGGCTTTCCCAAGTTGCATCATCGGGGTTATATGACCTTGTGCTGAAACCGGAACTAACACTATCCTTTTCTTCCCTTTTTTCTCCATTGCTTAACATTATCTCTCTTTCTTTGTTTTTCTTTCTCTCTCATTGAAGAACAACTCTAAATATAAGTTATCAATAGAACCACAATTATGGGGAAATTTCCACAAGCTTCCAAAATATGCCAGATTATTTAGGCAAGTGTTCCACATGTGACAACTACGTCATTTTCTTACGCTAACGACCACATGTGCCCCCAAAAAGAAAATGTGAATGTCTTCCTTCTGTTGAATTATAATACGTTATACGTGCGGTGAAGTTGTTGCATTACGAGAATTTAGATCATAATTAAAATGTTAAAGAGCTTATAGTCTTCAAATATAAAGATAATTTCCTCTTGTTTATATGTTTGTCGTTTTTTGGAACTCCCTTAGGTTGAGGTCCGTATAAGCTTTGTACATAGCAAAATGCAACAGCTTTACACTAACAGCTGTTAGAACAATGTATAAACTTTCATTAGAATGAAGAACTGACATTTCAACAAAAGTAAAATGTTCATTTGTTTTTGTGTGGTCCTTATATAGGTAGATCTCGATTATTTTAGATGCATAGTGTTAGTGTGAATGTTGGATTTTGTGAAAAATAGGAGTTATAAAATTTGTTGGAGTTTTGTGAAAATGTCAGCTATAAGAGTTGTTGAATGGTTTGCTGATAAACAAATATGAGTTCCATGGTTGGCGGGGCTGTTAGTGTAATTGTTAGTTGCTTATTGTTTACTTTGGGTTTGAATGTTGTCATTGAGAATTAAGTTGTGGTCACTGGTCAGTATGATCTTATTTATACATAGCACAATTTATTATTTTGCAGGTGAGTTTGTGTTCTGAAGGATGGTAAATAAGACTTAGCATATGAAACTTGTGAATCTATCTTCTTTATACTCATGATTCCGACTAGTTTAGATCTTGCTCTCATTAAGTGCAAGAAAGGTTACAGTTCCGTGTATTAATATTTTTTAAAAACTTGTATTTTGGTGTTTTCAGGGGACATCTTCAAGAACTGGGAAGCTTGTGCTTGTGCCTCTACACAGAAAAGGCAAAGAGTCTTTGATAGGTATTAGTGGTAAGCCTCAAAATTTCATCGTTTATTTTTTTTTCCTTGCATGATGGCCTCCAAAAACGGCATATAGATTACAAATTCTAACATTTTGAAATTTTGAAGAACAAGCTTGATCTACTAAACTCAAAGCTCTCTTATAATAATGAAATTCAGCTTCTTCACTCTGTTCTTTACTCTGTCTCCAAGTAGTTGACAATATCTTTCAGTGCTTTGTATGAGGAGCCTCCACTTCTTACAGAGGCTTTGACCTTCTCTTTTAACACAAGGGCTCTCTCCCTCATGTCTGCACCTTCTTCTTCGACAATTAACCTCTTCACAGCTCTCTCGACCCCTCCTCTTTCCACCTTACCTTGCACCTGAAACCCTATTCCCCAAACACTCTCTAAACACAGTGCGTTTAACTTTTGCTCCCCGTCGAAAGGCATGCAGATCATCGGAACTCCTTCCACAATGCTCTCAAGCGTTGAGTTCCATCCACAGTGGCTCCAGAATCCTCCCACTGCAGGATGTCCAAGTACTTCTATCTGAGGTGCCCATTTCACAATGTACCCTCTGTCAGAGACCATCTTACTGACTTCTTCTGGAAATGACTCTATCCATTTAGACCCTTTGATAGAGCCAGGCCGGATGACCCATAAGAATGGCTGGTTGCTACTAGATAAACCCCAAGCCATCTCCAACACTTCTTTGGTTTCCATTTGAACTATGCTTCCCAAGCTTATGTAAATGACTGACCTTGGTTCCTGCTTGTTCAACCACTCAATGCAGCTCCTGTCCTCTTCCAGTAAACCAGAAATTGCTGAAGATTTAAGGTGAAGAGGGCCTAACGGGTACACCGGAATCCAAAGTTCTTTCTCCAGTCGTGCCAAAGATGAGCTCTCTAGGCAGCTCACCGTGTTGATGATAACAGCTGAAGCTGTTCTTTTGTTGACTATTTCCCTACAAAGCTCAAATAATATATCTAGTGGCCCAACTCCTGAAGTTGGGAGATCTTTATATCTTAATGGATGCAAATTTTCCACCATCTTATCTTGCACTATGGGATCTACATGGTAAAAAAATAAAATAAAAATATACATGTTTCAGTGAAACGAGTGGTTTTAAGCTGGCTTAAAGCTGCTTTTGGGTACCTTCCATGTCGATCAAGAACTTCTCGGCATTGAGTTTGCTTAAAATGCAACGGGAAACTTGATTGGTAGCACTTGAAGTACTGAAGATGAAACTTGGAATCTTGAACTCCTTAGCTGCAGCTCCACAGAAGTACATGAACTCATCGTAGATGATACATGCTATATCATTACCTTGTTGTAACAACAACTGACGTATACAGTCCGTGAAGCTTGTCTCGCTTGTTTTGTTTAGCTTTAAAAGAAACTCGAGTGGTCCGAGTCTCTCGAGCTCAGACTCTGGTAAGCTCTCTGGTATGGTAACAAACTGAAAATCAGGGAAATGTTGAGAAGGTGAACTTACTTTATTGAACTGTCCCTCAACAACTGTAATTGAGAAGCCATTCATATTAAGAGCTTTCCCAAGTTGCATCATTGGGGTTATATGGCCTTGTGCTGGAACTGGAACTAACACTATCCTTCTCTTCACTTCCGTTTTCTCCATTGCTTAACCTCTATCTATCTCCTTCTCTCTCTCTCTGACTCTCTTTATATCCCACTCTAGACTCTCGTGTTTCTCGTGTGACAACTAGTCTTTCTTAATGCAATAATAAACTTCCAATAATGTGTCATTTAATAGACGGAAGAAAGTGTCAATTATTCCAAGAAAAGCGTTTTTCTTGTATGTTTCTGTTTTGGCTCAAGTAAGAGTTGGTGGTTGTAGTCACGTTCGGTAGGCTTTGTCTTTTGAAGTTTAGACAATTTGTAACGAAAATGTTAAAGAAGCTTTACTTGTAGTCTCCAAATATAATAAAATTTTACCAGATGCTTAAATTCTCACGAAGTCTTATAGACTCCATAATAATTGATACAATATATATCAGGAGATGCATGGAAAGGTCTAATTTGATAATTTTACAACTAGTGTATGTAGGTGATAGATATTTTGTAAGAGTCACTTACCCTACATATAAAATATTGAAAATATCATGTGGAGATACACTGTCTTAATTGTAACTTTTTTATAAACAAAATTTGTTCAAATATTAAATGTATTGATAAAGAAGGAATTATATATTCCAAGGAATGTTAACATTTTGTGTGTGTGTTCATGCGTATGATTCTTATAATACATGAAGTGGATGCGTTGTATGAAGAGCCTCCACTTCTCACAGAGGCTTTAAGCTTCTCTTTCAAATCAAGGGCTCTCTCCCTCATGTCTGCACCTTCTTCATCCATCATCAACCTCTTCACATCTCTCTCTACACCTCCTCTTTCCACTTCCCCTCCTACCTGAATCCCTATTCTCCAAACACTCTCTACATACATTGCATTTAACTTCTGCTCGCCTTGAAATGGCCTGCAAATCATTGGGACTCCTTCCGAAATGCTCTCAAGTATTGAGTTCCATCCACAGTGGCTCCAGAAGCCTCCCACTGCAGGATGTCCAAGTACTTCTATCTGCGGTGCCCATTTCACAATGTATCCTCTTTCTGAGACCATCTTACTAATCTCCTCAGGCAACGACTCTATCCCGTTGGAGCCAAGGATAGAACCCGGTCGGAAGACCCATAAGAAAGGTTGGTTGCTATTTGCCAATCCCCAAGCCATCTCTAACAACTCTTTCGTTTCCATGTGAGCTTTGCTTCCCAAGCTTATGTATATGACTGACCTTGGTTTCTGCTTATTAAGCCATCCAACGCAACTCATGTCCTCTTGCAGTAAACTAGGTCCCGGCAATGAAGCTGTAATGTGAAGAGGGTCTAATGGGTACACTGATATTTCGAGTTCTTGTTGCAGCCGTGACAGAGACGAGCTCTCTAGACAATTCGCCGTGTTGATGATAATTGCTGAAGCTGTTCTTGTGTTAACTACTTCCCTACACATCTCCAAAAGTGTCTCTAATGGACCAAATCCTGAAGTAGGTAGGTCTCTGTATCTTAAAGGATGCAAACCTTCCAACACCTTGTCTTGCATTTCAGGATCTGCAAAGTAAGAAATAAAAGATAAGTAAACTGATCGATTGCGAAATGGGTCATCAAGCTCTCTTTGGCACCTTTCATATCGGTCAAGAACTTCTCGGCATTGAGTTTACTTAAAACAGAGTAGCAAACTTGAATGGTAGCACTGCTGCTGCTGAAGATGACACTAGGAAGGTTGAACTCTTTAGCTGCAGCTTCACAGAAGTACATAAGCTTGTCATAGATGATACATGCGATATCATTGCCTTGTTGCAGCAATAACTGACTTATACACTCCTTGAAGCTAGCCTCACTTGTTTTATTGAGCTTCATCAGAATCTCGGCTGGTCCTACTTTCTTAGATTCAGACTGAGGTAAGCTTTCTAATATGGTGACAAAGTCAAAACCAGGAACATGCTGCAGTGAAGAGCTTATTTGCTTGAACTGTCTTTGAGCAACTGTAATTGAGAAGCCCTTTAACTGAAGGGCTTCCCCAAGTTGCATCATAGGAGTTACATGTCCTTGTGCAGTAACTGGAACTAACACAATCCTTCTCTTCTCTGCCCTGTTTTCCATTTCCTGACCTCCTTGTCTCTCTTTTTTTTTTTTCCTTCTCTTCACAATGCAATAAGTGATCCAAATAATTATTAAAATCCCACTTGTGTAAGAAAATTCTCACGATCTTCCAGAAGAGACAGTTTTATATACTTTACTTTAACTTAAGTGCCAACAAGTCAACTACTTAGCTGTGAAGATAAAGGTTAACACATCACTTACTTGTCAAAGAAGATCTGAACACATGCTACATCAATAACTCTCACACCATATAAGTCTTTTCGGCTAGTAAACAATTAAGTGTTCCTCATTTTCTTTCTTTAACCAAAAATTGTGTTCGTTTTGGCGAGCCACTGGCAGTTATGGAGCAGTGAAGTAGTGAACATATATTATGTAACATATCATCAAAAGAGATCATTCAGTTTTACTATCATTGAATTTGAATTCGTTTTTTTTCATCTTCATAACAAGAAACCATTTACTTTGCAAGATCAAGCTTGGACTATAAAACTCTCAAGGCTGATCTATGAAGTTCACCAGGTTTACTTTGTCTTTAGGAATTGGTGCGAAGCTTAGTCATCTAGTTTCAGCTTCAGTTTTTTAAACCAAGGGCGCGCTCACTCATACCTGCATTTTCATCATCCATGATTGGTATAAATCATTGCTGAACAGTTCTAAATAAGTGATCTAAATTATTATTAAAACCTCATTTGTATTGGCTGTTCTTNTTTTTCATCATCATAACAAGAAGCTTGGACTATAAAACTCTCAAGGCTGATCTACATGAAGTTCACTAGGTTTACTTTGTCTTTAGGAATTTTGCGAAGCTTAGTCATCTAGCTAGTTTCAGCTTCAGTTTTTTAAACCAAGGGCGCGCTCACTCATACCTGCATTTTCATCATCCATGATTGGTATAAATCATTGCTGAACAGTTCTAAATAAGTGATCTAAATTATTATTAAAACCTCATTTGTATTGGCTGTTCTTTAGTTCAGTATTTCGTCACCTGATAAAACTACTTTGAGTCATCTCTGATCAAGTCCGAGTCATGGCGGAGTCTGTAGACATCAGCAAATCAATACTCTATTGGTCAAAGAAACCGGGTTATAGCAGTATAATTAGACGACCATCTTAGTGATCTTCTCTGTCATATATGCATTCATCTTTTAGGACTTAGGTTTTGGTCATGGTATCTTTTTTATTCTATAGATAAATTGGGCATGTCAAATATGAATACTAACATGGAAATTTCCTCTGTTCCCAATGACTTTTTTAATCACTAAAAAAAGTGCTTGTGTAGTCTAAAAGAAAATTAGTCTATGAAGTTCAGTATCTTCACTCTGTTTGAGGAGTATAAAGTTCGAGAAATGTATCATTTCAGTTTATTAATCCTTTTGTTTGAAACTGTATTTTGGTGTTAACAAGGAATGAAACACAAGGGACGTCAAAGAAAGAGTCTCTGGGAGGAACTTCCGTAAGCCTCAAGCCATGGTAAATATCCTTTAACCTAGAAATGGAATATTTTACCATAAAACTATTAGAAGAGATTTCCTTTTGAGAGAATCGTGGTTTATAGTTGAATTGTTATTTATTTGAATAATAAACCATAATAAACTTTTGCAAGATTAAACTTGATCTTTTATGTTACATGAGGTACACTAGCTTTACTTTTTCTTCAGGAATTGTTACTTAATGTTTCGCACCTCTTTCACTCTGTTTCAAGTGGTTGACAAGCTCATTCAGTGCATTGTATGAGGAGCCTCCACTTCTTACAGAGACTTTAAGCTTCTCTTTAAAATCAAGGGCTCTCTCCCTCATGTCTGCACCTTCTTCATCTATCATCAACCTCTTCACAGCTCTCTCTACATCTCCTCTTTCCACTTCCCCTCCTACCTGAATCCCTATTCTCCAAACACTCTCTACATACATTGCATTTAACTTCTGCTCACCTTGAAACGGCCTGCAAATCATTGGGACTCCTTCCTCAGTGCTCTCAAGTATTGAGTTCCATCCACAGTGGCTCCAAAAGCATCCCACTGCAGGATGTCCTAGTACTTCTATCTGCGGTGCCCATTTCACAATGTATCCTCTTTCTGAGACCATCTTAGCGACTTCCTCTGGCAATGATTTAGAGCCATCTCGGATAACCCATAAGAAAAGTTGGTTACTATTACAAAAACCCCAAGCCATCTCCAAAACTTCCTTGGTTCCCATGTCAAATATGCTTCCCAAGCTTATGTATATGACTGACCTTGGTTTCTGCTTGTTCAGCCATTCAATGCAGCTCCTATCCTCTTCCAGTAAACTATAAGTTGTTGAAGCAGCTGTAATGTGAAGAGGGCCCAATGTATACACAGGAATTCCAAATTCTTGTTGCAGTCGTGTCAAAGACAAGCTCTCTAGAGAGGTCACCGTGTTGATGATAACAGCAGAAGCTGTTCTTCTTTTGACTACTTCCTTACAAAGCTCCACAAATCTTTCTAGTGGCTCAAATCCTGCAATTGGTAGGTCTTTGTAACCCAATGGATGTAAATTTTCAACTAGCTTGTTCTGTAGTTCAGGATCTGCAAAGTAAAAAATATATATAAATCTATGTTAGGCAAAAGGATGGTAGGCAGAACAGGTAATAAGCTAGTTATGGATACCTTCCATGTCGATCAAGAACTTCTTGGGATTGAGTTTGCTTAAAATACATAAGCAAGCTTTATGTGTAGCACTAGTAGTGCTAAAGATGATACTTGGAAGCTTGAACTCCTTAGCTGCAGCTTCACAAAAGTACATGAGATCGTCGTAGATGATACATGCAATATCATTACCTTGTTGTACCAACAACTGACTTATACAGTTCTTGAAGCTTGCCTCGCTGGTTTTGTTGAGTTTTATTAAGAACTCGACAGGTCCGAGTGCGTCGACTTCAGACAATGGTAAGCTTTCTGGTATGGTGATAAATCGGAAACCAGGGAAGTGCTGCCAAGAGCTTACTTGATCGAGCTGTCCTAGAGCAACTATGATTGAGAAGCCTTTCAAGGTAAGGGCTTTCCCAAGATGCATCATTGGGGTTACATGTCCTTGTAATGGAAGGGGAACCAGCACTATCCTTCTCTTATGTGCTACCTTCTCCATTTCTAGACGTCTTCTCTTTCTCTCTGTTTTTATTCCCTTATCTCTCAATGTAGAAATCTGTAAATAAGTGACTCAATGATTACTAAAATCCCACTAGAAATGGAGATTTCACAATCTTCCAAAGAAGACCATTTCCACAATGAAGAGTATCTCTCATATACCATTTTACATTAGTAACCTTCCATTGTTTTAGAGTCGGGAGAGCCACGCTTCTGAAAGAAGTAACATTGTAAGAAAAGCAAAAGTTTTTTTTGTTCGTTTGTTCTGTGGCACACATGGAGTTGAAGTTTGTGGTTTTCACTACTTGAAAGGTCTGTTCTCTGGCATTTAAAGAGCTTTTGTCTTTCCACTTATTATGTGCATGTTCTGTTTTTTTTTCTCCATAATCACAAACACAAGTTAAAAAACATGTATTAGATTTAAACGTTAACATCACAATGTAAGGTTAACCTCTTGCTATACATGGACGACGTACGTGTGCAACAAAATGTGCCTTCACTACTAAGTAATCCAACAGGCCTTCAATAACCATCTCATCACAACATTGTGCAATAATGAAAGCTTGGATCTTTTTTTCTGTTTCCCAATAGTATTATGATTATTTGCTCCTATGAAGGTTGTTGCATATTATGAAGCAAGTGACAATGTGACATCCAATTAGCATAAGAAACTTTCTTTAAACAAGTTGAAATTTTCCAAGTTCTGTTTTTGCTAATTAAACAAGTTGATATACCCTCTAGAACAAACTCTTCCAATCAATCTGGAACCGTCAACTTTGTTACTCCACCATTATTTTTTTAGATATTGTGTAGTAGCCTCAAATAAATGCTCGCAATCGATCCGGAATCATCAGCTTCGTTGCTCCACCTTTATTGTCAAGATTTAGCTCCATCAAACTTGGCATGGCTTCGTCTTCGATCTCCAGCTCATCTAATCTTTTCATGATCAATACAAGTTTCCTCATCCGAAAAAAACCTTGTGCTTTTATGCAAATTTTCGCTCCCGGGTAGCCAGAAGAATACAAGACCAGATCTTCTAGACGTTGCAGTTTCTGTAGAGCAGGCATTGGATCTTCTTGGAGATTTACTATAAGTTTCAGGGACTCAAGACTGGGAAAGATCATATCCATGTCTATGGGAAGTCTTTGTACGCTGCAATGCAGTGTCAACTCTACAAGGAGTTCAAACCGAACTGTTTCTTCGGAAAATAAGCTGAAGCTCAATACTTCGATCTTCAAGATACGAAGATTTTTCAGTTTGGATAAGGAAACTAAGTCCAAAGGAACTCTTCTTTGGTCTCTCAATATGTGGAACTCGTAGATCTCCAAGTCCCGAAGATTTATGAGTAACTCATGTTTTAGTTTGCTCCAGCTGTAGGTGGAGATAGACCTCAAGGTCTGAAGGTTCACTGCGTCGCCTATTAGCAATTCTCCGATGAATCTTCCAGTGACATGCCTCAGTGATATGAGCTTACTTAGATCAGTCATTTGCTCGAAGCAGTTGCCTGATGCATCTAGTGTCTGTAGAAACCGTAAACTGGAGATGAAATCTGGTAAATTATTCACAACAGTATCAGCGATCCCAAGGTACCTTAAGTGGACTAAACCACCAATCACATCTGGTAAACTCCAGGGGCTATATCCTTGACAAATAAAATGAAGTCCTCCAAGATTAAGCACTCGAAGTAACTTCAGTTTCAAAGTAATGGTTTCAACATAAGTAATGTCCCTCCTCGGTTCACCGAAGAACAAGAAGGATCGCATATGTTTGTTCACTCGTCTGTCGCACAAGTAGTTGTTGTCCATAAGTTGGTGAACCACTTCCCTTCTCCAAGTAGTCGTAGAAGAATGCTGCTCGTTGTAAACATTTACAAAGTTAAGCTCTTTGGCTTTCTTGATAGCCAATTCTCTGATAAGATCATGGACTCTACAAAACATCAGTTTCTCTCGCTGTCTTTCCACGACTTGAACCAAGCTTCTGTCTATCAACTCTTCGATGTAATACCGAGCCACATCTTCCATCATCATTTCTTCATCAACTTGTATAAACCCTTCTGCTACAAGTAACTGTATGAATCTCTCTACATCGATCTCATAGTCCTCCGGGAAGACGCTAAGGTAAAGAAAACAGAGTTTCAACTCGTTCCCCATCTCCTTGAAGCTTAGGTCAAACAAAGTGGAGACATGAATGGTGTCATCCTTTATGCACAAACTGGCCCATACATCATTCCACTCGTTTGGCCTCTTCCTAGACATTAGCCCGGCAAGAACGATTGTACTAAGCTGTAACCCACCGCATTTTTGAACCATTTCTTTTCCGATGTTCTGCAGTTCTTGATCGACTTTTTTGATGTCTCTAAATGCTTTTCGCTCAAACAGGTTCCAGCTTTCTTCAAACGTTAAGAACCTTAGGTAATGGGCGTAGACTCTCTGGTCTGCGCCTTCAGCCATGGCTCTAATACGTGTAGTGATTATGACTCTACTTCCTTCATCATTGTATGGTAACGCTCTCTTCAAGCTCTCCCATGTTTCTCTCTCCCATATATCATCTACCACCACCATATATCTTTTTTCTTGTAGAATATCATGAAGGTAAAATTCTAGCTCCTCCTCCGCCATCTTTTCAAGCTCTACTTCAGATGCTTCTTCTCCCAAAGATCTTATGATTCTCATAAGTATATCTCTTGTTTTACATTCTCGAGAAACATTAGTCCATACGCGATATTCAAATTTTTCCTTCACGTCGCTGGAGTTATAAAGTTTTCTTGCAAGAGTAGTCTTTCCCAGACCTCCCATGCCGAATATGAAGATCATATATGTCTTGTTATCTCCATCATCGTCAAGAAGCTTTGTCAAAAGAACCTTAGCATCATCTGCAAAACCAACTACACACTCTTCCTGATCATCTGTTCGAGCACGTCGAAGCTCCTTCACCCTTTGCGTACTCGCTACTGCTCGATGCTCATTAAAATTTCTTATGGCATACGTCTCTCGCTTGCAAGTAAGATCCAACATTCTTCGTTTCAGGGTTCTGATGTCATCAACTATGTTGTACGCATCGTTCTTTTCGCCTCTTATGTTGGTCAATCTCATCAAGCCTAGTCTTTGTGGTCTTTTTTCTAGTTTCAGAAAATAGGTGTCCAAAACATCCTCGACGCCATAAGCGATGTCTAAAACCTGTTGTGCCCACTCTTTTGAGTTTTCATCTTCTCTGTCACGAGCTTCAACATCCTTGAGATAAATTTGGATGCATGTCAACTCCGTCTTCAGCTCCTCTAGATCGTCTTTGACTCCCATTAACATTGATGCTTCTTCGATGAGATAGTTGTCTATCTTTCCCACAACAAACTCCGTGATCGCATCAACCATCGCAACAGGATCGAATTGAAGGATCTCAAAATATGGACAAGATTGAAGATGTATGTTTTCTTTCCTTGTGTAACCTTTTAAATATCAAAAGCCTTAGACACTTGACTTTTGTGGATGTTTTGTCTTTCATATTTTGAACAAGTTTTATGGCCTCATAATATTATATGAGCACTGTCCTCAGTTGGTAATTTTTTTAAGGAACTCGACGTAGACGTGCTACCAATATTCTCATATGTCAAGTAGATACGATATTTTGTGAAACTTTCAAAAGATTTTTTCAAGCACTTTGTGAAATTTTCATTTTATCTTTTTTTTTTTTTTTTAACATCTAGGCCCTGATTGGTAACGGCTGTTACTTATGACTGTAAAGACTTTAACCTTAAAATTTTAGCTGTAGAGAATTTGGCTGTAAATGCTTTAACTGTAGAAACTTTAAAAACTTTAACTGTTAAAATTTGATTGGTAACAAATACTTTTAAATCGATAATGGTTACTTTTATTATTAAAATGATGATATTAATGATAATAATGAAAATAAAAATAATTATTATTGAAATGGATCTTAAAAGAAAGAGAATAAAATAAGGAAAATTAATTTATAAAAATAAAATCATGTAAAATATATATATAAACTTGTGGAGAGATTTTAAATATAATGAGAGGAAAAAAATAAAGTTTTTATATTTGTTTAATTTTAAAGCCTGAATTTGAGGCTTTAAAAAATCTGAGTAAACAAGGAAGAGAAAAAGAAAAATGGCTTACAAAACTTAAAAAAAAATAAAAGTCAAAAAAGTCTGATTGGCAAATTATTGGCTGTTAAGTCTTTTATTTGTTTTAAAGTCTTAAAAGTCTCCTACCAATCAGGGCCCTAATCAATTATATTAATCATAAAAGTATTACATGATACATAAAAACCATTGAAATACAACAATTGAACCAAATATAGGAAATTAAACACAAGTTCGATGAAAAAGTGGAAGTGACCATGCTTTCCAACCGGAAGCCTTACTGGCAACAGATAAAATCTGTTAAGTCTCCTCTTCGTATACTTGTAAAAGGCTAACATCTTATAGATGAAACTCCCAAATGTTTTTCGCATCACTTTAATTAAACAAATACACTGATGTGTTGCTTTAAATGGATCAGGATCATTTCTTTCATATCGCCATATCCATCGTTTGTGGATAGTGACCCCGATTTCATTTTTCGTAGAACCTGAAGAGTCTGTTCGTGGGACAGCGAAACCATCATCACCATCACTTGACCATGTCTCTGAACAGAGGAAAACATCACATAAGCCAATTTCTTCGATCACACAGATTTTTCTATTGATACCCGGATCAAATACCCAAATGATTTCTTCAAATCATATGTTTGAAGAAAATTCATCGGTTAAGAACTGGAGATGACGCCAGTGAAAGAAACCACTGGAAATAAACTGTATCAGAAGGAATATATCACGCTTCAAACGGATCGACATGACATAGGACAAGAGACATCGGTAGAGTGAATCTTCCAATCTTGAATTTGGCAACGGCGTTACATGAAATTGATAAGAGTTTGTCTCCATTGCAAACATGATCATAAACGTTGTTACCATCCAAGAGGAGAAAATAGATCGGAAAAGAATTTGATTAGAAGGTGTGTCTCTCATCACAATTATTAAGAATAAAAGAAGAAAAAACTATATAAATGAGGAAAGAACCACCGGCAAACGCCGGCAGTCCGTAAAAACGGATGAAACTGTTAAAGATCTCCTTTGTTGTCGCCAAGGGGTAGAGAGAGAGTTACGGTTCGTTTTTTTCTTTTTTCTTTTTTGATGCCTTTCATTTTATCTTTTCATAAAAGAAAAATCTAACCATATTTTTTTCTAAAATAATTTATTTTTAAAGTTGTTTACTCACGTGATCGTATGTAAAACATTGGTCGTAAAATCTTAATCTAGTATAGATATAGAGAGAGAGGAAGACAAAACTACTACTGGTAACTAAAACTAGAAATATTACTTTGTAATGTGAAAACATGAATTGAAAAATTAAGATACGTTTTGACAAATACCCTAAAATAGCACTAAAACAAGTTTTATAGACAATTATAGCACACATTCCATAAATTTCCAAAAATAGCACTATTTAATATATTATAATACTCCCTCTGTTTCACAAAGAGTGTTATTTTGACACATCTTCTTTGTTACAAAAAGAGTGTCATTTTATATTTTCAATGCAGTTTTAAAGATTAAATTCTCTTTTTATCCCTATAATTTGAGCTAATTAATTAGAAAGAGAAAATTTTTAGTGCATTTATAAAGGGTAAAATAGAAATTTAGATAATTTTCTTAATTTGTGTGCATTATGTCAAAATGACACTCTTTGGGAAACAGAGAGAGTATTTAAAATTAATTTTTAGAATTTTTTTTTAGGTTTGGATGCTCAATTTTATATGTAGGGTATAGTTTTGAAATGGTAGGGTTTAGTATTTTGAATTTAGGATTTAATTTTAAAAGATTAATTTTGAAATTGAGTGCTATTTTTGGATTTTAGAGATGTTGTGTTAAATTTGGAAAATAAATTTATCGTGGTGCTATTTTTGAGAATCTCTTCTAAGTTTTTGTACTATATAAAATAGGAAGTTCTCTCTCCATTTAAAGTAGTCACTTAACATATCACCTAAACAACACGATTATTTTTGCAGTGAAGTATATTTTAAAGAAATTAATGCATACTTATGTTTTTATAATTATTAAAAATATTAATTAAATAAAAAATAAAAATAAATGAAATTGTATAGAGTAAAAGTACTATGAAATTTTATTGAGCTTAAGGATAGAAGTACTTTGACTCTATACAATTTCATAATTTTTTTTTATTTAATTAAGATTTCTAATAATTATAAAAACATAAGTATGCACTAAAAATTTATAACCTTTAACTTTCAGTATATAGAAAGTAACCATTTTTTTTTTGAACAAAGTCAATTTATGTAACTGTATTTATAAAGTTTTAAACAGAAAAAAAAAAAATTGAAACATTCGTTTCTAAGAACAATATGCTACAAAGACTTTTAAGTTATTACCAAATATTCACTTAATTAAATATAACTTTTGTTACAACTTATTGACTTATTCTTACATATAAATTTATTATCGAAAAGCATGACAAAATATACAGAAATACATTTTTTTGTTCATTATGATATAAAGAGATGGGTTAAAAAAACTATGGAAGAAAAGAGCAGAGAAGAGAAGGATAATGTTCAGCTTTCTAATACTCCGCTGTTAATCTTTCCTTTTTAGCTTTTACCCTACCTTATTAGTTTGACCCTTCCTTCTCATATTCCTGAATCTGGAGAGTTGTTTGTACTAATAAAATTTCTTGTTATACATGAAGTTCATCATCTGTACTCAAGTGCTTGACAAGGTCATTCAATGCATTGTATGAGGAGCCTCCACTTCTAGTAGAGGCTTTGAGCTTCTCTTTCAAACAGAGGGCTCTCTCCCTCATGCTTGCACCTTCTTCATCCACAATCAATCTCTTCACAGCTCTCGCAACCCCTCCTCTTTCCACTTCACTTTCAATATGAATCCCTACACTCCAACCACTTTCTATATACATAGCGTTCAACTTCTGCTCGCCCTGAAAGGGCCTACAAATCATTGGAACTCCTTCTGCAATGCTCTCGAGTATTGAGTTCCATCCACAGTGGCTCCAGAAGCCTCCCACAGCAGGATGTCCAAGTACTTCTATCTGTGGTGCCCATTTCACTATGTACCCTTTCTCTGAGACCATCTTAATAACTTCCTTTGGCAATGACTCTATCCATTCGAAGCCTGCTATAGAGCCAGGTCGGATTACCCATAAGAAAGGCTGGTTGCTGCTAGATAATCCCCAAGCCATCTCCAACACTTCTTTGGTTTCCATTTGAACTATGCTTCCCAAGCTAATGTATATGACTGACCTCGTTTTTTGCTTGTTCAGCCATTCCATGCAGCTTCTGTCCTCTTCCTTTAAACTAGGTCCCGCCGATAAAGCCGTAATGTATAGAGGGCCTAATGGATACACCGGAATTCTGATTTCTTGTTGCAGCCTTGTCAAAGACGAGCTCTCTAGACAGGTAACCGTGTTGATAATTACAGCTGAAGCTGTTCTTTTATTGACTACTTCTCTAGTGAGCTCTAAATATCTTTCTAGTGGCCCAAATCCTGAAGTTGGTAGGTCTTTGTAAGTTAATGGATGCTAGTCTTCCACTACCTTGTTTTGTAGTTCAGGATCTACAAAGTCAAAAAACAAATTATGTTGACCACAACGACCGGATGCAGAATGGCATGCAATAAGGTAATTTTAGATACCTTTCATGTCGATCAAGAACTTCTTGGCATTGATTTTGCTTAAAACATAGCAGCAAACTTTATGTATCGCAGTTTGGGTGCTGAAGATGAGACTGGGAAGCTTCAACTTCTTAACTGCAGCTCCACAGACGTACATGAACTCATCGTAGATGATACATGCAATATCATCGCCTTGTTGTATCAACAACTGACTTATACAGTCCTTTAATCCTGCCTCGTTTGTTTTGTTGACCCTTATTATATACTCGGCTGGTTCGAGTGCTTCATCTTGAAAAACTGATACGCTCTCTGGTATGGTGACAAATTGAAAACTAGAAAAGTGTTGCCAAGAGCTTACTCGATTGGACTCTATCTGAACAACTGTAATTGAGAAGCCCTTCAAGTTAAGGGCTCTACCAAGTTGCATCATTGGAGTGATATGTCCATGTAACGGAAGGGGAACCAACACTATCCTTCCCTTCTTCACACTTCTCTCCATTTCCTCACTCTCTCTCTCTCTTAGCGCAGATGATCTCCAAATATTTTATTTTTCGATCATTCCGATTATATTCATTTATAAGAGACTACTAGAAATCATTGTGACCGACAAATATTATTAAAATCCCACTAGCATTGGGAATTAGACAATCTATCAAAGACGACCTTAGTCTTTTAATAGTAACTAATATGTTTTCCTCATTTGCTTATTTTAAAGTAGTAAACTTCCATTGTATTGAAGGGCCACGCTAACGAAAAAGCCGGCCAATACAATATTCATTATTTGGTTTTATTTTCTCTCGGTGATCGGAATGTTCTTTTCTTGGCAACGAAGTTCCTCACACATGCAAACATCAATAATTTTCATATCATGACGTGGACGAAGGCTGTAACTGTGAAGATAAGATTTGTATATTTATTAAGTGTTTTTTGGCTGGTGTACATATCATTGTGTATATATATATATTTGGTTATATAGGTTAGGTGTATGAATAAGTAGCATATGCGTGTATGAGAGTTGAGTGCTCGTCGTTTTCCTTCTCTAAGTGCCACACGCTAACTACTTCTAACTTTCATGACGTGATGAAAGCAACATTCCAACAAAAGCTAATGTTATAGGAAGTGAGTTGGAAATTTCCTGTTTCCAATAACTTTTTCTTTGCACAGTAAACAAAAAAAAAAAGAAAAAGAAAAAAAAGTTTTAAATCAACGCTCTTAATACTAGCCCTGAGACAGAGCCGGATATCCGGCAAAATTGAAGGTATCCGGATCCGTTCCAGCTCCGACCGGATGCATAGTTTTGACATCCGGCTCCGAATCCGAATTGTCGGATATTCGGTTTTCGGAGATCCGTTAAAAATCTGGATATTCGGCGGATATCTGGATCCGTTAAAGATGAGCTTAACGGATCTGACTACTGAAAGAAGGAATAAAAAACAGAGGGACGCGCTAATAACAATGGTGGAAACCGCCGTTTATCGAGTCTCACCAACTATTCATCGTCTTCCATCGCTACAGTAAAAGGAAAAAGAAAAAAAACAGAACAAAAAAAAAACATGAAAGAGCGGCGGCGAGTGAAGGTTGTCTCACGAAACCCTAATATTCCCTAATAGATTGACTCTAGGTTTGTTTCACGTTTCTTTTTTATGTATTTGGACTTTTTTTATAACAGGCCCAACTATTTGAGTAAGTAAAGTAAGTCCAATATGTATTATATATATATAAGATTAATATATCTTGGATCCGGATATCCGGTTTTAAATTTTCTAACTATCAGGATCCGTATCCGGATCCGCCCGGATCCCTAATTTCACTATCCGAATCCGGATCCGGTTTACCGGATATCCGGGCTTTTGGAGCGGATTAGAGCAGATAGCGGATCGGATTCCGGATCTCGGATAGTATGTCTCAGGGCTATTGTATACTACTACTACATAGAGTTTAGTATAAAGTGCGAGAAATATTTTATTTCTGTTTATTAAACTTTTTGTTTTGGTCATGTTTGTAGTAAGACTTCTTTTGCTAGTAGATGGAATGTTTAACTACAAAACTGTTAAAAGATATCATTTCATTTTGAAAGAAACTGAGTTTTAATTAAGGTTGAATTGTTGGTTAGACAATTTTTGTACATGGTTAGACAATTTTTGGTTAGACAATTTTGGTTAGACACTTCCTACTTGGTTAGACAATTTTTGGTTTAAATCCAAGCTAATTGGGTGGTACTAAACTACTATTCTACCGTGGTTATCGCATAATTAGACATCATTTATGTCAAATCTCGCTAGTTACATACAAGTTTTTATTCACTGAACTATTGATTCGTCGAAATACTTACATCGTATACCAACCCTTTAGTTGCACCAAGTATCTTTTCACTCTATCTTCAAGTGGTTAGCCAAATTGTTAGTGATTTTCGAGGAGAAATATCTTGCAAATTGCGAGGCATTTGCGAGGGACAAAAGTTCCTCGCAAAATTTACGAGGGATTAAACTTGATTTGATAAAAATTGTCTAACCAAAAATTGGCTAACCAAGTACAAAAATTGTTAATTATTTGGACAATAAACCACAACAATTTTTGCAAGATTAAGCTTGATCATCTTTATGTTACATGAAGTTCACCAGCTTTACTATTTCTGTAGAAATTGCTACGTAATGTAATATTTAGCATCTTTTCACTCTGTCTTCGAGTGGTTAGCCAAATTAGGTATTGTTTTGGAGTTTTAAATAATAATTAAGATGTCATGAATCTTTACTTTATAGTAGTATCCAAATATAACAAAATTTCCTCAGAAGTGGTTCACCGGATTTGGTGCAATTAGTCCAACAAAGTCCAATGAGTTGGTATACGATTTATTTAAACTTCAAAACAATATCTAACACTACAAGAAAACACATGATTTGCGATGGAAGAAATCATCGCAAATTCCTCGCAAATCAACAATCGCAAGAGATTAGCGAGATACTACGATTCCTCGCAAAGCTCGTCTAGCAAATTGCAAACATCGTAAATCCCTCATGAATTTTGCGAGGAACTTTTGTCCCTCACAAATGCCTCACAATTTGCAAGGATATTTCTCCTTGCAAATCACTAACAATTTGGCTAACCACTTGAAGATAGAGTGAAAAGATGCTTGGTGCAACTAAAGGGTTGGTATACGATGTAAGTATTTCGACAAATCAATAGTTCAATGAATAAAGACTTGTATGTAACTAGCGAGATTTGACATAAATGATATCTAATTATGTGATAACCACGGTAGAATAGTAGTTTAGTACCACCCAATTAGCTTGGATTTAAACCAAAAATTGTCTAACCAAGTAGGAAATGCTCGGCCTAGCGAATAAACAAAGCCCGATTAGTACAACCGCTAAAAGGAACACCCATCCTAAGGAATGGGCGACTTGGAGAGACCAAATGTCGGTGGGCTAGACGCAACTGTGATGGACATCAGTTAGAAAGGTCAGCTTCCAGGGGACCCTCTAGATGTCTCGAATCTTTTAGTGCGTCAGCTGACTAGTGGTAGTGTAGAGGGGAGACCGCTCCCAGAGACGATTGTGGATGATGCTTTTGTTACACAGAGGGTGCACTTGACTTTCCCGAACGGGGAAGAAGAAGAGCTGGAGATCATTATCGAGCAGGAACTTTTGGATGCTATGAATGGTTTATGGATCTTAATGAGATTTGGAAGCCCAAAGGTGCTATGTCTGTGATGGATCTCCCTAGACAGTTTTTCTTGGTAAGGTTTGAGTTAAAGGCGGAGTATTTTGCTGTGTTGACAGGGGAACCATGGAGATCGTTTGGGAGTCATCTGATGGTGCAAGCTTGGTTTCCGGATTTTGACCCTCTAAGGGATATGATAGTTACAACTCTAGTGTGGGTTTGAATCTCAGATATTCCGATTAATTTCTATCATAGATCGATTCTAATGGGGATTGTAAGAGGTTTGGGGAACCCAATTCGAGTTGATTAGAATACTTTGAATTTTGAAAGAGCTCATTTTTCGAGAGTTTGCGTGGATGTTAATCTTGCAAAGCCATTAAAAGGAACATTTATGATTAATAATGATAGGTATTTTGGGTCATACGAGGGGTTGTCCAATATTTATTTGTCATGTGGTTTGTATGGACACTTGATGCATATATGCCCTAAAGTGGTGGCTGATAAGGTTAAGGATGTGACACAGGTCACTCCCTTAGAGGGGGCGAGGAAGGTCCAACAATCGGGGGATGGTTTTATAGTAGTTGGACGGTCGAGGAAAAGTATAAAAAACCGACGAATATGATTGCCTTTGCCGCTGGTGGATCCGATGTAAATTTGGGAGGAAATCTGCAGGAGATCTCAAAGAATATTATGATATCAAAGAAATTTGGTGGTTTGGAGAAGAATATGGCAACTGCTACATGATGGAAGTAGTTGATTCTTCAGAGGGGAATAAAGCAAAATTCTGGTAATATGTAGGGGTGGGCAAAAAAACCGAAATCCGAAAAACCGAACCGAACCGAACCGAAATAAAAGGTTTGGTTTGGTTATGGTTAAGTCTAAAAAACTGTTTGGTTTTCATTTTAATTAAANAATAATTAAGATATATAAAATGTTGTGATAAAGTTGTTATAAATTGTAAATAATTAAGGTATATAAAATGTACATCTGATATTAGTTCATCAAGTACTTATTTAAATATTGAGATACAATGATTTATTTCTTCACATTATTTTGCTACAAAATTTGATAGAATATCAACAAAATATTTATATATGTCATTTAAAAAATGTAGCATTGTTTCCCTCGGTATTATCCTATTTAAATGAATAACAATGTTTTTAGGGCGCTTAATTTATTTAAAGCGAATACTTAGCAAAAAAAAATTGAAATTATATTTCATATTGTTCTCTTTCAAATTAAAAATTGTGTAACTTATTGTGATATATTTTGCATATCAATATTCAATATAAGCGGTAATATAACAACTTGGTTAGTCTCAACATCAGTTAATGAAATCATCACAAATGTACTTTGTTAAATCTTTTAAATTTATTTTAAATAGATTGAGTATATTTGGTATATTATTGTGAAATTGATTACATATTCACATTAATTTGTTAGGTAAGATCTTAAAATGTCAAAAAAAACACCAACTTTCAAACTGAGGAAGAAAAAACATGGGGCATTCTCAAAAATGCCCCTTTTTCCATATCTCTTTTTAAAAATACCCCTTCATGTTGACCATTTTTAAAACTACCCCTTTTTATATACAAAATGACCAAATTACCCTTTTTGAGTGACAGCAAGAATGTACAGTCATCAAAATCGAAAATATTTTCCCGCTACAAAAATTTCCCGCCAAAATTTTTTTTCCCGCCAAAATCGAAAATTTTTCCCGAAAAATTTTTTTTTCCCGCCAAAAAAAAAAATTTCCCGCCAAAATCGAAAAAATTTTCCGCCAAAAATATTGAAATTTATACCTTTTAAAAACCTTGTAAATGCTTTTAAAAAACTTTTAAAAGCATTTACAAGGTTTTTAAAAGGTTTTTAAACACATGGTAAATAGGGGTGGGCAAAAAAAAACCGAACCGAACCGAACCGAAATAAAAGGTTTGGTTTGGTTATGGTTAAGTCTAAAAAACCGTTTGGTTTTCATTTTAATTAAACATTTGGTTTAGGTTTGGTCTGGTTAAAAACCGTAAAACCGAATGGTTTTTTTGGTTTTTTTATAAAGATTTAGAATAATTAGATATAATTAGTTATTTAGTTTCTCCAACTTATAAATTTATATTGTATAACAATATCAAAACTTTTTTTCTTTATTGGGCTTATAGTTATTAAACACCTAATAATCTATCGAATTACAAAACCCTAACCTAAAATCTCTATTCCCTAACCTATATATATTCATAATTACTTGTGGTCATTGTCTACCCACCCCTAATTGTCTTTGTTCCCATTACGTACGTCTCCTCCCCTGCAAGTCTGCAACTCGAGTCCCACAGGTTTTTCTTTGTTCTCTCTGTTTTTTTATATGTTATTAATAAAATTTTCAACTGATCATCCATTATAAAAATAAATCGTAGATGGCAGATTCAAGTCAAAATCCTAATCTCACTGAAAAAAGGAAAGCAACCGATATTGATGATCCTTCCCCAGCCGTAAAAAAACAGAGTAGTCACCGTTCAGATGTTTGGAGCTGCTTTACAAAGGTCCCCCCGATGGTTGTAAGTGTAACTTTTGTAGTGTTATGTTTAAGTGGAAAGCTTCTAATGGGACTAGTACACTACGTAGCCACCGAAATATTTGTAAGGCATACAAGAATTTTCTTGAAGCTGAAAATCAAAAACACTTAGCTGAAAACGAATCAGGTGGTTTAGCTGTTGTGAAATATTGTCCAATTGCCTGTAGGAGTGCAGTAGCGAAAATGATTGTGTTGGATGAGTTACCTTTTAGTTTCGTAGAAAAGGTTGGGTTTAGGAACTTTTGCAATGCAGCTATACCTCAGTTTAATATTCCTTCTCGAAGATCAATAACTAGAGATATTGTCGAGCTGTACTACCGAGAAAAAGCTATGTTAATGAGCTTTTTCAGTGAGTATAAGCAGAGAGTTTGTCTAGCTACAGATATATGGACAGCCCCAACTACTAGTGTCAGCTATATGGTGGTTACTGCTCATTTCATTGATGTGAATTGGTTTTTGCATAGAAAGGTCATCAGTTTTAAGCCTATCTCGAATCATAGAGGAGAGACAATTGGGAATCAATTAGTGAGTTGTTTGGATGAATGGGGTATTCAGAAAATATTTACAGTCACGGTTGATAACGCTTCTGCAAATGATTCTGGTATTAAGCATTTAAAGGAGAACGTGAACTTTTCAGGAGATGAATCACTAATACTCGGAGGAGACTTTATGCATGTAAGGTGTGCTGCTCACATATTGAATTTGATTGTGAGAGATGGGTTGACTAGAATAAATAAGAGTGCCGTAGCAATCAGGAATGCAGTGAAGTATGTGAGATCTTCTGATAAACGATTTCAGTCATTTCATATGCGTTTGGGCTTAGACAAGAAAGTTAGTAGAGGTAGTTTGCCTGTGGATTGTACAACAAGGTGGAACTCTACATATCTAATGTTGGATAGCGCTCTCAAGTATCGATCTACCTTTGATAAGCTGGGATTTGAAGATCGACCTTATGATGCTTATTTCCAAGAAGAAGATAATGGAGTGAAAACACAAGGACCGCCAACATCTGTAGATTGGGATGATGTTACTCGATTGGTAGGTTTCTTGGAGGGTTTCTACCAATCAACTTTGGTTTTTTCTGCATATTCAAAGGTGACGTCTAATACATGTTATGATGAGATCTGCACTATTGAGGCAAACTTAACGGCAATGGAAAACAGTGAAGATCGAGACGTGAGGACCATGGTAGCTCCAATGAAAGAGAAGTTTGATAAGTATTGGGATGGTCTTGAGAAGATAAACAAAATGTTGATTATTGCGAGTGTTCTAGATCCACGCTGCAAAATGGAATTTGTGACAATTTGTTTTGAGGATAAGTATGGAAAAGGAAGTATAATTACAGAAAGGTTGAAAAAAGAAGTCACGGCTTTGTTGGGAAAGTTGTTTGAGACCTATAGTAGCTTTCGTACTAAGAAAATGAATGAATCTTCAAGTGTGTCACAAGATAGAAGTGTGGTCGAGCCAGTGGTTTCTTGTGAGAGTAGTCGTAAGTCTCGTTCGATGATGTTTACTCTCTATAGTCATATACAGAAGAAAAATGATGAAGTGGTAGCCATTGAATTGAGCATATATCTGATGGAAAATGTTGAAACAGTGAAAGATAACCCTCTTGGACTACCCTTTGATATACTATCATGGTAGAAGACTAATAGCTTTAAGTTCCCGACATTAGCAGAAGTGGCGAGGGATGTGCTTGCGTTTCCTGTTTCAAATGTTTCATCGGAATCTGTTTTTAGCACCGGAGATCGCATCTTAGACCCATATAGGAGTTCATTAACTCCGTTTATGGTTGAAACGCTAATTTTATTGCAAAATTGGCTAAAAACATCATCTTATTCTTCTGATACTTGTGTTGACATTCAGAAAATGCTAGAAGAAACTGAATTTATGGATTCTTTACACGAAGGTATGTGTCCATGATTCTTTTATAGGTTTAAACTACAAGTAAAGTATTTAGATCTTACATAAATATTTCTAGATGTCAAATTTATTTTCTGTTTTTTTTTTTCAGAGATTCATAAGCAGCATGAAGATGCCAATAATCGTGGGTGATGAGTGATGAAGAATTGAGTCATTGACACGATACTACAAGTTTTTTTTATGGCTTTTTTTTCTGGTTTTTTCTTCTGGCTTTGTTTTTTTGGTTTTTTTCTAGTTTTATTTTCAATAGCCTTTTACTTTTTAAAAGTTTAAATTTCATTTAAGAACTTGCTTTACATTACAAAACTAAATTTGGATTCTATTTTTTGAATTATGTTTAAGTTTTACTTTTGTGTTTATTTTGTAGTTATGTATCAACTATCTATTTTTTCAAAGCATTGAATAACCGTTAAAAACCGAAACCAAACCGAAACTGAACCAAACGGTAATACATATGGTTTTTATATGGGAATTTTGTGGAATCTACCACATTTTATAACAAACTTTTCTCAAATACCACATTCTATAAACCTTTCCAAAACTACCATAGTTCAGCTTTTGCAGAGTAAACAATAGACGATTTTACCCTTATCTAATATAAAAATATATACACATTTGATGGATGATGTGATAGAACATAATAGACAATAAATGTGGATTCTTTTTTTTCTTTATTCTAAAGTCAAGTATTAATATATTTTTAATAAACATTGATTTACAATATATATACCAATTACGTAACTAAGTTATCAATATTTAATATATTCAATGGACAAACAATGTTGTCCATTCTCACATCTCGTAGACAAGTTAATTAAAAATTTCATAATAAAAATCAGTTTAAATATATAGGAAGGTTAATATTAAACTTGTCCAATAGGTTTGGATAATCATTATTGTCCACTGAAAATTGCCAATGTTGTCTATTTCTATATACTTGGACAAGTTTAGCTAAATATCCTTGTAAATAACATTTTATTTTACGTGGGAAGACAATAATAAACTTGCTCAATATGTGTGGACTTCGCAATACATAGCCAATCAATCATTTCGTAGACAACAATTTATTTACGTTATAGACAAGTTTAGATGTGTTCTTATGTGGACATGTATTAAATGACAGCTCATGCTCTTGCCATAGACAACATATACATAGTAGACAACTTAAAATTATTCGGTGGACAAGTTTTACAATAGACAAAAAATTAGGAACATTTTTCTTCATAGACAAACATAATTGGTTCTCAAAATTTCAGAGATGTAAGATGAAACCTTACTTCTAGAATGAAGGGACGAACGGTTTGCTATAATTATGAGGTTAAGGTCATCTTGTGTATTAATTAGGCCACATACACTTTGAAAAATATGGCAACTACAAATAAGGATCAGAGATTTGACAATGATATCTAAGTAGCCAAAAATGGAGACAGAGATTAACTGAGGTTTGCAAAACTATAAAAAATTATATTTTAAAATCTGATAATTATGAAAAAGATGAACGATAAACTGTAGTTAGAAGTATTAAAAAAGGTGGAAGAAGATGAAAGGGCAAGCCAATTTAGATTTCTCGCTCATTTTTATCTTTACTTTAATTTAATATTAAAACAATTGTAATGACATCACAATATTGTATGTCAGCGTTTGGTTTTTTTATTACAAAAGAAAAGAAAGCTTTGGTTGCTTTAGTTAAGGATACTTTAGTCATTTAACTTTGGTCTTATGGTAGTCTGGAAAAGGTTCAATCCAATGTGGTATTTTTTAAAAGAAACTGAATAGATTATGGTAGATCTGTTAAAATTCTCTTTTTATATGGTTTCATTTTTGTTAAAACCGAAAAACCATAAACCGAAAAAACCGAACCGTAACCAAACCGAATTACATATGGTTTCTTTATGGTTTGATTTTTATAAAACCGAAAAAACCGTAAACCGAAAAAACCGAACCGAAACCAAACCGAAAAACCGAACGCCTACCCCTAGTAATATGAATTAGAAGGGTTTTGGTAAGAGTTAGAAGGGTTTTGGTAAGAGTGGTGTCGAAGTAAAAAGGAAAAGTTTGGACAAAGGTAATGGTGGGCCATGCGCTGGAGTGAAACCTAAATGGGCTCCTGGTAATAAGTCCAATGTGATTAATGGGCCTAAATTGAAGCACAATTCAGTAAATAGGCCCACGCTTGGTTTGGTGTTTGGTCCTTCTCGTGGGGATATGGGTCTTTCGGAGTTGGTGAAACGCTTTCATCTGGAGAACGGAGTCTAGGGGAGACCATGAGGAGCTTTTGTCAGTGGTCAGACTTTGTCGGTGGAGAATCGACTGTTGATTGGTAATCGACCTGTAGAGAATAGTGGGGTCAGGAGATTGTTTTGGAAGAGAATCCACCAGAGGAAATGATGGCCATGGCGGATGCATAACGGGTTTCCCCTACGTTTCAGAGCTTTATTTTGTTAGTCATGATGAATGCATTGTTATGGAATTCTCGGGGGCTAATAAACCCAATTTTCATAGAGCAATTCGGTATATGTTAAAAAAACTCAGTACAGATGTCTTAACCGTATTTGAGATGCTTGTTGGTGGAGTGAATGCGGATCGAAATTTTTGTCGCTTTTGATAACTCGTTTAAAGTTGACGCAACGGGCCAGAGTAAGGGCATTTGGCTGCTTTGGAGATCGACTGTGGGGTTGCTGGTCATCGAGGAGCATTGATGAGATCAATTTATCCACGCTTCAGTAACGAATGGGATAGAGGTGATGCACTAGATTGTTGTTTATGCTGCCCCTTTAGTGAGTCGACGTAGTGGGCAGTGGAGTGAGCTAGCAAGGTGATTCAGGGTTTGAATGGTCCTTTGATTATAGGAGGAGATTTTAACACAATCTTAAGTTGAATAAGAGGACTGGTGTAATGGAAGACTGTCACCGGATTCTCTAGCTTTTGGGGAGTGGTGTAGTGAACTCCCACTAATTGATATGAGTTTTCAAGGTAATCAATTTACTTGGAGAAGAGGTTGCGAGGAATGAACTTTTATGGCTAAATGTTTGGACAGAGTTTTGTGTTGTGCTCATGCGCGGTTGAAGTGGCAAGAAGTTATAGTTAAGCATTTGTCCTTCCTTTCGCCATATCATGCTCCTTTGTATGTTCAATTGTGTCCTGAGGGAAGAGGTGCCCCGCGTAGAAGGTCGTTTTGTTTTGAAGCGGCATGGTTAAAACATGAGAACTATAAGGAGCTATTATCGTAGTCGTGGAGGAGTGATATCAGTACGCCAGAAGCGTTGAATAGACTTTGGGTGAGGCTTAAAAAATGGAATAGGGAGGTTTTTGGCAACGTCCATCAACGTAAAGAGCATTTAGTCTCAGAGATTAAGATTGTCCATGATGAGTTAGAGGTGAGACAAACAGATGATTTGCTGAGGAATGAAGAGGTTCTTATCAAGGTTTTGGATGTGGTCCTTGAACAAGAAGAGTTGATTTGGTTTCAGAAGGTGTTGGAGAAATGGATTGCACTGGGTGATGGGAATACTCAATATTTTCATACTTATACTATTATCAAAAGAAGAAGGTATTGTATTGAATGTCTTAAAGATGATAAGGGACATTGGTTGACGAATTTTGGAAGAGCTAGAGAAGTCAGTTGTAGAGTATTACAAACGTCTATAATCTATGAATGATGTGGACCTGCTAGTTGCAGGACTTCTGCATGTGGGGTTTGTGAGTCTATTGGATGCTTTAAATAAACCTTTTACTAAAGCAGAAGTCAAGGGATCGATCAGGAGTATGAGACAATTTAAGGCTCTAGGACCAGATAATTTTTAGCAAGGTTTCTATCAGCACTGTTGGGATGTGGTTGGGGGTTCTATGTCAAAGTTTGTGTTGGATTTCTTTGAGTCGAGTATATTACCAAGTGAGAAAAATGATGCGCTAGTAGTGTTAATAGCTAAGGTTGAAAATCAAAGAGCATAACACAGTTTCGACCAATAAGCTTATGTAATATTTTATTTAAAACAATTACAAAGGCTATGGTGATAAGGCTTAAACAAGTGACGTCGCTACTGATAGGGCCAGCGCAATCAAGTTTTATTCCAGGGAGATTGAGTACAGATAATATTCTTGTGGTTAAAGAGGCGGTTCATTCCATGAGGCATAAGAAGTGAAGAAAGTGATTGATGTTGTTGAAGTTGGATCTTGAGAAGGCGTATGATCGTATTCACTGGGAATTTTTGAAAGCCACGCTTAGAGCTTCACTGCTACCGGAGAAGTGGATTGGTTGGATAATGTAGTGTATTATGGATCCTTCAATGAATATTTTATGGAACGGGGAAAGAAGAAAATCTTTTAAGCCGTTAACGGGACTGAGACAGGGCGATCCTTTATCTGTGTACATGTTTTTTTGTGTTTGGAGAGGTTGTGTCACCAGATAGATTTAGCGTTTGCCACGAAAGAGTGGAAACCAATAACTTTATCACAAGGAGGACCCAAATTATCTCATATCTGTCTTGCGAATGATATCATACTTTTTGCAGAAACATCAGTGGCACAAGTAAGCGTAATTCAAAAGGTGTTAGAGAAGTTTTGTATTGCTTCAGGCCAGAAAGTGAGCTTGGAGAAATCCAAGATTTTTTTCTCCAAGAATGTTCACCGACACTTGGCCACGCAGATAAGTGGTGAGAGTGGTATTCAGGTAACACATGCATGATCTTCAGAAGTATCTAGGGATGCCGTATAAAAGGATAAATAAAGAGACTTTTGAGGATGTTGTTCACAAGGTAAATTCATGATTGTCAGGTTGGAAGGATCGTTTTCTAAGTTTTGCTGGAAGACTTACTTTAACAAAAGCAGTCCTCTCCTCAATCCTTATTCACACTATGAGCACAATCAGTTTACCATCTTCAATGTTGGATAGTTTAGATCGTATTTCGAGGTCTTTTCTGTATGGGAGCACGACAGAAAAACGAAAGCTGCATCTTATTGCTTGGGATCGAGTATGCACGCCTAAGTTGGAGGGTGGTCTATGCATACGGTCGGCAAAGTGTATGAATAAAACATTTCTTGATAAAGTAGGTTGGAGAGTAATCCAAGATTTAAAAAAAAAAAAAGTCTTTGGGCCAGAGTTATGCGCCACAAATATACGGTGGAAGAGGTTAAGAGCAATAGGTCTTCAACTTGGCTTAGTGTTGGGTCTGGACTATGAGAAGTGGTTATGCCTGGGTTGGGATGGGTAATGAGAGATGGGAAGATTACTCAGTTTTGGAAAGATAAATGGCTTCTAAGTCAGCCATTGATTGACATGGTAACAAGTGAGCTTCCTTATGGTGAAGTGGAGGTTTGTGCTCGGGATATATGGAGGCTTTGCACGGGCTGGGTGTTTACTCAGATTGGTCCATTTGTTTCTCCTAATATCCAGCTGAATCTTGGGGGAGTAGTCTTGGATACTGTCTCTGGAGCACCAGATAGGCTGTCTTGGAGAGAAAGGTCAGATGGTGAGTTCACAGTCAAGTTTTCTTGTGATTTTTTTACTTGTGATATTTACCAAAACCTTGGATGGGGAAACACTTTGAACGTGTTTGGAAGGTACTAGCGCCAGAACGCGTCTAATGTTTCCTTTGATTAGTTGTACATCTGGTGATAATGACAGAGGTTGGGAGACACCGAAGACATCTAAGTGACTCGGGCTTGTGTAAGGTATGCAAGAGTGGAGATGAGACTATCATTCATGTTCTTAGAGACTGTCTTGGGATGGCAGGAGTGTGGCGTTGTTTGGTAATAACATTTGGATTTATGGGAACTTGGGGGATACATCATTTCTTTGCCGACAACCTTTGGATTTATGGGAACTTGGAGGAAGGAGGGGGTGAGAATGGTTGTCTGTGGCTGATAACCTTTGCTTTGGTCGTATGGTGGGGGTGGAAATTGAAACAACCTGACCCGTATCTTTTTTAATAATATATTATTAAGCATCTCATACTACTTAACTAAACCAACTACATAAACCTCACTAACCAGTCATAATACCAATAACATGCACAACAGAATCCATATAAATATAATAAAGTTCGATAAAACATCAACATGATATCATTCCTAACCATTCTATCCAACAACCTAGAATACTTCTATACAAGGTTCCAACAACACATAAACACAATCACAACACAATGAATTTACTTCTAGAAGCCTCCAAACGTCACTCCACGTTCAGATCTCCCTTCCCACAGATAGATCCCTCCAGAAATAGGCACAAAAGACTCACAGAATGATTTTACAAAGATCTCTCTTTCTCTCAACTTCCAAAAACGACAATGGCTAAAACCCACACTAACACGTCGAGTTTCCCTTTTATACACAACCCCTATGATTTCCAAAACCCAATACGCAGCCAAACAAGCGTTTCACTTAAGTTGTCCCGCAAAAACAGACTTTGCATCGACCGATGCATCACCTGCATCGATCGATGCACATCCCAAACTGGGATTTTGGTTCACGGGCATTACAAAAATGGCGGTGTGGTAATGTTTTTTCTTCCAATGAAAAATGTAGGGACCGAGTCATATTTCTTAAGGACTTATCCAAGGAAGTGGCAAGCGCCTATGTGCATTGTCGGATTCTTGCAAATGGTGTGGTCCGAGAAGAGCAGTTGATTGGTTGGGTACCACCTGGTGGTGGCTGGTTAAAATTAAATACAGATGGAGCGTCATTTATGAAAACCCAGGGAAAGCTTCAGCTGGTGGAGTACTGCAGGATGGGAATGGTAACTGGAAGGGAGATTTTGCTTTAAACATTGGTATTTGTTCGGCACCGCTTGCGGAGTTGTTGGGAATTTACTACGGTCTGTGTATAAATGGATAGCTAACTATGTTTTTTCTCTTCCGTTAGGATTCCATATGTTTGAAGACCGACCAGATGTTGTGAACCAAATTGCTTTAGATGATGCCAGTGGAGTGATGCAGTTACGGTGTGTTCACATATAATTTTTTCTTTATTTAATAAGTTGAGGGAGGCTTGTCTCCCTCTCCCGTCCATGGGATAGACGCTCGAAACAGTAATGCCAATGGCTGCAAGACTGACATTATTGCGCCCAAAACACTTATGATTGCAATTATTGCATCAAAGGGCGGGTTTGGATACAATTTCATGTATTCCTCAGTTCTTTAACTAAGAGACGTTGTGACTTGTGAGGAACTATAGATAAATTGGGTATGAATTACGACATGGAGTCATTTCCTCTTTTTCCAATAATTTTTTTTATTTGCACCAAAGAAAAAAACATCTACTTTGAAAAATTTGCAACATCAAGCTCTTAATATTTACTGATCAAAGCTCTTAAATATATGAAAATTTCACAATCTTCCAAAGATGACCATTTTTTTTTTTTTTGAAAACAAATGTTAAATTAGATTTCAAAAAGAAAATAGCGTTTTTACATCAGGTGCAATGTTTCTTTAGAAACTGATACAGAACAGAGGAGAGATTATTCATTGTGAAGTAAATCTTGAGGCAAGCCAAATTGCCAGACCATCTACATATCGCGTATCACCGCCAAGCTAGATGGCAAGGAGCTGATTTCAGGCCTAAACCTCCCTCACACTTTGGCTTGCAAACATCCACCCCAGCTACTTTTGCTTTATTAGTGTTAAGATCCGCACCAGACCACAAATAAGCTGAACAAAGCTTCTCCACCGACCTTATACATTCCCGTGGGAGACGGTACGCAGCCATCCAAAAATTGCATACACTCCATAGGACCGGCGTGATTAGATTGAGGCGCCCATCATAGGATAGAAAACGTGCATGCCATGAGCATATTTTTGTTTTTATTTGCTCAATCAGTGGAAGGTAATCAGTGGAGGTAAGTCGTTTAGTGACAAGGGGGAGTCCTAAGTATCGGACCGGTGGAGCACCCACAGCAAAAGAGAACCAACCGGATATCTCTTGTTGGACAGCATCCGAGAGTCATGCTAAATAAATTGTCGTCTTTTCCATGTTTGTTCTTAGCCCTCACCACTTTGCAAACTCATCGAATACTTGCACAATACCGTCTATGGAACGCACCTTACCATCTAAGAAGATCAAAAGATCGTCGGCGAAGCTAAGATGGGTTAGACCAATAGTTTTTACAGCGAGGATGGTACCCAAACTGGCGTGAACCGGCAGCTTTGTCCAGCTTCTTAGATAGCACATCCATAACTATGAAAAATAAATAAGGCAAAAGAGAGCATCCTTGCCGTAAACCCCACTTACTGGTAAAAAAAACCGGCTAATTCACCATTAACTTGTACAGAGAATGAAGGGGTAGTGATGCAAAGCATTATCCAGTGGATAAATTGCAGAGGGAAGTGCCTCAAGAGCGTGCCGCGAGAAATTCCACTGAACTGAATCAAAAGCCTTGGAGATGTCAACTTTAATAGCACAGGGTTAAGAAACAAAGTCTTTATGATAATCCTTCACTAATTCTATGGCAAGCAAAACATACTATATGAGCAACCGGTTTTTGACAAAAGCAGACTGGCTACCAGCAATAAACTTGGGGAGGACTAACTTCAGCCGATTAGCTAGTATGTTTAAATGACCTTGTACAACACATTGCAGCATGATATTGGTCGATAGTCCTTCATCTCACTGGCATCTGATTTTGTGGGAAGAAGAGCCAAGATTGTGGAGTTAACACCCTTGGGCAAAAAACCTTTCACAAAAAACGACTACACAGCCAGGACAAACTCGCTTCCCACAAACTCCCAAGCCATTTTATAGAACTCAGCTGTATAACCATCCGGACCAGGAGACTTGTCATTAGGCAAACAACACTTTCTTGACCTCCTCAGCTTTAACAGTGTGTGTAAGCATAAGTTTATCTATATCAGAACAGCGGAAGGATAACAATCGTTGTAGGTCCTCCATAGAAACCTCCTCATAGTCATCTGGTATCAACTGCAGAAACTCCCGGAAAAACCGCTCAGCCTCTGTTTTGATTGCGTCTTCTTATTTAGTAAGCGAACCATCCCGGAGCTTGATCTCCCTAATCAAATTGTTTCCTTGTCACTTAAGAACAGCGCAATGAAATGTTTTGTTGTTCTGATCCCCTACCTGCAACCAATGCAATTTGGAACGCTGCTTAAGATAGTTCTCCTCCAATATAGCAACTTGCTCCCACCGTTCATAAGCCGCAGTCTCCTCTGCCATGGCACGAGCAGTAGGGTATAATAGAGTTCGTTCTTGCTTATGACAGAGCTCCTGATAGGCCTCCTTAGCCTTCTTGACCAAGTCCCCCATGCGAGTCTTTGCTTGTTGTTTTAGGGCCAGTTTTAAGGCTTTTAACTTCTTGGTGAAACGATAGAGAGTAGAGGTGGACATATGTAACAGCTCAGTTTCTTGCCACGCTTCACGAACCAGAGGTTTAAACTCAGTGAGACCAGTAGTAGCATTTACAAATTTAAAAGGCTTCTGACAGACACCTTGACATCCCATTCCTGCAAAAAGCTCAATCCTACATCGCAAGTGATCAGAGCACCCTCTGCCTAAAAAACACTGTATGATGATGGGAAAGAGCGCAACCAACAGGCATTCACCAGAACTCGATCTAATTTCTTTGAAATCAGATTATTATCTTGCCTATTCGACCATGTATACAGAGGACCATGACCCACCATATCAGACAAAGAGCAGTACGCCACTATACTCTGAAAATTCCTCATTCCAGACGTGTGACCACAGGCTGAAGATCCTGATGAGAGTGCTCTGATAGGTCTAACGTTTCATTAAAATCCCCCATTATTATCCATGGTTTATTTCGCAGAAGTGGAGAATCCGCATGATCATGAAGCTCCTTCCACAGCTCTGTTCTTTCCGACGCCGTATTCAAAGCATAAACAAAAGAACAATAAAATTCTTCATCATGAGCAGGTAACTTGATGGAGCAAGTGATCAGCTGTTTGCTTTTGTAGAAAGGCGTAAGCAGAACATCATTCCCCCACACTATCCAAAGGTGTCCCCTCCGATTGTGCTCATAGTTTGTCAAAACAGACCAATCATTCAAAACTTTTCCAACCAGCCGCTGAACATTTCTCTCTCGAACTCGTGTCTCAATGAAACACCCAAACTTCATCTTATTCTCCTCTACCCATTTCTTTATTACGGAATGTTTATTTGATTGTTTAAGCCACAGACATTCCAAAAGAAACCTGACATAATTAATGATGTTTAGGGATCTTCGTACCCGCTCCACGAGTAGAAGATGTAGATACCGTTTTATGAGCTCTTTTTGACTCTCGTGGAAGAGATTGCCGCAAAAGTGGGTCCACTTTCTGCCTATGCGATCGTAGATAACCTCCCTGCACTGAAGAAGTACCATGAGCATCCACAGACTTACCCTCTTGTTCCGTTAATGTTCCAAAACCTACAGAGTCAACCACATTCGGTAACACTACTGACTCCCTTCCCCGCAGAGTCACATTCGCCGGAGGTGGTACCACTTCCTCATCCTCCAAATCCCCTGTATCAGTTAAAGCAGCGTAGGAATTTGACAAAGTAGAGGCCAGAATCGGGGCAGCAGTTGCAAACCAATTAGGACTGCGACTCGTTTATGTCGGGGTACTCCAACCCTCCACTTCATCCTGTGGTACATCAGTAACAACGACAGCCAAGGCAAACTCCTTGTTCTGACCATCAACCTCTGTAATTCCTGAGCGTTGCTCTGCATTCTCTATAACCACTGGGGGCAGGGCACTGCCTGTTGCGATTGGATCACTAGGTGGTCGTGCCAAGAGGCAAGAGTCACGCAAGTGGCCCCACTTCTGACAGCCAGTAAACCGAGGGGGGAGCCAAGGGTACGAGTAGTGAACAACCACATCCAACTCTCCCTTCTCTTCACCCACAATCATAAACACAATCACCCACATCGAACCGCATCCAACTCTCCCTCCTCTTTCTCTCTGTTTTTATTCCCTTATCTCTTAATGTAGAAATCTGTAAATAAGTGACTCAATGATTACTAAAATCCCACTAGAGATGGAGATTTCACAATCTTCCAAAGAAGACCATTTCCACAATGAAGAGTACCTCTCATATACAATTTTTCATTAGTAACCTTCAATTGTATTGGAGAGCCACGCTTTTGAAGGAAGTAACCTTGTAAGAAAAAGTCAAAAGGTTTTTTTGTTAGTTTTGTCTGTGGCTCACATGGAATTGAAGTTTGTGGTTTTCACCACTCGAAAGGTCTATTATCCTCTGGTACTTAAAAGAGCTTCAGTCTTTCCACTTATTATGTGTGTTCTGGTTTTTTTTTTCTCCCTAATCACAAAACACAAATTAAAAAAAATCATGTAATAGATTTACACGTTAACATCACAATGTAACTGTAAATTGCGTCCCATAGCCACCCACGAGCTCCGACAGACCTTCTAGTCAATAATCATCTCATCAGAACATTGTGACATAATAAAAGCTTGGATATTTTTTCTGTTTCCCAGTAGTCTTATGATTATTTGCTCCTATGAAGGTTGTTGCGTATTATTAAGCAAGAGTGACATCCAATTAGCATAAGAAACTTTCTTTAAAATCACAAAACTGTTTTTACTAATTAAACAAAGTTGATAGGTCTAGAACAAACGCTCGCAATCGATCTGGAACCATCAACTTCTTTGTTGCTCCACCATTGTTTTTTTAAGATACTGTGTAGTAGCCTCAAACAAATGCTCGCAATCGATCCGGAATCATCAGCTTCGTTGCTCCACCTTTATTGTCTAGATTTAGCTCCATCAAACTTGGCATGGCATCTTCTTCAATCTCCAACTCATCTAATATTTTCATGATCAATACAAGTTTCTATAAGGAATGAGTATCTTCAATATATTAAATGAGAGAAGTTACAGACATATATATACTAGCAGAGGGAGATTAGGGTACCAGTATTTACACAGAGATCCTTATACTTATAAACATATACATATCTACTCTAATACGCCCCCTCAAGATGAAGGAAGCTTGGTGACGCCAATCTTGAGGCACGCTTGTTGGAACTTCGATCGTGATAATGGTTTAGTGAGGGTGTCAGCTAGTTGATCATGGGTAGAAACGTAAGAGACGCGGAGTCTTTGTGCTTGTATCTGATTCCAAACGAAGTGATAGTCTAGGCCAATGTGTTTCATACGCGAGTGAAAGACAGGGTTTGGCGCAGAGATAGGTTGCTCCAATGTTATAACAATATATTACTGGAGCTGATGGAAGGCGGATTTGTAGTTCAGTGAGTAACGAACAAAGCCAACAAACCTCTGCAGCAGTGTTTGCAACCGCCCTGTACTCAGCTTCTGTTGAAGAACATGCGACTCCTATATGTTTCTTAGAAGACCAAGAGATAGGATTATGACGATTGTAGATCAAATAACTGTTCGATGAGACATAGTCATCAGTATCGCCTGCCCAATCAGCATTTGAATAACCATGAAGTAGAATAGGTGAATTCACGTGGAGAAAGATACCATGAGTTGTCGTTGGATGATGCATAAATTGAGAGAGGCGATTGACGGCA